>NW_027531896.1:217112-217868 GCF_008692635.1 Crocuta crocuta | reverse complement strand
ACCTGGAGGGGACAGCTCTCTCCCCAAACCCAAGGACAATTTGTATCTAGGCTAGTGGGCAATGGGCCTCTCATCTTCTGGGCCTGTTGCTGATTAAAAATAAAGTAAAAACAAACGGTGTCCTTTTTTCCTTTCCTTCTTTTACCCCCATTTATTCTAAAGAGTGCTTCTAGAATGAAAATAAGTAGCGAAAACAAAATCAAGCCAACATAAAGGACGGTGACATCGTCTTATTTCTAGCAGCGACAGAGGAAAAGGGGTCTGGTGCAGCAAGGTAATTTCGAGTCCAAGAGCACCCACTCCTACCGGAGCCTGAAAGGTCGGGGGAAGGTCGGGCTGCGGGCCGGGGGAGATGGACTCGGAACCAAGCGGAAGCGGCCGGGACAGGGCTGGTAGACGATGGGGCACTAAGCGCTCAGTCTCGGAGACTGTCCTGATCGCGAGGCAGGGGAGACGTCCGCGATTGTACCCGGGTCTGGCTAAGACTGAGGGGCTAAAGCCTGGCTCCGGCCTCAGAAAGTGGTCAAGGAGGGCGCGCGGCGCCCGGGCGCGGCTGGGCAACGGGTGCCAGGCAGCTCCGCTGGGTTCCCTGGCTTGCTGACCCCGCCGCTCCCGGGAAGGGCCGCGAGGTTTCTGCTCGGCGCCCCGAAAGCGGTCCCGCGCCCGCAGAGGGCGGCCGGGACGGCTGTGGCCCCGCTCTCCTAGAGGGGCCGGGGTGGGGACGCAGGGTATCGCCGGCTCCGGCTCCCCCCCCCC
>NW_027531896.1:203128-216845 GCF_008692635.1 Crocuta crocuta | reverse complement strand
CCGTCTCCGGCTCCCACCCGAGAGCACACCAGAACGATCAACCATCCGGCGCCCCGCGGGGTCGTCACGGAGCCTCGGCCCCGGGACCCGAGGCTGAGCTGCGAAGCTCACACTCGTGGCGTTCTTCGGCTAAATAGAGATCTCAGCCGCGCGCCGCGCCCGATCCGACCCTGCTTATTATAACAAATGTCCCGTTTGCCGAGCGGGACTTCATATTCGCCGAGAATTCATCTGAAATATTGATTTCCTCTCACTTCGCCGGTCCAAATCGATAGCGCTGCGCCCTGGCCCCATAAATCGCCTTCCCCGCGGCCGGCGCGGCTCCATCCATCACCGCGGGCCGGGCCGCGCCTCTGCCCGCCGTCCACACTTGCTGCGCGCCGGGGCGGCCGTGCCCACAGCGCCCATCGTGCCCACTGCGCCCACCGGCCCCGACCCAGGGGCTCCGTCTCCGTACACACCTTCCCTCTGTCCCCCAATCCGGGGCCTGGGCCAGGAGGCTGGGGAGAGCAGGCGCCGCGGCCGGGGACCCCGAGCGCTTTGGAAGGCCCCGGGGAGGGGGTTCCGCCCCGCGGGCAGCCCAGGGCTCGCAGGCCGGACGCCTCGCGCGCGGCTCCCCGCCTGCCCCAGGGTCGGCCAAGAGGAGTCCGAGAGCAGCCAAGGGCACTCGGAGGCCCCCAGGCCCCGGACCGCGGGCTCCTTTCCCGCCGGCTGGAGGGGTGCGCGGGACTCCCGGTCCCGCCCGGGCAGCCACGGGAAAGAGCTGCGCACACCCCGAACGAGGGCTTAGAGGTCGGGGGCGGCCCAGGGCCCCAGAGCGCACAGGAGGTCCGTTCTGATGGGCCGCGCAAGACGGGGGTGGACGCAAGGGACACCCCTCTGACCCGCACGGAGAGCTCCTCACCGCTCCGTGTGGTCCGCAGAAACCAAGGCCTGGGGAAGGCGGCTCGCGGTGCCGAGGGGGACCTCGGGGCCTGAGAACGGCGAGATGGCCGCAGCGGAGAGCTAGGCCGGCGGCGCCCCCAGCTGCGTCCCCACGCAGGTGGGTCCCACGAGCCCGAGCGTAAGCTCCTCTGCCCCACCGACCCGAGCGCACGCACGGACGCACGGCGACGCGGGGGCTCCGGGGTCCCGGCAACGCCGCGTCCTTACCGGATCTGATGGAGTTGTGAGGCATCGCCGGGGAGTCGCTCGCAGCCCGCCGAGGGCTCGGGGCTTCCTCACGCAGGTCCCCGCCACGCCCGCCGCCACGCAGCTGCCCTGTACAGACCCAGGGGAAGGGGCGTAAGATTCGCTGTCCCCTGCTTATGCCTCCTCCCCAGGCCCTGTCCCTTAGGCTCTCGTCATGTGGCAGGAGTCGGAGGATTTTTAGGTGAAGGGTGGCCCACCTCAGCCTGGCTGCCTAACACACCTTTGCCCGGAAGATCCGGGATTGGGTGTCCGCGGAGGAAGCCCCAAACTCCAGCCTGGGTGCCCTCCTCCTCTGTGGCCTCAGCCGTATCCAGTTTAACTTAGGAGAGGAAAGGCTGCCAGGCTTCCTGGGACCCTCTCCCTTCTCGAATCACCGCTCTCCCCCAGTCAGCTTTCAGCCAACCCCTGGACAGCATACCTGGCCAGCCGGCCGCAGGCCCTCAAAGCCTGGGTCCGCCCGCGAGGGTGCCCTGGGCCCTGCGTCTCTCCTTCTGAAGTTTGTTCCCATCCACCCGGCATCGCCAACCGGTTTTATCCCGCCAGGGCCCTGAGAGATGGGTCTGGAGAGGCTCGCAGGCCTCGGATTGGCTGGCTGGGTGCAGGGGGGTGCGGGAAGGGGAGGATTTTGCAAGGGGGACATGGCTGAGTGGACTCAGGAGTTAGAAACATTCGCTGGAGCTTCTGTTTCCAGCGGAGAGAGGAGAGGGAGGCAGCTGAGCCCAAACTCAGCAGGCCTGGAAATATTAGAGGAGTGGGGACGTGGAGGCCTCAGAGCCTGAGGATGAGGAGCTCTGGGTCCTGCTGGGGTCACTGACCATCAAAAGTGAGAGACACAGTATCTCTGTGACACCCTGCATCCCTTCTCTCACCCCTGCTCCGCTCTAGGGAAGCAGCCTTTTCTTTTATAGGAAGAGAACTTTTGTTTTTAAGCTTATGTCTTAAGGTAGAAGCCTGCAAATAGGGCTGGAAAGAAGAAGGTCCCACCTTCTCACCACTGGGGTGGATGTGTTCCAGGGCAGAGCCCTGAGCAGCCCGTTGGCCCCTTCCCTCCAAGCACCCAGACAAGAAGCACACCCTCACATTATTAGGTGAATGAAAACGTCCCCACAACCTATTCTACAGGGATTCCCCTCCTCCCAAACACACAGAGCCACCAGCCAGCCCTCCTTCTTGCCCCTTGAGGATCTTGAACCTGGTAGAAGAGTTCAGAGGGCGGGCAGTGAGGGCCTAGAACTCACTTCAACATGGGTGTCAGAAAGGGACAGGACTGAGCTGGCCTTGTCTGTGGGAATCAGCAGCCTTGGGAAGTGGGGGCTTGGGTGTGGATAGGAAGGGGTGTTTTAGGTGGGAAAGAGTGGCCCGCTCTTTCTTCATAGGTTTTCTTGTCTGTCCAGGAGACTGGGTCCAGGGAAGACTGTGTGTGCAGACAAATGTCCGGGCACATCTCCAGGCTGGTAGAGCAGGGCTTGGGTGCTCCTCAGTTTCAGACCAGATGGCCGGCCTCAGGAACACAACTGCCTGGCCTGGAGGCTCTGGTCGCAGAGGCCAGAGATGCCAGAGTGAGAGGGGAGGGAAGGGGCAGAGGAAGGGACTTATCCACGGGGACGTGTGTGTTTGCATGTACAAGTGTGTGTGCCTGTGCATATAAAAACACACGAGTTTTCTTAATGAAAAAAGCCCTTTCATCTTTCATGTTAATCCACTTCCCCCTGCCACCCAGACTTTCTCGATTTAGTAGAATTTAATCATTTTGTGAAAAGAGAAAGAACATGCATGTCCCTAACTGAATCCTCCACATCTGAAAACGGCTCAAAACAAAAACAACAGGTGCTTTATTGTCTTAAAGGCTTCTCCAAAATTGTTATTTAAAATTGCTCTTTGGTTTCCAAATGTCCAGATACTGCGCTTCTCTGGTCAGATCCCCTGGAGAGAGAAGATCAAGGGGGTTGGGACAGAAGAGGAACTCAGTGCAGGTCCCACCGCCAACACTATGGGCCAGCTGGCTGCTCTGGCGCCTGCCCGGCCCTGCTTCTGTAGGGAGCTGTGGGGGGAGTAGAGGCAAAGGCAGAGACTGTCCACTCAGGCTTCTTACCTCCACGGAGGAAGGGCTCTAGGCGAGCCTGACAAGCCCTCACCTAAAAAAGTTCTGCAAACCTCAGAAGGTCTTCCTAAGCCAAGGGGCCAATGGGTACGAATCAGGAAAACTCCTTCATTCCCTTCTTGCCAGTGCTTTGCTCTGGGTGGACAAAACAAATCGTCCCCCTGCCCTCTTTCTTTGGCAAAAGCTCTCAAAGGACAAAAACAGCAACTTATCAAAACATCCCTGTGTCGTTTGTGAGCTCATTTTAAAAAATCATTTAAATATGACAACTAAAGCTGCAAAAAAAAGCCATTCACATGCCTGGAGAGTACCCCTTCCCCAGGCTGTAGGTGACCAGATGGCCGGATGGAGACTCAGCAGAGAAGTTCTAGATCTAGCAAGCTGTAAGAATACAGTGAGCAATGCTGAAGAGATAAATGCAGGCGTCATGGTGCTATCTAATTACAGTCAGAAATGAGTCCCAGGTTCCTTACTATTTTCTAATTTCCCTACCACCAAGGTCAAAAAAATGGTTATTAATCAGCACCCCAATTCAATCTCTTTCACGTCAGTCTCCTTTGCAAAACAAAGAGGTTGAAATAGGTATATATTTCAATATTTACGTTGGATAGATTAAGATATATTAAATATGTCTATTTAAATAAAAAGTATATATTTAAAATCCATATCCAAGATCATTTTAGCTATGTATTAAAACTTAAGCCTTCTTCTGATGTTAGTTAACATTTCAAAAAAAATTTATCATGACCGAGAGACTATCAGATCAATGGTACATTTAGAACACACTTTTTATTATTTTTTTAAAAAATTTATTTATTCATTTTGAGAGAGAGGGAGAGAGAGCATGAGTAGGGGAGGGGCAGAGAGAGAGAGAGGAAGACACAGAATCTGAAGCAGGCTCCAGGCTCCAAGCTGTCAGCACAGAGCCTGACGCAGGGCTCGAACCCACAAACCACATGATCATGTCTTGAGCTGAAGTTGGATACTTAACTGACTGAGCCTTCCAGGTACCCCCCTATTTATGTTTTTAAAAGTGTACCTGCTTCAAGTGTGTGTGTGTGTGTGTGTTTTAAGTTTATTTATTTATTTTGAGAGACAGAGAGAGAAAGAGAGAGCATGGATGGGAGAAGGGCAGACAGCAAGCAAGCAAGAAAGTCCCGAGCAGGCTCCATGCTGTCAGTGTGGAGCCCGACTGTGGGGCACGAACTAACAAACCATGAGATCATGACCTGAGTCGAAATCAAGAGTCAGACACTGGAGCACACTTTTTAAAAACAACACTTTCTTCTCCAACTTTTCTTAGATTTGATACCCATTAGTTTTTCAGGCTGAGATGATCAACTGGCAACCTGTGATTTAAACCCAGTTATGATTTTTTTTAACTCAGTGTTTTTCCAAGAAAATGTAAGTAATTACCAATATGAAAATAGAAAGAATAGCTCTGGCTTGCCTTTAACAATTGGACTGATCTGGCCATGTAGATCTGAGTGTTTCTTTGTGGCAATGAATGTTCTTTCAGGTTTAACATTCAAAGAGTTTAATATACATACCGGGTATAGCTGCCCTAACTCCAAGGAGTATCCTGTGATTCTTTTTATTTCTAAGGTGATCTGCTGAGCCCTCGAAGGATGGTCTTTCTTTCCGGGATTCAGCTGACGTTGGCAGAGCTGGTGGGAGCTGGTAGTAGGGTTTGCTAGGGAGAGACTGAGGGCATTCCCTAGATGTGGGATTTTTGGTGCTAAAACCAAACTGCCCTCAGCCAACCAGGATGAGTTGGCCATCGTAGCTGATGGAATTGGGAAGGCAGGTGGTCCGGGGTTTTTATAAGCAGCTCACAGTTTGTACTGACTACTGGTGTGGCTGTTTAATCGCACAGGTGGAATCCTATCACCTTGAACTCCAGCATGGGCCATGGGGCTTACCTCTTAATCCCAGGAGAGGGAGATTTCATGCCCCACGTTGACATGAAATCTCAGAAGTGTCTCTGTGCAGGCCACCCAGAGGCCAGCCTTGAAGGAAGACCATACCCCAAACCCTCCATGCTTACCTGCCATGCCCCCCTCCCCTACATGGGAAACAATTCCGGGGACCAAAGTGCATCCTTTGGGAAGAAAACAGCAGCTCTGTGCTAAGAGTTAGAAGGTGAGCATTTTAGCCCTGGCTGTGTGAACTGGGACCACTTCCTTTCTCTGAGCCTCACTTGCTTCTTCCATAGGATGTGGGTGCAGGTGGGGAGTGAGGAGGGTAAGACCCACCTCCCACATTTGTTGCAAAGATGAACAGAATTATGAATGTGGAAGCCCTTTGAAAGCTACAGCTCTGTACAAAAGTTAATTATTATTCGGCAACAAAGGCCAGGCAATACTTCCCAGGGTGGAATGAAAACTTCTCTAAAGTATTGCTGTAGAAGTCAGTTCCTTTAATCCCCTCCCCAAAGCACTGGGGAGTTTATCAAGCAGCCATGTGAACCACTGGGTGATGGCCAGGTGAGCGGGGCAGGGAAGGGCCAGTGAGTCTGCGCTAGGGAGGGTGAGGGGGGCTGTGGCAGGAGTGNAGGGTGTGAGGGCAGAGCTCCCAGCCTCGCTAACTTCACCATTTCACAGAGGGCACAAGTGTTGAGGGCACCTGCCCCACTCTCTCCCCTCACAGATGTGCTGTGCCCACGCCCCAGCCCCAGCCACCTGGGATTTCTGCCCCGTCCCCACACCTCAGGAAATGGCTGACAGCCTGCCCCGAGGCCTCCTGGTGGCCCGCCAGAGAATCAATCATTAATTAGCCCTGTACCACCCCTCCCCCTCAGGCTTTCCAAACACAGAAATAGAAATACAGGTCCTGGCAGGTGAAAGGAAAGGCCTGCTCGTGGAAGGCAGTTTGGAAAAAGCCACCAGTGGCATTTGTCCCGTTCGTTTTGGGCTGGAGATGCGTCCTGGGGGTCTCTCAAACTCTCTGCCTACCCCTCAGCCCTTTGGTGGCTGCGACTGGGGTGTCTGTAGGCCACCTGGGTAGGAAAGAGCCTCACTGGGGAAGCAGAGAGGAAGGTGACAGAAGAGGACCGGAACAATGTATAGAGGAGATACCACGTGTCAGCTTTTTTCTATTTTTTTCCCCTTAAATAGTTTATTGTCAAGTTGGTTTCCATATAACACCCAGTGCTCATCCCAACAAGTGCCCTCCCGACTTTTTTCTGGTTTTATAAAGGTTACAGATAATAAGTCAGGCCCTTTGGCAACCCATTTTGCAGATGAGAATACTGAGCCCCCGAGAAGGTAAGTAGCATGTCCAAGTTCACCAGGCCAGTAGGTGGCTGACTCGATGACCAAATAAGCAGTGGTGATCCAGGCCCTGCCTTCAGTGTTGGAAATTCTGCTTACCCCATCCTAGTTCCTTCCTCTCCCGGCTGCCTACACACCCTCCAGTCAGAAAGGAGCCTTCTAGAACGCAAGGAGTGGCCAGAGTGAGGTCAGACCCTCATGGCCAGAAAACTTTCCTGCCACAGGAGAGGAGAGCAGCTCAGTCAGCAGGAATGCAGCAGGAGTTCAGGGCACAAGAATCTTCTCAGGCCAATGCCAGGGCCCTGGAGGGGGCTGTCTTCCTGACAGCTGTTTTGGGGGAGGCACTGAGGAAAAATCCCAGGCCCAGGGCTCCTCATCAGACTCTGGGCTGGCTTTGTTCTCTGTGGCCTTAGATTGCCAGAGGTCCCTGCCCTTCACACAAACCACAGAGCAGAGCATGGCCTCCCCTAACCCTCAGCAGTGCCTGGGACCCTGAAGAAAAGACCAGGAGACCCTGGTGGTTGGGGAGCAGGGTTGGCGGAGAGGGTGAGGGATAGAGAGGATTCAGGAGATGGAATCTGCCTTTCGCGTCTAGCCTGCGCTGCCTGGCTCCCGGAAAGCTTCCCACATTCTGAGCAGAGTGATTCTGGACACTTTGCCACACATTGGGCCTCGGCCGGACTCAGGACCCCTTGCGTTCTTCTGTACAGCCCCTGATTTCCCTGTGTTTCGAGGAGCAACCTTGAGGGTTTGTAGCTTCGGAGCCTGATTTTTGTATCTGTGCCCCAGGGCCCCAGTGATATGCCCATCCTGATTGTTCTACAGCTTCCACATGAGGGTGGACACAGCATCACCTTGACGGAATGCTAAGCATGGCGTTTCTTTCCAATAACAACTGTTATTCACTACGTGCTATTAAATTCCAGGGGCTGTTGAGTACCTTATGCATGCCCAGTGAAGCTGAGTTTTGGGGCATAAAGGCTGCTCTGGGTCACCCCATTGCTGAGCAGTAGAGCCAGGATCCGAACCGAGGCTCATCTGACGCCTGAGCCTGCATTCCCTCCACTGCCCCATGAGGTGTTTGCAGGGCATGGACGGCCAGGGAGCCCCCCGGGGAACAAATTAGAAGACAAACTAGAAAATGAGTCTTGTTTGTCAGTTTCAGGAGCCACCCGTGGCTGACTTGGAGGAAGCCTGACCCCTAGTAATGAGACCAAGGCTTCCTCAGCCCTCAGAGAGGCCAGGTAAAGAAAAGCATAAAAACCAAGGCAAAGGTTGAGGTCACAGTGCATTCCACCCCTCCCTCGTGAAATTCCCATGCACTTGGCAAAGCCCAGGTACAGAACTCATACATGGCAAGAATGAGTGAGTCTGATACATTTTTCTTTTTTTTCTTCTTCACATTTTTTGAGATATAACCCACAAATAAAACTGTAAGATATTTCAGGTGTACATCACGGTGAATGTCTGTATACGTTGTGAAAGGATCCCCACTATCTAGTTAATGAACACATCCATCACCTCACAGATCTCTCTCTCTCTGTTTCATGAGAACATTTAAATTCTATTTTCCTAGCAAATGTTAACAATGCAAGTGTTAACCATGACAGGCACAGTGTTTTACGTTAGATCCTCAGACCTTAAGCCTATACATTTTGGTAACCTTTGTTTAAAAAAAATTTTTTTTTCATTTGTAGGCATATCATCTTTCTGTAAGGTAGCATTTTCCTTTTACTTGTCTTAAGCTCTTTCCTTGGAACCTCATAGAGTACGCTGCGGTCTTGCTACTTTTTTTGCTTCATTCACATTCCCTGTGCTACAGATTTTGATCCTGTCTGCCCAGAGACTTCATTTCTCCAAGAAGAATCACTTCCCTCATGCTCACTGCAGAGGAGAGAGAGCCCGGAGCCCTGGGGGAGGATCTTTTCCCACTTGCATCTTGACACCGCCCTCCACGATGCAGGGACAGTGTAGGAGTCAGGACCACAGAGCTGGCCATCCGGCAGCCAAAACTGGGATCCTGGCACATTCCTGCACTGGCTGCGTGACTTTGTGCCAATACCCAGCTAAATTTCTCTGAGCCGGAGTTTCTGAGTCTGAGAAGTGAGATGACTAAGAGTACTTCTCTTTTATTATATTGTGGTGATTAAGTCAGACAAAGTGTTCGGAACACAGCGGGTGCTCAGTAAGTGTTAGTGACTGACAGTAAAACTAGACACAGTAAAGATGATCGAGGCCACTGTTCATAGACCTTGGGAAATGTCACTGTCACCACACTCAACAATGGCAGACTCTGGAGGCTCTACAAGTGGTAATGGAGTGAGGGGGCTGGGGAGAAAAAGGATGGAACATTCTGGGTGCTAGGACAACAGGTCCCCAGGCATGTGTGAGCTGCTTCCTTCCCTACCACTGCCATTTGAGCATGTGCACTCACCCAGCACCATGGCCTCTACCTCTGGGCGCCCAAGACCACACTCATGATCAGAACCGACTCTATCGCCCGTCAGGCCTGACAAGTTCTTTGGCCTGAGAACAGTCCTTCCCGAGAGTGCTTCCCAGGGCTCCAGAAGGTGAAGTCCAGAAGAGAAGACACCATTCCTGGGAGAGCAGGTGCATGGCTTCCTGAGCCCGTGACTCTCCAGGCTCAGCTTCACGGTGGGCGATGTCTGGCTGAATCGCTACTTTCTAATTCATTGAAAAGCCCGAGTCTTTGCTGGTGTGCTCTCTGTATTATTTATTTATTTATAGATTATACACATAATAGATCATAAATAATTCAAACAGTCATGATAAATGTCTCCCTTCCTCCAGCCTTTAGCCCGAGGTAACCCTGTTATCTATTTGATGTTTGTCCTTCCAGAACTTTGCTATTCATACCTTATTCCTGTTGCCCGTAGAAATTCTGACCTTTGTTTTAGGAGTGTGTGTTTCAGCATACATAGTAGCATACTGGATGTAAATCTTGCTCTGCAAGTTGCTTTTTTTTTTTTTTTTTTTTTGCTTAGCAATGTCTTGAACATCTTTACATGTCAACACAGAGCTCTACATTGTTCTTTTGAGCTTCTCAATCACAATCCAAAATATGAATATAATGCATATATAATATATGCATATATAGTGCATATAAGTAACTCTCCCCCTTTCCGTGGATTTTTCTCTCTCACTTTTTTCTTATCAAAATTGTTCTGCAATGAACTCTGTGCACATGTGTGAATATTTTCCTGGTGAGATGGAAAACAAGAAATGGCACTGGCTCCTTGAAAATAAGGAGGACTCATTGGCTCTCTGGTGGTCTAGTCTGGCTTCTTTTCTCTTTACTCTTGAGTATCCCTTTAAAGGTTGAAGGTAAGCGGGTTGGGCAGAGGAAGAAGGGAGGTACCTGTGAGGTTTCCCAATCCAAGGTCATTGTCATCCTCTAGACAGTGACCATGGTGTACAGAAGTCAGGGTGGGTGTCCTGACTGCGGGATGTGCTTCATCCTGAGAACATTCCTGACTACTCAGAACTAATCAGGGAGTGAAGAGAGGGTGCACCCCAGCCTCCTGGGACCCCAAGGCCACCTCCATAGATCAAACTGGGTGACTGTGTTACATTTCCTCCTTCAGAATTCAAGAGAGAGCTGGCCCCTCATGCTTGAGACTCGGTGTCTCCATTCCAGAGCCTCAGGAGTTGTGAGCTCAAAATCAGAGAGACCTGGGTTTGTGACACAGCCCTGCCCTGAGCTATGTGAGTTTGGGAAAACTACTTGCTCACTCTGATTCTCAGGTCTGTCATACTTAGTAAAAAAAAAAAAGCATATATATTCACATCCTATCAGTAGGGTGCTGTGAAAGTGCTTTGTAAACTGTTAGGAAATGGAGACATGTGAAGGATAATGAACTTGAAGCAGTTATGGTGATGACTATAACACCAGGGTTACCTCACCAGGAGAGCCTTTCTCTTTTCTTCTCTCTCTCTCTCCTTCCCTCCCTTTCCATGAAGTTAGTTGTGACGATATTTATTGAGCATCTACGAAATCCTGGGCACGCTGCTAGGACCTGGGAACCCACTGGTGAGCAAAACAAGAATCACATCCTCCTGGAATAAATAGGCAGGTTCCTCGCAGGGAAGTGTGCTGTGTACCATGATAGAGCAGGAGTGGAAAGGGGAGGCATGGGGAGCATGGAACAGGGCACTTCACAGAGTCTTGGCTGTTCTGAAGGGACCTCTAAGCAGATATTGGAAGAAAGAATTGCAACCAACCAAGCAAGTAGGGGAATGGGAGAAAGTGAAGATCAAATATTCTAGTATGGGCAAAAAAATAATTCACAACAGGAAGAAGGTCCAGAGGCCAGGAGGCACCAGGCACATTTAGAGACATTTCTCACTGTAGGGAGGAATTAGGTACAATTATAGTGTGTGTGTGTGTGTGTGTGTGTGTGCAGGTATGGTAAGGGCTGAGAGATGGAACTGGAACAGTGTACAGGGTTAGATCACTAACGTCCTTGTAAGCTTGTTAAGGAAATTAGACTTTATTCTAAAAAGCAAAGGTGAATGTCTGAAAGGATTTTAGCAGGAGAAAAAGTATGGCTGACTTATGTTTTATTATTTTTTTTAAAGTTTATTTATTTATTCTGAGAGAGAAAGAGAGAGAGAGAGAGAGAGATGCATGTTCCAATGCATATCCAGTAGGTCCCTCATTCAGAGAAAATGACAAAACTCTTACAGTGGCCTCCCAAAGTCCACCTCCATCAGCACATGTCACCTGTCACTTCCCTCATACATCGCTTCTCCTTTCTCCCTCTTTTATTCTCCTCCAGCCACACTGGCCTCTTGGCCTTCCTCAAATATTCCAGGCTGGCTCTCATCCCATTAACCCGATGCTTGCCCCTTACCTCCGAGTCTTGGTCCAAATCACCTTCTCAGTGAATCCCTCTCCTGTCCCCCTTATTGCAACCCTCTCCCTGACTCTTTATCCCTGTTCTTCTGCCTTATTTCTCTCCACCACTGACATATTATATTTATCACTTATTTATTTGCTTGTTACCTGTCCCCCCCCGCCCCCCGGCATAAAAGATTAGTGGCACAAGGGCTGAGAGTGCCCATTAGTTTTGCTCACTTTTGTTCCTCTGTGCCTAGAATAGTGCCTGGTACATAGGAGGGGCTCAGTAAACAGTGGTGCTTGCGTGAGTGCTCAGTGGAATGAATGGTAGCAACAAGGATAACACAATGACTTATTGTGACCAAGTGGTGCTAGGCGCTGGACACACAGCAGTTAACAAGACAAACACTGGGCCAAAGTCTCAGCCGTGCGTGCCCCTCATTGGTTCTTGGCAGCTGGCAGTAGAAGCAGAAACTCAGTAGCCCTTAACTTTTCCCCTGGGAATGCTGCCTGCCTGTTGCTTTTATGAGGATGCTCTGAGTACAATCTAGGTGGAAGTTGGGCTCAGGCCCTGGCCAGGGTCAGTGAGAGGTGTACAGGGAGCAGCCTCCCCCAGATCCCAAGGGCAGTGGGAGACAGCCAGGTCAGCCTCCCCTCCTCTTTGGCACTCAGCCTTGCCACCAAGGGCTCCAAATCTCTGGGCAAAGGTCACAGCACCTGCTGCCCAGAGGACATGTGACCAGAGTGCTGCTGAGTTGGAACAAGCCACACAATCAGGTCATTGTGTTAAACATGCAGGTCTGCTTGCCAAGAGGCACCCCATTCCATCAATGCCAGGACTCTCTGGGGCCCTGATCTACAGGGACCCTAAACTGGGGAGGGTGTTGTCTCAAAGGTCTTAAGGGGAAGTGAGGTCTCTTCTGGGAGACCCATTTACTCTGGTCTGCTCTGAGAGCCAGGAAGAAGCAGGTAAAGGAGAGGGAAGCACTAAGCCCAGCCTGACTCTGTGCCCCACGAGGAGTGGCAGACAGTGGCAAGATCATTACTGTTTGACTCTTCGTGACACTTTGGCTTTTAACCATTGTCTTCCAACATTTGCTTTGGGTGGTGAAGACTGCTGATCACTAACTTTCATATTTTAGAAATCCGAAGATTTTCCTCCTGTTATGACTGGGTCCAAGGATTCCTATGAAGTCCACTCTTGGAAGGAGATCTTCCTTCACAGAACAGCAGGCCACTAGACAAGGATTTGGGGATACTGAACTCTGGGTGAACCTGCCTGACTGAGAGCATTTTGGGGTGGGCTTCTGGAGAGCCAGACCAAGCTGTCAAGGAGTACATTCCCCCTTTTCCCCTATAAGCTGAATGGCCTTGGGCAACCTACCTACCCTCTCTGAGACTTAGTTTTCTCATTTATAAAATATAGGATGATGATGCTTATCATATATGATTAGAGATGATCTTAAATGAAATGCGGTCTGTAAAATATTGACCTGTACAGCAAGAATGCATTTGTTACTGTCCCTGGAGGAGTGAGGGGTCAGATGTAACTGGGACCCAAGGTGGTCCTGGTTGACCTTAACTCAAGATCAAGGCAAAGCTTACTGGTACGTTTCACTCCACAGAACATTCAGTGACTGTAAGAGAGCCCCACGTTGCACTATAGGTGACCCTAAGGAAGATGGCATGATGTGGTAACCTTCAGCTCAGTGGACACAGCAACCTTGATTTTAATTGGCAGGAGAATAAGGAATTTGCTTCTTACCCTGCAAGATTCTTTAACACCTGGCATGTAGTGAGTAAAACAGAAGTGGACCTGCACTTGATCTTAGCCAGAAGGCTGAGAAGTTACAAGATGTGAATCTGAGTCAGGGAGCTTGAGGTCAACCAGGACTATCTTGGGTCCCAGTTACTTGTTATGGGCTCAGAGATCCCAGTTCTGCTTTGTCCCAGTTCTCAGCACACCTTTCCAAAAAGAGAGAAGGAGAGACAGTACAGCACTCACCCTTCTCCATGTTACCTTGCAGGAAAGATATCGATCTAGAGGCTGGGATCTAGGTATCTGAGATGCCCTTGTCCATATCCCTGGCTTTTGGGGCCCAGGAGATGAGTTCTGTGTTCCATACTTTATCTCTCCAGAGTCATCCTCCTGGGCAACATCCACCCTCCTGTCCTCCACTCCCCGGCCTATGAAAGGAGGTATGGGCAAGGGAAGAAGAGCACTACAATCATTAGAGGTTACTTTTTGGGGGGGGGGCATATATATGTCCATTCTCCCACATCATATTTGTT
>NW_027531896.1:171849-202993 GCF_008692635.1 Crocuta crocuta | reverse complement strand
CATTGAACTGCTTTTGCACTTTTGTCAAAAACCCACTGGACATATTTGTATGACTGTATTTCTGGACCCCTATGACCCATTAATCTATGCGTCTTTCCATCTGCCACTACTATATATTATCTTCAGTACTGTAACTTTATAGTAATTTTTAAAATTGAGTACTGTGAATCTTACAACTTTTTTCTTTATCCAAAATTATTTTGACTCTTCAAGTTTTCTTTGCTTTTCCATATAAATTCTTTTACTTTTAGTTTTCAAATTCATTTAATGGCAAGTGGTAATTATCAAATTGGCGACTTACCCTGAAGTTATTACACTAGCTGTGTTGTCGTTTCTTAGGGTTGATCAGATAACCTAGGATCAGACATTCCCTTTCATAAGATGAATCAGCGTTGGTTGATTACCACCATTTACCAAACCAGACCTAGACAAAGAACTAGGTCTGGGGACACGTGCATGGTCGTAATATAGTGAATGTTTAGCCTGGGAGGAGCATTACAATTATTGAGCACCTACTTGGTAAAAGCATCAACTATGTGATGGATGGTGTCCAAGGTGCTGTCTGCATGCCATTACCACCCTTCTGGGTGCTCTTATTCCTAAAGAAAAGGGCCCTAAGACCTTGAATTTTGGAGTTGGATAGTCTGGGAGGCTCTGCTCTGCCACTTCCTGGAGGACCTTAAGAAGTGACATAGCCTCTTTTGGCCTCAGTTGCCTGCCCAGTGAGATGGGGATAATTAGAATGCTTACATTTTGAATGTTGTTGAAGATTAAATGAGATGAGAGAGTAAAGCACATGGCACAGGGCTTGTTAAGTAATCTGAAGTTTTTAGGGGTGATGATGATGATAAAATAGGGTGGGCTCTGAAAATCTTCCCCAGATGTTATGCTTGGTCTCACTGCTACCTGGAATTTCCAGCTGTTGCAGCAGAGAGGTCTTTATGCTGGCAGTTCTGGGAGGCCAACTCTGTTTTCACTTGCCTGGTCACTCGGGGCCATTTAATTCCTCCAGACTATTTCGATTCTGGGGTCTGAGAGTCGGGTCCCAGGGCGCTGGGCCAGCGGTGCAATGCCAGAGCTATTCCAGAGGACAGAAAGCCTCCTCTCCTCCCCCAGGTGTCCTCCTCCGCATGGGGAGAAGGGAGGGGCACAGAGAAGGGGCCGCGATGAGGGCGAGCCCCGCGTGGGCCGGGCTGGCTGTCTCCCAACCAGCCCAGCGGTGGCCGCCTTGCTCTAGTTACCTCCTCCCACCGGCTGGGTCTCCAGGTGCCTTCCTTTAATTAAAAGTCTTTAGCCTTCCGCGACACGGGCCCTCATTTGCATGGGATCCCTCCCTTTATGCAGCCTCGATATCAGAACGAGCCAGGAGGTTAACCGAGCATCGAGCATCTTCGCGCCTTGTCCCGGGACAGCCGGCTGAGCCCAGCGCCCAGACCCCGCCACGGCCCCCGGGGACTCCGCATGCCGCGGGGCGGGGACCTGCCAGGTTTGCAGTCGCTCTGCCGCCCCTCCTGGCTGGCCTGGCTCGAACCAGGCCAGAGCAAACGCATCCCGGCTTCTCTGAGCCAGCGCGGGTGTGGCCTAGCCTCTCGCCTCCCCGCGTTTATAGCCCCAGTGGCCCGTGGTCCTTGAAGACTGGGCGGGGTCCTTTGCGTCTCTGCTGCCCGAGCTGGACTGTACGCGTGGGAATCCAGGCGGATGGCGGGTGCTTTCCAATCACCTGTTTGCCAGTCCCTGGACTGGGTTCCTGGGGTACTGCAGGGCAAGTCATGACTCCCTCCCCGATGAACCAAGAGTTGATCAAGAGAAATTCATATTGGAGATTACACAAAGAACTGTGATCTCCAGGTAGAAAGTGGTTAAAACTACAGGAAGGCTTCACCTCAAGGGGCACTGGAGTTCAGAGGAAGCAGGAAGTGAACTGCCAGTCAATGCCAGCGCCTCACCTAGGAGGAGGAGGAGGAGGAAATAAGAGGAGATTCTGATTCTTAGAAAAATCAAGCACATTCACCAAGATCATATAGATGCCCAGCCAGCTGACCTCCTAGGCTGGTCTTTTCCCACTCAGAAGAAAACGAAGCATCCACCTTGGAGTGACCAGACTCCTTCTCTTCCAGGTGCCCATGCTGTAGTGGAGAAAACAGACACAGACCTGGGAGACTCTAGGTCAAGGTCTTTGCTTCTGGCCCCACAGTGGGCTCTACCTCATGGCTCTGGTGTCCTCAGCAGACCTGAAGTTTTCTGTGTAACCTCTGCCAGTCTGTTCAGCGCCGCACCCACTGGAGTCAGTGTCTCCATCACGAGCAGCCCCAATGTTTCAAGGCCAGGGAGACAAGAGTGGTCAACCTTTTTTTATGTGGCAGGCCCAATTCTTAGAGACAAGGAAGAGGAGATGCAGTGAGGCTCGCTTTATCTTTGCTTATGTTTTTACTTCTTTTCCCAGATTGATTCAGAAGACCTCCCTTCCCCCAACTTTTATGAACCCGTTTAACTCTTCCTTTCCACAGATCTCTTTTTCCCTTTTCATTTCCTTGAACTGGGAGACAGAAACCATGGGGTCGCGGAGTGACTGTGACTTTCTCCACACAGAGCGTCTGATACAGACTAGACAACCAATAGTGAATGAATGAATGGGCTAAGGATCAGACTCAGCCTTCCATGTTAAAGGCAAGGGAGGAAAGAGATATAACCAACATGTGGAACGGTTTGAACCCCTCATTCACTGGCTTGTTTCCCCAAATTCCATAGTGGTCCCAACTGTAGACACCAGGCTGTTATACCATCGGTCCCCCCCGCCCCCTGTCCCCACAATACTCCAGAAGAAGGCAGGCCACATTCCCACTGGCTTTATTATATGAAGCTTCTGGAACTGGGAGCCTGAAGGACTCTTTTGCCTCCTGGAGCCGGCCTAGACCAGCAGACAGTCAGCTAACAGTACTCCAGGTTCAGGAGAAGGCAGGGGGAGCTCAGGATTTATTCTAGAGGTGTGTTTTCAAGGCATTTTCAGTAGCTTTCCCTTTCCCTGCTAAACATGGTAGACAAAAGTCTTCCATTAGCATTTTCTAAACTGTGCATCCCAGAGTGGGGTGAGCTCTCCCTTCTCCCTTGTCATGGGTGCTCTGGGCGAATTGGGGGAGGTAGAAGACCGTGATGACAATGGTGGCAATGAATACCTCCACAGCACCTTTCAATAGAATTGCCTCATGCCATCTTTGTGAGTAATTGATCATGTCAGTGTTGATCTGTTTCACAGATGAGCAAAGTCAGGCTCTGGCAGGCTAAATAACATATCCAGGGTTACCTAACTACTAAGTGGTAGGGCCAGGATTTGGGCCCAGGTTAGGGGGCTGGCTTAGTAGTATGCAGACAGTTCTTCACTGATGAGGTGAAAGGAAAGGTCTGGGTAGGTCTAGAGGCTCAAGGAATGTTCATCCTGCAGGAGGGAGGCACTAGGCTCTACCTAGTGCAGGCATAATAGCACCAGAAGTGCCAAAGCTCTTCCTGGATGATATATTCATCGGAACTCTTTAGTTGCAAGTAAAGGCAACCGATGTGGATCAATTAGAGAGAATATTTTCACTGCTAAAGCAAAAGGTAGAATTTCTTCTCTTCCCCCTCTTTCCCTCCCTTTCCCTGTCTTCCTCCTCCCTCTTCTCTTCCTCCCTTCTAAACCGATTTCTTTGAGCTTTAAACTTACCTCTAGTCCTAATATGGGAATTTGGTAAATTAACACATTGTTTCATTATCGGAATTTTATTTTATTTTTTTTTTTTATTTTAGAGAGAGAAAAAGAGAGAAATCAAACAAGCAGAGGAAGGGCAGAGGGAGTGGGGGGTGAGAGAATCTTAAGGAGGCTCTGCACTGAGTGACATGGGGCTCAATCCCAGGACCCTGGGATCATGGTCAAAATCAACAGTTGGACATGCAACTGACCGAGACACCCAGGTGCCCCCATTCTTGGCATTTTAGATGCAACTGTGGGATGTCCAGAGGGGATCCTTCTAGTAGCTAGTCTGGAGACATCTGGGATGCTCCTCTGAGTCCAGTAAATGCTTTATTCTGCTTTGGTTGGACATTCGGCTGAAATAAGGGGTCATCCTCAGAGAGAAGTCACATGGCCTCTCCTATAGGCAAGTCAGGAAAAATGGTAGAGGTGGTGGGCAGTGGTTGAGGTTGGTGAGACTCACTTTTCAGAAACAAAGAGAAAGAGGGAGAAGGCGCATCAGGCCTTGGTCCCTGTGTTTCATATCTGTGTGTGCATGTACAGGGGTGTTCCTTCCATTCACTATCTTGGAGGTCTTCAAATAATTAGAGGTCAGGACCAGCACTGGCCAAAGTTTGTAAATTTTGTTTGTTTCTCTCCTAGTTCTTATTTCCTTTTGCAGGAAAGGGAACAACGAGGAGGTGAGGTGGGGATGCAGAGTAGCTGGGGGAAGAAAGGGGCAGCAAACATGATGAGTCCCTGAGGACTAAGAGAAAGGAAGAAACAAGTCCATGAGAAGCTGGTCTGGGTCTGTGAAGAAGGTCTGAGCACTTAAAACGTCCTTCTGGGATTTCCAGACAGTGTCCTTGGTGGTTTTTTTCCATTGGTTAGACTGCCTGTAAATCAGATAGGTGCCACCAGGTGGAGAAGTGTCTGGATTACAACCTCATGACTCACATTATTTTCCACTCATGGGTAACTGAGAAGATACAGGGCTTTAACCATCATGCTTAAAATTATTCCTAAACACACACACACACACACACACACACACACATTCAAAATACTAATTATTGAGAAAGGATTCCTCCACCAGTAAGTATTATAAATTTATGGAAGTTTCTTATCACTAATCCTCTCCAGAACTTTGTTGCTTTTCTCTTGCAGTGATTTCTAAGTCTAGCCCTGAAATTCTAGGAATCCATAATATAGTATTTACAACAAGGCTTATTGTACTTACCTTCATTTCTCCTAGCTCTGTACAGCTTTGGGTTCTCAACTGCATTTCCCCTCTCTTCTTTTCTTACGGTTTACTTGAGCTCTGTCTCTTTTAACATCAATAACCATTCTACGTCAATTTCCTCAACTTCTTTCCTCTCTATTTAAAAGATGTCTCTATCTCTCCACTCACCTATTCTCCCCTTTTCTCCGGTGTGCCAGACACAAATGGTAGGTACTTTCTTGGATTCCTTCAACTGCCTTCTTTCTCTCTCTTGTTTGGATCTCCCCACCCCCCTTCTTCTACTTCAAGACTTGATCATGCTGTGAGATTTGGCATTTTGGTGGACAAAGACTGAATGAGACAATCCAGAAGCTCAGGGGCATTGGCTCACTGTTGGGTAAATCTTGATTGGTAGGAAATGAGACACTGGAGGAGGATGGTCACATAAATTCCCTACTTCCTTTCAGTGGACACCTCACCTAAGGTATGGTTTTCTTCTTGCAAAGAAGCATACCATGCCAAAAGACCATGAGAGAGCTGCTGTGTGTCTTCCCAGCTTGTTGTGAAGTTTCCACCAGCACGGTAATGCATTTCAGCACAGGGCTTCACACCTTCTACTGCCTTGTTTCCATTTTTTCCCTAACCCTCACAGTCCTGAACACTGGCACCTTTCCCCCAGGCAAAGTGTCAGGACTCAATCCTTGCCTCAGGCTCTGCTTTCTATAGGATGGAGGCTGAGATACTTGGCCTTAGAAGACAGTGTCCCCTTCCTTTTAAGGACAATTTTCTCACTGCGGCTCTCATTTCAATCTCTTTCTGCCTCCTCTGTGCTTCATTAACCATTCTTCGATCTCTTTTTTGTGATATAATCAACATATACATTTTTCCATTGTTTTGAGTTTTCAACTTCTCCCTGTTTATGGATTTTTCTCTTTTTAATTTTTTTATGTTTATTTATTTTGAGAGAGAGAGAGAGAAAGATAGAGAGAGAGGGAGAGAAAGAGAAAGGGACAGAATCTCAAGCAGGCTCTACATGCTGTCAGTGGAGAGTCCAAAACGGGACTGAAACTCCCAAATGGTGAGATCATGACCTGAGCTGAAACCAAGAGTCAGAAGCTTAACTGACTGAGCCACCCAGGAGCCCCTATGGATTCCTTTCTCTTAATCTATGGATGTATCCAAGTATTTCCATGAAAAAAAATTCCCTTTACTAAAAGTGTTTAATTGCATCTCTTCACAAACAGATTTCTTATAAAGTTATACTTACTGTCTTTATGAGTTTTCTAGGGCTGCCGTAACAATGTAGCACAAACTGGGTGGCTTAAGGCAACAGAAATTTACTTTCTGATGGTCCTGGAGGCTAGAAGCCTGAAAGCAAAGTGCTGGCAGGGCTATGCTTCCTCTGAAGCATCTAGAGGAAAATCCTCATTTGTGTCTTTCAGCTTTTGATTACTCTAGGCAATCCTTGGCTTGTAGCTGACTAACGCCAATGTCTGCCCTTATCTTCACAGGGCTTCCTTCCTTCTGTGTGTCCATCTTCACAGGGCATTCTCTTCTCTTTTATAAGAACATCAATCATATTGGATGAAAGGCCCATCCTAATGACCTCAACTTAATTACATCTGTAAATACCCTATTTCCAAATAAAGGCATATTCACAGGTATGAATTAGGACTTTCATATCTCTTTTATGGGGACACAATTTAGCCCATAACACTGCCTAAGGGTTCTTGCTGCCAACACATTCCTTGGCTCCTTGTAATTCGGTTTCTTTCCATACCTTACTGCTCACATTGTCCCCAGGAAGGTCACCAATGCCAAATTCCGTGGCTTTTCTCAGTCCCTATCCTTGTGACGGCCCTGTAGTATTTGTCATGGTTACCTTTTGCTCCTTCCCGAAGCCCTCTGCCCGACCAGGTCACTGTGCACACCTATGGCCCGTTCTGTCTTCCATATCGTTCCACGTGTGCCTTCTTCGATGACTTTTCCTTCTCGCCCCCTCTCCAATTCAAGATGTGTTTGAGCGTTGGGGCCTCCGTGATATTCTCTTCTTTCAACACACTCTCTCCTCTGGCCTACTCCCAACCTTCACGCTTCAGCGCTCCCTTCTAAGTAGATAACAAATATATCTCTCTGGTCCAACTGTCTCCCGAGCTCAGGGCGAGCATTACTGCTTGGAAATCACTGAAGGGCCTCAAAGGTAATATATCCCAAGCACAACAGATTGTCTTTACACACACACACATGCACACACACTCACACCCTGATCAAAGAAACAACTTGTTTCCCTTCTTGGCTTTCCTATTGCTGGTAACAACATCACTCTCCCATCCTTTGTTTTCCACGTATCCATGTCTACCTTTGTGAAATTGTTCTGAGACCAGTCCAGCGAAATGGGCCTCATTGCCATTATTGTGAACCCAGGTTTAGACACAGGCTGTTGAGGCCCGGAGAAGTCTGACCTATACCTAATTCTGCAGGCTAAGACGCCCAATGGCAACAATAGCAAAAGTATAGGTAGCAGCCTACTTGGGAATATACATAACCCGGGGCCTGGTTTCAAACCCGATGAGGCCCAGGGACACTCACATGCTGTCAGTTTTGGGACATAGGACTTCCACATCAATTTTACATTTTTGTCAGAGCCTCTGGTGGAGAATCTCACATGCAGCTAGCTTCCCATAAATGTGGTTGAATGATGGAATTTGCCCGGGTGCTTATCTCAGCCATAAAACCCAATACACTTGCACTCAAGGATCTGTAAATAAACAGTGGATGCTGCTTCTCTGTAACTCAGCTCCCCAGAACCTTCCTTCCCAGCACAGCCAGATAGCATAATAATGACCATGTTTAAGATTCAGGGCTGGAGTGCACTGTAGAGATGAACCTGCTCCAATGCCTTCTTTCTGCTGACACCTTGAGACATTGAGGAGTTCCCCAGGGCCCCCTGTGTGGTCCCCTTACATGCTATCTGCATTATGTACTTTCTCCATAGAATGGACAGCATCAGGTGAAGGGGTCCTTCTATCCACTCACCAGCCTGCAGTGTCATTGAGGGGGGTGGGGTCCCACTGCACATTTTCATCATGTGGGTGACATCCACCCACAGCACCATGGAAAGGCCACTTCGCAGCAAAGCATCTTGGGATTACTTAGAGATATTGTCCTGAGGTGCATCCTAGGGGTCTCGAGGGCTCCGCAGAGGGAGGAGGGAAGAGGAGTGTGCAGAGGTCATCATATACGGGGGAGCATAAAGGGTACCTCTGTATTCATATGGAGCCCAAGGGTATGTTCTGTTCTCAAAAACTCTGTTGGGACCTTATGGCCTCTTTTAATAAAGGAGGCCTCGCTGGATAGCTGAAGACTGGGGTCAGTCCCATAGTTAACACCTCTTCATAGGGTGCCTGATACCGTGCCTTGTCTCGATGTAGCAGTTTATATACAGCAGGTCAGGCCAGGAATGCAGGTTTATTTTATCTTGCATTTAATTTAATTTATTTTATTCATAAGTGTGTTGGGGTGGGGTGAGGATGTGATGGGTGTCCAGACACAGCCCGAGGACCAGGCTGGGCACAGAGAGCTGGCCATTCCCAGAGATGCCGCACAGTCTGGGAAGGGCTTTGGAATCCATGCTGTTTGTTCACAAAGCCCATGAAGAGGCTCCAGGCCCCAGGTGGGGTCCAGGAGAGTTGGGGGTAGGCTGCAGGTGTCACAGAGGGCCGGGGACCCCCACCTCCCTAACACTCAGGTGTCCCCTGTTACATGAAGTCTTTTTGGCCTCAGTGTCCTGTTCTTTGACACTTGATACCACCACATATGGGCTCATTGGGCCATTGTTGCATAGGCTCCAGGGTCAAAGGGACTTTTAGCATGCAACCGGAAGAAATAGAAGTTCAGAGAGGAGTCACCCACACAAGGTCCCGGCGGGATTGCGGTTGCAGCAGAGGCAGGATGGGCACCAGGCTCCCCGAGCCCAGCTCCTCCCTAGGGCTGCCGTGTCATCCCCCTTAGCCTGCCAGCTGTCTCCCCATCTTGGAGGGCAGTCCCCAGAGGTTGCTCGGGCCCTCCATTTCCTCTAGCTCTGGGCCGGAGATGCAGTGAGCAGTGCATCTGCTCCAGGCCAGGAGGGAAGCAGCGGTTTCTCTCTCTTTTTTTTTTTTTATCTTTTAAAATATTTTTGAGAGAGAGAGAGCAGGTGAGTGGGGATGGGATAGAGAGAGAAAGAGACACAGAATTCAAAGCAGGCTCCAAGTTCCAAGCTGTCATCACAGAGCCTGATGCGGGGCTCGTACTCACAGACTGCGAGATCATGACCTGAGCTGAAGTTGGACACCTAACCTACTGAGCCACCCAGGGGCCCCGATAGGCACTGGTATCTTAACATTGTAGTTAAGGAGCCTTAACTCAGAGGGGTTAGAGAGTGTCCCCAAGTCACCCAGATGCTTGCTGGCTGCTGGAGGAGCCCAAGGAGGGGCTGCACGGAGCACTGCACCCCCCCCACGCCCCCATCCTTCGCAACCCACCTCGGGCTGAGCTCTCTGTGCCAGGCCCTCCACCTCGACCAGCTCACCTGGGCAGGCGAGTGGAGATTGCACGGCTGGGGAGTGATACATGGCAAGCATCGCCTCCTGCCTGACAGGCAGAAGATAAACAGCTCCCCGTTAAATCTCACTTAATGCTGATATTTATAAATTTATTCAGCTTGTGTTTACTGAATCGAGAGAATGCCTAATAACATAGCGTGCTTCATCTCACATGTTTCTACTAATGAGAATGCAAGTATTGCTTAATTTTTTTTTTTTTAACATTTCATTTGCTTTCCACTCCCCCTCACCGCCACCCCCACCCGACCTCCTCCTATTGTTGGTTCAGATTTTAAGCTGTTGCCAAACTCTGGAAAGTTTGGACTTTTTGGATGGCGGCAAGGAGAGGATCAATCCAAGGTCTGTGGTTGCAGCGAGCCCCGGCCCCACCCGGAGTTCACCCCATAACGTCCATGCCCAAGGAGTCGGGGTGCTTAAAGCCAGGTGCACGCTGAGGAGAGACAGAAGCCTGCTGCAGTGTGGGGGTCCGCGGGCTTTGAGTCAGACTTGGCTGTGTTGTGAAGCTTCAGGATGGGGAATTTAGGGAAGAGAGCAAGGAACAGTGTCCTAAGCTTCCGAGAGAGGATGGCTGCAATGAGCAGAAGAATAGAGACAACTTCTGTGGAGTTGTGGTGTGGCCGTGTGTGAATGTGTGTGTGTATGAGTGTGTGTGTGAGTGTGTGTATGTGTAAAAGGTGTGTGTGTGTGTGTGTGTGTGTGAATTTGTGTATGTGCATGAGCCTGTGTGGATAAGAGAGAGGGAGAGGGAGAGATTTCACTTTTCCCTTGATTTGAGCTGCTCATTATGGGTTTGCAGGACAAAGGTCTTCCTCTGGCTGTTACGACACTGAGGGGGGGCTATGCTGGCTGGTATAGGGTGGTTCTGGGGCATGCCGGGCAAGCAGGCTGCACTGGGCCAGGGAATGTGCCAAAAGCAGGGCAGGAGAGGTGACAGAGATCAGCAGAGCTCAGGAAGATGCTCACAGATGCTTTCTGGCAGAGGGCCGAGGGTAGGGAGAGCTGTGCTATGCTTCCTTGGGGCAGGGTTGGGTGGTGGAAAGGAGTGAGGTAGCAAGCTGCCAGGCCTGGGTGGCCTGGTCGACAGGGAATCAAGAAGAGGGAGGACACCGTGGAAAAGTCTGGAATCAGTGTGGGGTTGCAGAGAGCTGGAGCCCGGGAGGAGGAAGTCGGAGGCATGCTTCCCGGGGGACAGGACTGGGAGGGGCTAGAACAGGTGCACAGGGACAGGTACAGGGAGTGGAGTCTGCTCCAGCCCTGCCCGGGACCCNATCCTCACGCTGTCTACACGTCTCACTTTCCCTTGTAGGGTTTTCCTTTTCCCGCTCTCTCCCAAGCAACCATCCATACCATGGAACTGAAACATCACTTTTAGCTTGAAAAAAAAAAGTATATAACTTTAAATATAAAAGTCAAGTGGAATAATTTATACTTTCCTGTCCAGACCCCCTCACAGATAGCAGCTGTAGACACTTCTCTTATAATTCAGCTAATGGCCCCCTGCTCCCTCCTTGTGCAATGGCCGGAGAAGAGGCTGTAATGAAGGAGCCCAGCGTTCTGGCCCTGACCCCTGTGACCTTGGATGAGCCACCAGCCCCTTTGAGCCTCATGACCTGAAGCTCTGAGCCTTCTGGTCCTACTCTGGGTGACAAATTCTGCTCTGGCCATCACCTTCTGCTAGACCAGCACAACAGGAGGCAGGCCTGGCATGGCCTGGGGAAGCTCTGCGAGAGTATTTTCTGCATTTTCTTCATTTGAGAAACAGGACAAGGCTGTCTTCCCTAAAGCCTGGCATCTGAAGGGGTCTCGTGACTTTGGGGATTACCCAGGAGACTGAGGCCACCACGGGAGTCCATGGAACTTGGGGGAGGATTGAAGTTCCAGTCAAACTCCAAAAACCATGTCTCTGAGGGCAGGGGGTAAGTGAGGCAGCAAGTTCCGGTTCTGCCCATCACTGGATCTGTGCCCTGTACAGAGTCCTCACCCTGTCTGTGTGTCCGTTTCCCTGTCCAATTAAAAGTAGGCTGTTATCAGATGACCAGGAAAACCTTTCCAGCTCTACCGATGGCCTGATTCCACTGCTACCTGCAGAGGCAGCCCTACACCCTGGTGTCCTCGCCTCCACCGTCCTGGCCCGCGGGCTAACCTGGACAGTGCTGGGGAGGGGGCAGCCCTCCCTGCCAGGGTCAGCACGTCCTGGTCCATCATGTTCACTTCTCTGAAGATCGGGGAGCAGGCCGGTGGCATGGACATCAGAGGTCTTGGGTAGCTGCTACCTGTTTTTGGAGTGAGTTGAGGAAGCCCCATGGACAGCCTCCATCTGCGTCCAGTCCCCTGATTTAGTCCTTCCTACACGCAGCCTGTGTCCCTGTCGATGTCTATGCTTCTACCTCTGAGGCCCATAAGGATGGTCAGCCATCTCAGGCTCCTCTCTGTTCTGCAGCAACAGCAGGAACTTCCTCTTGAACCCCCACCCCCAATGCCTCCCTCTGGGCCCAACTCTGTTTGGGGTTCCTTCAGGAGGAGGGGGAGGGGGACAGGGGCTCATCCCTCTCTTTTGTGCTGCCTTTCCCTCCCACTTCCGCTCCCCTCGCTGCTCCGGGTGACCTTTCACCCCTCCCTTGGATGTCCCTCAAAGGCAGCTCCTGTGGTTAATAACTTCGGCTGGCAGCCCCACACAAAGCCAGCGCCGGAAACCATTGTCTGGGGGACAATGGCCGAGCAGCCCAATAATGAGGCAGCCACAGTGTTGTCTGACATCCTACGTTGCCCTGGCAAAGGAGGAGGGGCAGTGGGGTTTGCCATGCCCTCACCTCCTGGAGTGGAATTATTCCCCTCGCGCATGGTGGTTCCTCTTTCTGAAGGGACACCAGGCACCTGTACCCTTCCATCCACCACATTTTCCTGAGACTGCAGGCTGGGTGGGTGTCACCCAGAGACACCCCTCCCTACCAATACACGCCACGGCTCCTCCAGCTCATTTTCCCACTCCCAAGCCCAGAGCCGGAGCACCACATGGTTTAGCGATTGATTGGCTCTGGCAAATGGATCAGGGACAGGAGATCTTGGCCTGCTGCCTGATGGGAAGCATGTGGCGCTCTGAAGAGAATGTATGCTCTGGAGCCTGCAGGTGTGGGTTCAAGACTTCCCTCCTCCCTTCCCAGCTGTGTGACCTTTGGGAAGCTGTTTAACCTCTCTGAGTCTCTGCTTGTTCATTTGTAAAAGCAGGGGTGAGAGGGGAGCCAAGAGGAAGGCCCTCAAAAGTCACCTCAGAGGTGAGTATCTGTGACCTCTGGCAGTTGCCATTCTTGTGGGTGACTTAGACTCCCCCTTGCTGTGGGAGGAGCCCTGCCTCAGTTATAGCCTGACTTCTTTTTATATAGGCCCCTGTCTTGTGTCCCAAACTAGACTGTAAATTACTCAGGGACATAATGTGTCACATGCCGTTCCTCTGTCTCTCCCCCCTTCTGCCCTCTGCACAGTGCTGGGCACTCAGTGGGTCCCAATGAAGCCACAAGAATTGATTGCTGATACTTGCAAAAGGCTTTCAAGTGATTCTCAGCTTTGCTGCCCACTAGGCTTACTTGGGCAGGTTTAAAAAATCCCCAGAAATTTTGAACTAGTAAGTATGGTTGATGGCATTGGATGTGTGTGTGTGTGTGTGTGTGTGACAGGTGGGAGTATTTTAACATACAGGTACAGGAACACAGGTTTGTGTCCTTAGAGAACATGCCATCTCACATTTATACTTGAGCACAGCCTTTCTCCAGAGGCAGAAAGGGTCTATGTTGGAAGACATTCTGGAAGGAGTATACTTTACTATGGCTTTTCTGGAAGCAAATGGTTTAGAGTTAGCGATAGTTATTTTTTTAAATCAATTTTATTGAGATAACATTTGAATATACTAAAATGCACCCACTGGAAAGGTTCATGAGTTTTGACAAACAAGTACCTCTCGATGACCACTGCCCTAATCATGATACAGAAAAATCTGTCATCCCTGAAAGGTTCCTTGCAGACCCGAGATGTTAAAAACTTCCCAGGTGATTCTGTGGCACAGCAGAGTCTGAGAATCGTGAAGGCTGGACTCGCCCGTACCGACTATCTATGCTTTATCTCACAGAGAGGTGGTCCAGGACAGCACTACCTACACTTCAGCACACACGGCATCATCGCATCACCTGGGGATTGGTTAAAAGTTGATTCAGTTCCAGGGCTTGGCCTGGGACTCTGCATTCCTAACATGCTCCACCCACACTTTGAGACCCTGGTTCCGCATTCCTCATTTTGCATATGAGGAAGCTGAGCCTCAGAAAAGACATGTGAGTGACCTGCAAAAACCTTGATTTTGAAGCTCCTGGCCTAGTGATCGTCATACCCCATTGTCTTCCCATCGTTCTCTTTCTTAGCTCAGCCCAAACCCTGAATCCCAGACAAGAGGCCTAGCTATGATGGCCTCTCCCTTCTCCTTCCTTCTGGGTGTTGTTTGTACCTTCCTGCCTGCTCCCACCTGCCTTGCACCCCCCCTTACATCACTCTCCTGGGAAAGAACTCTTCTGCCCATTTTCTAGCAACATCTACCTTTGCAGGTCCATTGTATTCCTTGCTGTGCATCAATCCAACTTAATGAGCAAGTGTTTATTAAATAATAGCACTGGAGTTGGCCGCCCAGACAGGGCTGCTAGGATAGTATCACTGCTGGGACACGGGAAGTGACGGTTCGGTTCCCCTCCATCCAGTAGCCTTCCGGGCATTGTGTGTGCCGGGTCACCTCCCCCAGCACATATGAGGTGTGTGCCTGGGGTGGTCTGCTATTAGGTCCTGCAAGCACCGGACCTGGAGATGTTTGGTCTGGGAGACCTGGGCGCCATGTTTAAACATCAGCAAAGCTCTAATATTGATGTCATTAGTACTGTGGAATTTAGAGAAAGGTTGGATTCAGTTCACCTTTGGAAAAAGCTAGGTTTTAACATTCGTCCCCCAGGATAGACTGAGCCATCTGAAGGGGAAGGGATTTTCAGTCCCTGAATGTGGACAGCTGAGAATGGACCGGGACAGAGGTGCCAGAATTCTAAGCTTCCCTGTCCCCTCCCCAGGAGTTCGCCAGGGGAAGCCAATCATCCTGGTGGCCTTGAGTCCATCTTTGTGTCTGAGGCATGGCCCCCATAATAATTCCCCTGTGGCTACCTGGCTAAGACAGATTTCTTTCTTTCCAGAGGAGGGACAGCTACTTGCCTTTGTGTATATATCCACACCCAGAATTTAACACTTACAGGCAAGAACACAGACAGCAGCGTAGGTTTAGGAAAGACGGATGCAGTGGGGTTTTATCAGGTTGCATGTGAGGAATCTCTAGGTATCTGAAAAAAATAGACTTGGAATTTAAATAAATGGTTAGTGTTGCACATGTAGAAAGAACATTAAAATAATGGAGCAAGGCTTGTCTAGGAATACCAGGAAGCTCCAGTTTGCTATGGATTGGATGTCTTGTAGCATTTTGGGGAGGATCAAATGTGAGTGGAATTTGGTTGTGACGAGCCCTGGGAGTGGGCTCAGCCCTGTCCCTGGCCAGCTGCGTGTTCTTGGGCGTACTGTGGGTAGGTTTCTCCTTCTGCATGAGGGTGAGATTATCATCAAAAGATTTAAGCTTTCTTCCAGCTTAGAAGCAGTAGAGTTCAGTGGTTTTAGGATTCCATTCAACTTCCCATCCAACAGTAGAAATCAGGGCCAAGCTGGATCACCTCGTGGGAATGGTGGGGTCAGTGTCCAGCAGGACCGGCCACGAGACACGGGGAGGGTCTGGAGGGAGGGGGGCAGAGGTGGATGGTAGGGATGACTTGAGGTGGGGAAGAAAAAATTGAATGTCCTCAGTCTCTTCAGTCATGCATTGCAGACACTTGCTTGCCTGCCAACTGTCTGCCAATCAGACTCGGAACATCCCCACAGGACCTCACAGGGGTTGCCTGGTCCATGTTCCACAAAGCAGGAACAACTGCTGGTTAATTACGCAGATGGGAGGTGAGGAGCGCAGCTGTCTTTGGAGAGAACTCATAAGAAGCTGTAACTTCAGCAATCGGCTCCGGGCCAGATGTAGGGGACAGGCTTCTCAAGGCCCCGCAGAATGGCTCCATAGCATTTGTCTGTCCCACACCGCACCTGACCCCTGCTCTCTGCTGGGAGGGAAGTGCTTGCTCCCTTGGCTGGCTCCATTGAACCAGGAGGGAAGTGGCAGACAGCGTGGACTCCAGGTTTTTTGTACTCTGCTCACACAATGCGGTTTATCTCTCCAGCTTGGAACTTCACTCTGGAAAAAGAGCCCAGATCTCAGCATGAATGCCGTCTTAGGAGACCATGAACAGCGGGAGAACCCTTCCGATCAGTAGGCCTAAAGGATGCTGGGATGCAGTCTTCTGGATGGAAAAGCCAGGATGCCAAATATCCCTTCCCCTCAGGGTTGCCAAGGCAGGCTTTCCCACTGATCCACACTGGCCTCAGAATATGTCTTAATGCAGAACTCGTGTCACTGGGGTTGCCACATTTGACGAAGCCTTGACCTTCTCTAGACTAAAAGCTTAGTTCCAACACTCGTAAATGACTTTGGTTTACTTATAGGGCATATTTCCTCTGGCAACTGCACAGAATCATCTATAAATATCACCTCTGCTGGTGGATAGGGGAAGGACAGCTTCTGATGATTCCATTGTTACAATAGCCACATCAAATAAAGGCGCCAATTGCTCTTTAGATGTTGATTATGAAAAGTTACTCACTATCGCTTTGCTACTTAATTTCCTAAAAGAGCAATTCGAAATCATATAGGCATTCATACAATTTTGGTTGACAGTCAAGTAAATTGCATGTAGCAGGTACTTATTATCAAGCACTCCTGGGTGAATGAATGCGTGAATGAATGACGAATGATATTAAAGCTCTTCTAGTTTTTTTAAACATCACCATATTCTGTATTTTTTTCCTGAAAACTTTAGTATGCTTTGAAAACCTTTGTCAAAGTAAAGTCTACTCTCTAGAACCTGCAACTTGCTGGTGATGAATTTCTGCCGGAGAAACATTTTCCATTCCTTCAAGTCACCCACCCTCTTTTTCTGGGAAGCACATGTCTCTCGGAGTGGGTTTTGCAAGAAGGGCACACCATACCCCCACAAGGTGAGAGTACAGCCGTTCTACCTTCCTGTTGTCCCATGTACCCTGGGAAGAAGGTGTTGGTTATTAACTTTGTAAACTGACTTTCTGAACTGTGGTCTATTTAGTTTTGGCGTGCATTCACTCAACTCTTTTCTGGTACATTTCTTTCCTTTGTATTTGCTTTGACTTATTGTAAGGTCAGGGTGCAGCTCCTGAGATGTTCTGCGGAGAAAAACAATTGGGTGTGTTGTGAGGCTTGATGTAAATGAATCACCAGTTGGCACATGGGAGCCACCTGCATAGGTGCATACGCAGACCACCTGGTGAGGGTTTGGCATTAGGTAAGCAACATTCATACATCCACCCAAAGGCAGCCACCAGCATTGGTTCCTTGTTGCTCATGGCTTCCAGGGACTCTGGGTGACGTTGGGTTTGCCGGCAGTCTTCTCCCACTTTTTCCTGCCACTCCTGACTCCGGATCTGAACTGCAGGGACATCACCACCACCCCCAACCCCCCCCCCCCCCAAGGTGGAAGGTAGAGGAGGCTGGTAGTCATGAGGGTGGGGTGGAGCGGGAAAAAAACTTGCGCCAGAAGGCACTAGATGTCATAGAATTCTACAGGCCTGAGAGGCAAGGGGTACTATGGAGCATCTAGTCCAACATCCTCACTTCAAAAAGGAGAAAAATGGACGCAGAGAGGAGAAGCGGCGTGTGACATTAATAGAGCTCATTTTTGAGAAAATCAGGATTGCCGGCCAGGTCTCCTGACACCTGTGCCCCATGCTGCTCTAGGATGGCGAGCAAATGCCAGTTTGAGGTTTCCTGGGAGGATCACGGTCTCTTTTGAACCCCCGGGGTTTCAAGGTGGGCCAGACAAACTCTAAAGCGGGCAAATTGGCCTTGGGTTTTTGGGCAAATGCCTTTGCATCATCCCATTTTTGAGACTCTGTTCCCATGGAACTGGAAAAGTTTAAATATATTAATCATGCCATTTCATCCTATAAAACAATTTGGGGGCGGAGCTATGATTTCCAATTTATAGATGAGAAAACCGAGGCCCAAAGATGGTGAGTAACTTGTTCAGCGTCACACAAATAGTAAGTGGTTGGGCAGGGCCCAGTAGGGGGTCCTGCTCCTCTCTTTCAGGCCATCCAGCCAGGTCCCCTTGCACTTGTCAGTTACACGAGGCCTCTTTAAAGACAGTCGGGACGATCCTCAGTGGGGGAAGGGAATAAGGTTACAATCCATTTTAAACCTTAAGACGTGATCTCGTTTGGACTTTTCAAGGCCTGAAGTGGACATTCTGCTTCTTTCTGGGAGTTTTAGAGTTCAAGAAGTAATGGGGGGGGGGTTCATATCATGTATTGAAAATAACAGTTTTATTGTTGTTCTAAGTTCAATTTGAGGCCAGTCCAGTCCTGGAACTTAAAAGCTGTGTGACCTGAGGGAAATTACTTAGCTTCTAAGCTTCTATTTCATTTTTTTTTTTAATTTGAGAGACAAAGAGAGAGAGAGACAGAGAGTGAACACGTGCATGAGCAGGGGAGAGGAGCAGAGGGGGAGAGAGCATGGAAGAGAGAGAGAGAAAGAGAATCTTAAGCAGGCTCCACACTCAGCACAGAATGCAATACGGAGCTCAATCCCACCACACTGGGATTATGACCTGAGCTGAAATCAAGACTGGGACCCTCAACCGACTGAGCCACTCAGGCCTCAAGCCTCTATTTCTTCATATAGATATTCATGAGTGGGAAGTTTATCATGGCGTCCTTCTGGGCTCAGCACCTGTGGGGGAAAGGAGAGAAGCAGGATTGGGCAGGGGAGAAGCTGAACTGAGTACTGCCGGCAGAGCTGTGAGGTTGGGGTAGTTGTGCAGAGTTGTCCTGGGCTGGGATGAGAATGAGGCCAGTCCTTTAAACTCCTCGCTTGACCACTCACTGGATGTGGGGCTTGACCTTGAGGGAGTTGGCTCTTTTTGGCCAAGCACAGTTCCAGAGGAGGTCTGAGGGCTGTCGGCTGAGTCCTTCAGTTTTGAAAGGGGCACCAGGTCAACACGGGACAGTACCCACCACAGTCCCTTGCAGTGCTGTTCTAAGACTCAATGAAATGATTGGAATGTACAGCCAGTGCAGGGACTAGAACAGAGACAGCGCCCAGCTAAATCAGTTCTTTCCTCCTCCCCATCCTCTCCCCCACCCCTTGCTCTCATTTAAGGAACCTTTCAGGTAAATGTGCAGGGAGCAGAATCCACAGACTTCACAGAGAGATCTGAGAACTGGAATGCAGAGATCTCCCTGGAGAAACTGCTTCCATTCAACAACCTGGCCTGGCCCGACTTGCTGCGCCAGAGGTGGGAGAGTGTGCGCATGGGTGCCTGGAAGTCTCTGCCAAATAACCCGTAAGCTCCTCAGGACAGGAACTATGGCTAATATTGCATTCTCCCTTCCCAGCTAGTTCCCTTGTTTAGTGTTGTAGGTCACAATGGATACTTGTCATTCATTTGCTTCAAGACATACCACAGCGCATACATGTTTAAGACGATGAAATTAATCTATATGGTATAACAGCCAACCACAGTTATTGTAAGCTCTGGTGGGACCACACATATGCCAGAACTGTGCAAACCGGGGAGCTGACTGGCATCCCCACTGATGGGCTCCAGAAAGCCCTCAGACAATTGTGAAGCATGGAGCATGTGGAAGAGACCATTATGGTGCGTGGCGGGGGACTGAGGTTGACAACGTAACAGTCATAGCCGCCTTGTGCCAGTCTGATACACTTGATCTTCTTTAATCCTGAGAACTCTAGTGGTGGGTGCTGTTCCTATCTACCTGGTATAGATTAGGAACCCGTGGCTCAGGGTGGGCAAGTCACAGGCTAAGCTGGCCCGGCTCTTAAGTGACCAAGCTGGGCCCCCTGCCCCCACCCAGGAATCTGCTTCAGGCTACCATTTGCTCCAATGCCTTTCTCTTCAGCGAGAGGTTCCCCTCTTGGGGAAAGGGGAAGAAGGTGGATCTGGGCATCCAGTGGAAAAGGGGAAAGCAGGATTGTAAAAAGTAAAAATGGTCCGCCAGCCCACTGAGGGACCCTAGGGGATAGTGCCCTGTCCTCGACTGAGGGTGTGGGATTGGGGGCAGACAAGATGTCTCAGACTCAGTCTTCAGTCTTGGATAAGTTTAGGAGCTGAAATGAGTTTGTGAAGAAGGTTCTGGACCTTCCTCCCTGGAGACCCTTACAAATAGGCCACAGCAGCCATCAGTGGCAATCGTCAGTGGTTCGCTGCTCATCGGAAACCAGGGTAGGCTAGGAAAATGTCGGCCAGGGTCAGCCCGGCTGTCCCACTTCTGGCAGGACTGCTCTGTCAGAACACAAGCTTGCAGTCTAGGATGTCTGGAGGCGGCTGGTTGTAGTCATCGGAAACTCTTTTATTCCTTTTGGGAAACTTTAATAAGGCAACGTCCCCGGTGCTTTTAAAACTGGACTCGGGTCATTTATAGAGCATCTCAGAGCCCCACCTGCTGTATGCAGGCATGTGTGTGCCTGCATGCTCAGAAAGTGCCTGTTCCTTTTCTGGCAGGGGCTGTGGGGTCTGTCTCCTTTGGTGCCCCAGTTGCCCCGGAATCTGTGACATGGCTGAACAGGGATGCACTGCTAGAGTTCTGACCTCTACTCAGCCCATCCTGATTCTTCCACCTGGAGATGCCTGCGCTTTACAGGCACTTTTTCCTGACTTCCAGCTGCAGGTCCACTACTCTGCTTCCCTGGTGATGGCCCCTCCGACTGGACCCTGCATATGTAGGGCTCACCTTGGTTTTCCCTTTGCACTCATGCCATACTTGCCCTTTGGGGACTGTCCACTCTGGACTCTGTAAAGTATCCCCAGACATGCATACATGAGCCCCCAGGACTAGAATGGATGGGAGGAGGTGCAGGGGCTTAAAGGAAGAAGGCTGCCAGCCATGCTTGAACCTCAGATCCCTCACCACGCCTCTGTCATTCAGCTTGACTCTCCTCATCTGCAAGTGGTGACAGTCATTTGCACCTTGATATGGCAGTGTTTGCCAAGGGTATTGCATACGCTTTGGAGATGCTCAGTGAAAGACGGCTGCCATAGTCACATTGCATCATGATTTTTATTAAGCTGTGACTGTAGGCTCCCTTAAGGGCTGGGTGATAAAGAGGGGTGGGGTGGTGAGCCAGGGGAAGCCAGCTCTACCAGAGACAGGGAGACGTGGGACCCGGCCATAGGGGTAGAGATAAGTTCTGGGACATACCACTACTGTTGCAGGCTTTCCATGAACCTCATTTGTTTTGAAGCCCCGTGGCCTTGCTGCTGAGAGCTCGTTCCGGGTCAAATGTTTGGGAGCTCCATGTTGACCCCAGGCCAAAGACCCGACATTACCAGCACCCTTTTATAGTTTGAGTGGTCTTACCTCCAACAAATCTCCACGATTATCACTTTGCTTCCAACTTCTCAGAAGGGAGGATGAAAGTTGCAAAGGAGCCCTGGAGTCCAAACCTTTCGCATAAAAATAATCTATAAATCCTTAGAATTCCCCCATCAGCCGCTCACTGTGCAGCTAGGATCCTGCACAGCCACAATGAAATGGACCATCATATCACATTGTTGCCTTGTTGGTAATTAAACAACGCATCTAGAAGCTGAATACACTGTGTTTGCATTTTCCCTGAACGTTGACCTCTTGAAGAAATCAATTGAGGGAAGTTGACAGTGTAGACTTTTGTGGGGACTCAGGAGAAGGATGTAGAAATGTTCAAGGACTTTTGAGGTTGGAGGCACTGTTTCTTTATGACATCTAATTCCACTCTCCTTCTCATTGATTCAGACGAATCACTTGAGCACTGCTCTTGCATTTATCAGTCATGATTAAGGTCAATTTTTGGCTCACAAATAAAATGACTAGAAAGAGAGGGGGGTAAGCGAAGGAGGTAGGAGAAGGGAGAAAGGCAGACCAGAGAGGGAGGAAGGAAAGCACACAGATTTCTTTGAAGACTGAACAACAGCTGATTCAATCAATGAAACAGTTATCTGAGCTGGACACTAAGGGATATCCTGGGTAGATCAGTAGTGGGTGGTGGGCGATTGGCAGAAGGAACGAAATATTTGTAAGGCCAAGTTTTTGTAATTTGAGATTATATGTTCCTTAAGGTAAGAGTCATGTGCTGGGGGGAAGGCATAGCGATGGAGGGAGTAAGCTCTTCTTTTAAGATTACTAATGTTAATAGTAGGTGCATGTCATCTCATTTTATATCACTTGATTGAACAGTTTTACTTCTTGACCCAAGACATATTATTTGAACTCTATGTTCAAGTTCCTGGGGTACAGTGATGAGTATAAACAAACAGTCTGTCCTCTCAGGAGCTTATAGTCCAGTGGAGGAAATAAACGTCGGTGAATTATGGCACAAATGCAAGCAAATCTGCATCAGTGATAGATGCGGTGAAACATGGTCTATAATGGAAGGATCTGACCCAGTGGTTTCTACAGCAAGACTTCTTAAGGAAATGATGCTTGAACCAAGATCTGAAGGACGACAGGAGCCACGCGGGCTGAAAATTGAGAAAAAGTGAGCAAAGCCGAGTGGGTAGCAGGTGCAGAGGCCCAGAGGCAGGAGGGAGCCTAATGGGGATGGAGGTCCCCAGAAGGTCAGTGCTGCTGGGATGAGGTAGAGGGAGAATGAGGGAAGGGAGGATCCTGGGAGGCGGGCCCTGTTCAGGACTTACAGATGAATAAACTGAGGCTCAAAGAGGGTACGTGTTTTGGATGACATCACACAACTCAGAAGAACCAACAGCTTTTCCATAGCATGGAAAGCCTGTGGCCCATTAATGTTTTTTACATATTAGGTACTTTGTTCAATGTGAATACTTGGGGAAGACCATATTATTATCACTCATTAAACCCTTAACAATATTATGTATTGCTAATCAAGTGTCTAGAATGGACATATAATATCTTACACTAATATGGACATTAATTACATATGTACATCATAACCAGTCATGACCTTGCTCAACTCCCAGACCTATGTTTTGGAATCTTTCTGGTTAATGATACCCCAAAGCAAGAATAAGAAGCCCTGCATTAAGCTAGACGCATACCTACAGCATCTTGGGCAGAATACCACAGCACGACAATCCGTAATACTTTGTAGGGTCATATATCTTCAGGTCATCATTGTTCTCCACAACAGACACATTCTAAGAAACTCATCTCTAAGTTGAAGTTGGGCAACTCCAACCTACAAGTAACCTGAAGAATCTTTTCTTCCAGAACCAAGCTAGATGCATTGACATGTTTGTATCACAAGTTTTCTTAAAGCAGGCCCTACCTACAATATTTGAGGGCTAACTTTTGAACATTGTAACAAGGCTTTTGCTGCCTTCATGTGAGAAGATGGTAGGTGTATGGATTATAGATCTACCTGTATCCATTTTCTTTCTTTAACCTGGTGGTTACGATATAGGGTCTCTAACTTTATATGTAAATGGGAGTGACTTTGGCTTTCTGTAGTAGGCTGGAAGGCTTCTTGGCAGACGTGACACAGGATAATAGAAGCTGGATGGCTGACCTTCAAGATGTCCTCCTGTCCAGCCATGTGCAGCATCTATAATGAACTTCCTTCCCTCTCCCTGGCAGGATGTGCCTTGTGCCAAAAGCCACCTCTTACCACAGGCTCCAGCATCCTGCATTTGGTTTCTTGAGCTGCCTGCTCTCACCTGCAGTGCGTCTGGACCCTTACCTCCATGACCTCCAGACCACTTGTCTGTTCCCTGTGGTTTTTGTCTGGGCCCTTTGTCTTCTCCTTCAAATGCTTCTTATGGCTTTCAACCTCCACTTTCCTGTCATTACCATTTTGTCTCTTTCCTTGGACAAGGTGAAATCACTGATAATTTACAATGTAACTATCTCATTCTTTCTCGAAGGGGTGTCAGGTAGACCTGTCGAAGGTGCTACATGAGGTGGAGGTCTCCATGATAGAGAAAGAGTTTTGGGAGCTAGCAGACCTAAGTTCAAATCCTGGTTCCATCAATTACCTGTATATGACCTTGGCAAGTTAATTGCAACTCTCTGAGCCTCAGTTTCCTTAACCAAAAAATGGCAAGGAAAATTCCAGTCTCATAGGGTTGTAGTGAGGGTTTACTACACAGTCATCTGGCGTATAGGAGGTGGTAACACTAACTCTCATTTTACTATGAACATGGTGGCATATAGTAAGAAAGTCTTAAAGGTGAGCCTAGGAGATCAGAAGATTCCTGTCAAGTCAAATGGGCAAGTGAAGAGACACTCAGTCTCAACTGTAGGAAATAAACAGACACTGATCAGACTAAGCTGCTTGAGGAAGAGTGGGAGGCAGTTGTCCGATGAGGCTAGAAGGCACACCTACACCCTATTCACTGACCACAGGCTGCCTGGCCCTGGGTGGTCATGGCTGTGGTCTTTTAAGGGTGCAGGAATAGAGAGACAAACATGCTCTTTGGACTGAGCAAGCCCTCTGGCTTCCTCTTCTGGTACTAATTCCTGTCCCAGAAAGCCCCCCTTCTCACCATCCGATTGGCCTGTGTTCTTTCAGCCCTGAGATAGTTTTATATGTCACTCCATTTCTCCATTAGCTGCTCTTACTTCAGCCAAAATAACTTTGAGTCTACGTCACTTTGACTAATATGACTCTGGTGGTCACCAGTCAGCTCTTTACGTATCAAAGGCAAAACTTCCACATGGAACAGTAGCATTGGCTTCAGCGGGTCCCAAGTTTCATGCTATAAAACCATGATGGTTTTATTGACCAATTAACATAGGTTAATGATGATTGTTTTTATGAAAGTTGGCAGGTCACCCTCTGGACAACGGGTTAAGCAATGTCATCAGAGTCTTAATCATAGATCATAAAATGTTAGAGCTGGAAGGGTCTCAGAATTCATGTAGTCCAGCCCTCTCATTTAAGAGGCCTGGAGAGGTTAAACTGGATTAGAAAGGCCAGTAGGATAGAGATATGGAAGAACCAGGAAGGGCAGGCTTCTAGATGATTCGATAAAGTGGCTCTGATCTGCTTCTATTATAACCCTGAAATTTAGGCTTTCCAAATGCTAGGTGCAAGATGATGCTGGGATTCAATTCGAAAGGCCAACATATGAAGAACTGGATATTTTAACAGCTAGATGACCTCTGAGATTTTGACGGACTCTGACATTCTAGGGCATTATTTTGTATGGAACGCATGGCCTTGTACATACAATAATTTACTTCTTTGCTTACATTCTTTCTCCTATAAAGGAGCTTCTTAAAACTAGGGCAGTGAGCCTCATCTTTGTTTCTTTGCTTATAGTATGTGCTCAGTAAGAGAGCTGCTGAATGAACGAATGGGGGAAAACGTCTTCAAAGTGTGTGGCAAAGAACAGACTCCTGACACAGAGGGCAGAGTGAGTTTTAGGGCAGAATAGACTCTCTTTTGGTTGGTAATCCTTGAGGAAAGAGCATAAGCATATGGAGTGGGAGGGGAGGAATCAGTCTTGAATTGAAATAATGAGAGCTGCAGCCCACAACTTTTCTGAAAAAAGAAAAAAATCTTTTCAAGTCCCATTGAAGCTTCTTCGGGCTACCTTGACAAGGGAAATGTTTCAGAGAGGAGAGGAAGGTCAGAAGAACAAATGTTCCAAGGCCATGTTGCCAGCTCGGGGCAGTGCTGGCACTAGACTCCAAGGCTTCTAGCTCAGCCTGCGGGCCTTTCCTGGGCCTGGCTAACCTCTGTATTCTGTGGCCAATTCCTACTCTGCCAGGGAGAATGGATACGGGAATCCGAGTCGCCCCCCACCCCCACCCCTACTTCTCAGAAAAAGGAAGAGAGATATGGGAATACATTTCCTTTTGGTTCACCCTTCAGTGGACTCCATTTTTACTCCTCCCTGATCCAGGTTCAAAGCCCAGGATGTTCTAGCCATCACTGAATGCCTGCCATCTGGAGGCTGTGTTCTCACCTCAAAGCTCCATTTGCATCTCCGCCAGAGGACGGGCACTCCTCCTCTGCTCAGCGGCCTCGTGTTCCTAAAGGGAGTGGAGGTGCTGATAGATCTCTTGTATCTTACTGGATCCAGCTCAAGGTTGTTGATCTGAGCAGTGTTAATCATCCAAATGAGTTTGCAGCTGTTACTTCTCATCAGAAACACACACTCAGTGCTATTCATAAAGTGTTGGCTTCCACTCAGGGTGCTGTGGAGACAGGGACCCTATCCCCCACGGCGACAATAGGAAATTAAATGTACTTCCCAGGCCCCTCTGTTGGCACTTGGGAAGCACACGAGGCACATGTAGAAGAGTAGGAGAGTCTCTGTGCATTGTTTATAGGGTATTGTTTCCACCAGAGAGCATTTCTGTACCCGTCCCTTCCCCCCTCCTTCCCTCTCCCCCCCACTTCCCTCTCCCGTCTCTCTTTTTTCTTCCGATCTCTTGTTCCCTCCTCCTTTGTTTCCTTCAACAAGCATCTATTGAGCACCTACCCAGTACCAGGCATTAAGCCAGGGGAGACGTTGTGGAGAAAGGAATACAAAGGTTGGTAGACCCTGGCCTCTCTTTGGGAAGAAGTGACACAGCCGAATTACAGACGGGGAAACAAAGCTGCGCACAGATATAAGGGTCCGAATCTCTCACACAGAATCCACGAAGTGTCACAAGGACGGGGGCTCCACACACAGCGGGGTGTCTTCCTAGGAGAAGGAGTTCAAACACAGCTGAGGATCAGAGCAGCTTCGTGGCCAGGCATGGCATGTAAGTTGATCTTCAAAGTGGGTGCGTGGAAGGTGAGCAGAATCCAAGAGGGTTTCTCCCTGGGTTCTTTGCATCGGAAATGTCTTTTCCTTCTCTGATGTCCACAGTGCTTTATCTCCTCTCTCTCATGGTCCCTAGGAAGCTCTGGAGTCAGCTTTGTGGGGGACTTTCCTCTCCTCAATGAGGCCAGCCTGGCTGCCCCTCCCCTCCTCTGGTGGCTTTCTGGGCCTTGATGTCCTGAGAGTCAAAGGGAACCGGAGTCTCTGCCTCTAGAGGGTTCAAGTGCAGCAGACAGCGGTATGGACCTCTATATTCAGGAAACAGACAAGACCATATATTTTAAAAAACTGATTTAAAAATGTTAGCCATAGGGGCGCCTGGGTGGCTTAGTCGGTTAAGTGTCCGACTTTCGCTTAGGTCATGATCTCGCGGTTCGTGGGTTCGAGCCCCGCGTCGGGGTCTGTGCTGACAGCCAGCTCAGAGCCTGGAGCCTGTTTCAGAGTCTGTATCTCCCTCTCTCTCTGACCCTCCCCTGCTCACTCTATCTCTCTCTCTCTCTGTCTCTCTCTCTCTCTCTCCTAGAAATAAAATAAAAATATTAAAAAAAAAATGTTAGCCATATATGTTATATCAACAGAGAGAAAAGTCCAATTTTAAAAAGAGGATAAAAATACCTCATGCATATAGAGTTTCCAGAGAGGAACAATGCCACTTGGGAGGATTTAAGAATCAGCCTTCTGTCAGTTCCCCAATCTTAGAGAGCTTCGTGGAGGAGGGTGGGCTTCATCTTGGGCAGAAAGGCTGGGATGGGAGGTTGACTGGGGTCATGGCCATCTCTACACTGGGCTCCTTAAGGCAGAGACTGTGTGACAGATGCTTTTGAGCCCTAGGCTGCCAGCATGAAGCCCAGCACAAGCATGACTGAGCCATGAACGAATTGGGTGGGAGACAGCAAGGGAAGCTAAGGGCTGGGGTAAGTGAGAGGGCCTGAGAAGGTGGGCTGGGACTGAGCAGGGCCTTGTGGGCACCTTGCGGAGGGCTTTGAGGTAGAGGGTGCTGCCAGTGGGAAGTCAGCCCTGGGCTGTGAGGAGTTCAATGCCCCATCTGGGCTTTGGGTGGGAATAACCCAAAGGATCAGCCCCAGAAGTCCAGGAGACTAGAAGCAACTCTGACTGTGGCATCTCTCTGACCTTGGGCAGGTCACCTCCCCTCTCTCACCTTGCTCACCATCCCCTGATCTTATTTTATTTTTATTATTTTTTAAAATGTTATTTATTTATTTTGAGAGAGAGAGGGAGGCAGAAAGAAAGGGGGAGAGAGAGAATCCAAAGTGGGTTCCATGCTCAGTGCAGAGCCTGATATGGGGCTTGATCCCACGACCATGAGATCATGATCTGAGCCAAAATCAAGAGTCAGACACTTAACCGACTGAGCCACCCAGGTACCCCATCATCCCATGATTTTAAAGGGCTCCTGTGTTCACCTCCTCCTCTTGTTGCCTGGCACCCTGGAAACCCAAGGTGGCTTTTCACCTTGGTCACGAGGTCAGACCAGAGCTGAGTGGGCAATTTGGAGGCTGGGAGGAGAGCCTGTGGCCAATGGCTGAAGGAGGAGAGGGTAAGGGCGTGAAGAAGGTACTGGTCCTGGGACAACTGAGAAACAAGTGAGAGGCTATGAAGTTTGGCACCTGATTTCTTGTTAAGGAGTCCAAGACAAAAAAAGGGGGAAATAATGATAGTAGGAATTTACTGGTAACTTCATATGTGCCTACTGCTATATCTACCTTATAAGATGGGTCTTGTTTTTAGTACCGTGTCATTTTATAGATGGGGAAGCCAAGACTTAACAGAAGCAAAGTGATCATTCAAGGTTAATAGCGTTAATACACAGCAAAGCTAGAATTTGAAACTGGTTTTTAAATTTACCAGAACTCTTAGCTCTGCTTTATTTTGCCTACCTTAAGGTGATTCACCCGCAAAGCCTTCTCTGGGTTTTCAAATGGTGCCATGCTGTGGTTCTTCATGAAGGGAAGCCTGGGAAGCATATGCAGTCCTCAGGAGGGTCAGACCCTGGATCAATGACCCCTAGATCAATGTTCATATGCACATCAGACCAAGAGGACATGGACAGGAGGAAGGAGAGCTGGAGATCTGCCAACAGAAAAAGGTGTGTGGGGGTGACTGGGTGACTCATTCTGTTAAGGGTCTGACTCTGGCTCAAGTCATGATATCATGGTTCATGAGTTCGAAACCCATGTCAGGCTCTCTGCTCTGGGCACAGAGCCCGCTTTGCCTCCTCTGTCACACCCCCCCCACCCCTGCCTTTCTCTGCTCCTCCCTCCACCTCCTCTATCTCAAAAATAAATAAACTTTTTTTTTTAAAGGAAAAGGTGGGGAATAAGAGGAAGTGAAGAACTTTTAAAGTGCTTTTCTGGCTTCTGCCTTAATTGATTCTCACGACAGCCTTGGGAGTTAGGCATGGATTTTTTTCAATCCCCATTTTCCAGTTGAAAAACCTGAGGCCTGGAGAGGTGAAAATAATTGCCCAGGGTCATATAGCTGGTAAATGGCAGGAGAGTAAACCCTGGTTCTCTCTGCCTGGGCTCCTCTCCTCATCAGGGTCAGATGTGGAGTTCCTATAGGGTGCTCATCTTGCTAGAGGGTCAGAGGCAAAGGGGCAGAGCAGGTGTAGGGGCCAGAGAGCTGAGACGGGACAGGTTCTGAGACACATGACCATATCCTCAAAGCCCCAAAGCAGGGCAGAAGCCTGGGGGAGGAAGGTCTGCTTGGGAGTAGCATAGCCTGAAGCCCAGAGCCACAGGGTAGTGCCAGTGGCATAGAGCCAGGAAGTGGAAGAGCCACCCCAAATCCAGAGGGTAAGAAGAAGGCAGGGCAGGCACTGCCAGTCTTTCGTGACCAACCTGTCCCATGCCTTGGGCTTCAGGAGGCCCCAGATCAACACAGACCACTGCAGAGTAATGCTGATAGAATTTCCAGCCCCGGGCTGCAGCGGGAGGAACGAGAACTTTGGGTTTGGGATTGCTCTGGGTTTTATTCCAGTCTTGCCACTTCCAGGCTTGGTGATTTTGTGTCTTGGCTGCCCCTTCTATAAAACAGAATAACACCAGCTTCTTTACAGTTGTGAAGCACCAGTGGGTGAATCTCTATACATGCTATTAAATGAATTTCATTCATTTTACGAGTCTATTATGTGCCAGGGCTGTGCTAGGTGTTGGGGATAATTCTGTGACCCGCATAGGCAAGAGCAGTTTACCGTGTGCCCCACACAGCCTGGGCCCGCACAGGCACTACTTCCTCCCTTCAGACTGTAAGGGACTGATTTCTTAGAGTGAGGGCTCCATCCCAGCATCCAGGGAGGAGGAGGGAGAGAGTGGGAAGGAAAGCAGAAACTCAGTCTTGTTCTAAGCCCATATTTCCTGAGCCAGGCAGGAGCCCAGAGGTCTGGAAAGTGGAGCTGGGGGTGGGGATGAAGTGGAGGGTGGCATCTCACTTTCCCCTTATCAGGCTGGCCTTGTACCACAAGCCCAGAGAGCTTGACAACGATGATTTTAGTAGGGTTCAACACTTCCTGGAGGAGACCAAAGGCAGAGCAGAATCACTGACGTGTGCGTGTGTTGACAGCTGAAGGATCCAAGCGCCTGCCTGGGGATCAGAGGCTGCGGGGGTGGCCAGGCAGTGGGCAGATTCTGAAGGCCCCTGCCCTGGGCCCCCAGGCCAAGTGCGCTGACCACAGACATGCCAGAGAGGCTCTTTTTCCTGATCAACTGCCTGCACCATGTGCTACATACCTTTCCATGTGGGTTACCTTTTTCAATCTTTCCAGGCCTGCAAACAGGGATCATCATCCCCATTCTCTAAATTAGGAAACCGAGGCACAGAGGAATGAAGTGGCTTCCTTTTTTTTTTTTTAATGTTTTATTTATTTCTAGGAGAGAGAGAGAGACAGCGTGAGCAGGGGAGGGTCAGAGAGAGAGGGAGTCACAGACTCTGAAACAGGCTCCAGGCTCTGGGCTGGCAGTCAGCACAGAGCCCGACGCGGGGCTCGAACCTACGAACCGCGAGATCATGACCTAAGCGAAAGTGGGACGCTCAACCCAACCGACTAAGCCACCCAGGTGCCCCTGAAGTGGCTTCCTTAAGGCCACACATCTTCATCCTAATAGTTGCCCCTCTCTGTCTCTACAGCTCACACGTGAAATGCAGTGATTGGAAACTGGAAACTCTCGCTGGCAAACATAGTGGACCAAGATGACCCCACTTGACCCCCATCCCCCATCAGCTCACCTGGGTTAGGCAGCGGAGACAAGGTGGGGAAAAGGAGGACAAAGTGTCAGAGCACAGGAGCCCCAACATTTCAGGGCGCAGAGACTGGAGAGGGGGGGGGGGGGGGGGTGGGCACATGGTGCTCTCTGCCCAGCCTCCCCTCTCTGCCCTGCCTCTTGACCAGACGCCTCTGTCTCTTCAATGAGCACCTTTGGATTCATTTCCTTCTCTCATTTGCCTTCAGGTCTCTCTGAGTCCCATTCATTCCTTGCTCTCTCTTTCATTTTCCCCCCTCTCTCCTCTTCCCCAGCCCCTCCCTGCTCTCCCCGTCCTTACTCCTCCCTTTCTCACCCTCCCTCCTTTTTCTTTGTCTCTGCGATCTCCTTCCCTTCTTTTCCGCTGGTTT
>NW_027531896.1:101569-171756 GCF_008692635.1 Crocuta crocuta | reverse complement strand
GTGCCTCCATCTGCGCCGGCAGCCTCCCCGCGCGCCCCGCCCTGCCCGCTCCCAGCCTCTCCCCCTGCCCGCTCCGCTCTCGCTCTCGGTGATTTATTACTTGCCCTGCTGCTTCTGACAAACTATTTGTAGGAAAATGAGATTTGGTCCGCGCTGGATGGCTCCTCTGGGAGGCGGGCGTGGGGGTCGGGTGTCGGAGCCCCCGTGCGGCCCCCCCACCGGAGCCCACGGCGCTTACGGAGCTCTTTAAGATAAATGAGCAAAATTAAGAGACTCACTGGGGGGAGAACACACTGGATGGCAGCGAGCGACAGCGGATGGTACATGGTTTCCTCCCAGAAATTCATCCACGTGCGCCCCACTGGGGCCTCCCCCATCTGCTGCCGACTGCCAGGAACTCCGTCCCCGGGGAGAGGGACGACCGGTCCCCGGGCGCCCGTCTTTCTGCCCCAGGACGCGGCGCGGCGGAGGGCAGGGACCTTCCTAGCGAGGCACGCGCAACAGATTGGGGGTGGAGCACAGGCCCCTCTGGAGGTGGCCGGGAAGGGGAGGGGACGCGAGAGCGTGAGTAGGTGGCCCAGGGCCGCGGGACCGGCTGCGGGGCGTGCACGTGGGGACGCAGCCCCAGGCCCCCTCGGAAGCACAGGCCGCTTGGCCGTATCCCCAGGTCCTGGGACCGGTCACAGGCACCGCTCAGGCGGAGACAGTAGGGAGTGGAAGCTCTTGGCAGGGGTCTGACCCCTCAGGTAGTCTGGGTGGAGGCTATAAGTGCCCTGAAGACAGGTGGTGCATTGGCTGCTCTTTCTGCCACGTGTGAGGGCCGGCTCACCCTGTGTTGTGCAGGGAGTGTTGTTTCTGTGAACACAGAAATGTCTTGCAAGCTCAAGCCTCCATTTAGAACTCCAGTGGGGTGTGTGTTAGATCCGGTTTTTATAGTCTATTTTTTATCTGTTTTCAAACAAGAAAAATAAAAAGCACCTGTTATTGTATAGTTTGGTATTTAACCTAACTAACTAGCTAACTAACTAACTAACTATACACAAGTTTTTCTGACCTGTTTTACCCATTCAGCATAATATTGTGCCTACCTTTTTATGATAGCAAGTATTCCTCTATGATATAATTTTAAACGGAGACTGTGTTTTATTGACTGTATGTTCTGTGTAAGATACTGTTTTACAAGGCACTTATTTTTGTTTATTTTGATTATTTCTAAATTTTTGCTATTATAAAGATGTGTGAACTTTATATTCTCCCAATCATGCCATTAAAAAAAAAATCGTAGTTAGTGATAAAAGCAGTGATTTCTGCTCCTTCCTAACGTGTTAAGAATAAGAATTGACAAATTTTAAAAGTTGACAACTGTGAGAAGCCTGGTCTGAGAGCCCAGGCTGCATCAGCCTTTCTAGAAATTGTATAGGTTTTCAAGACCATCTGACTCTGCAAACCAAGGAGATCTGAGAATGTTCCAGAAGCAAGAGAAGTAGATAAGGCTTCAGTTGTTCTAAGGCCTCCAAAAGATATGGTATTTGAAGAAAAAGATGATTCCGTTTCAATGTTTATAAGACTTTTTCAAATAAAGTGTGAGCCAAATGATAAAAACTATAACAACAGGCCAAGGTACCTCTGATGGATGTTAAGTGTGTTATATGATTCTACTAATGTCAAGATGTATTAAAATGTAAAACTTGAAAATGGCGGGGCAGTCCTAGGAGTCAAGCAGGAAAAGTGTCTACTATCATTTGAGTAGAGAGAGTAAAAGGGATCTGAGGTGTAAAGGTATTAGAGGAAAAAAAAATCAATATTTAGGGACCCCACACGGGTAATCCAAGTGACAGGACACTTCTGTGGTGGAAGTTTACCTCCCTCCCTTGAAAACCAAGGCTTTGCCCATTGATGTGTCTGTCAGTCTGGAGTGTGTGGGTCTCAGGAAGGCTGTGAGATGAGGCGATGCGATTTGATTCCTTGCTCTCTGGGTTTGCGTCGCCATCAGAACTGTTACTGTAACCAAGTGAAATGTTCCTGTGCTGTACTGAGATCTCTCTGCATGTGACCCTTCCAATCAATCTATGTCTAGGGCCTTTGAGGACACCCTACATCACTTGCTATAAGCTTCATGTTCTGAGCGGCTCTCTGAGGCGGTAACAGAAAGGGAAATAGTAGGTGAATTATTTCCAATATTTGGAAAATATCCAGATTGCCTACTATAGAGTGTCTCAAGCTAATAAAAGGTCAATTTTTTTTTTTCTTTGAGTTAATTTAAACCAACTCATACTTATTATCTCAAATGGATTTGTCTCAGGGACATTTTCCCAGGTCTTCATAACTGAAAGGAGAGCCAATTGTTTAAGAAATAGCCTATTTTTTCTAATTAGCCTTTAAATTAAAAGAAAGTTTATTTCTTTATTTTGAGAGAGACAGAGACAGCACTAGTGAGAGAGAGGCAGAGAAAGAGAGAGAGAGAGGGAGAGAGAATCCAAAGCAGGCTCTGTGCTGACAGCATAGAGCCCAATGTGGGGATCGAACCCATGAAGCTGTGAGATCATGATCTGAGCCAAAACCAAGAGTTAGACGCTTAGCCGACTGAGCCACCCTGGTGCCCCAAGAGTCTGTCTTTTTCTAATCGCATAGGAGTTCATGACCAGATGGGTAGGAAAGAGGGTCTTTGACGGAACAGCCTGGGAAGCGGTGTATCCTGCATCGTAGTTCTTGGCTGTCCAGCTGCCACAGAGGCAAGCCCTGACCAAACAAGAGGGCTCGCTGGATCCTGAAGTTGACACCACGGTGGGGATTTTCTAGGAAAGTCCATCCAAATTTCTTTTTCCCTCAGATCATGGAGAGGCAACAGATTGAAGGTGGGGTGGGTGGAAGGCATCATTGATGACTGGGGAAGAGGCATGAATATGACAAAAACAGGGACCTTGGCCAAAAAAGATGATTCATAGCTGATTCAATCCAGAGGCCCCCCCTTCCCGATTTCATTTTATTAGTAAGAAAAGATTCAGTGGGGGATGTAAGGGGGGAGAGAAAAGAAATTAAAACACCATGATCCCTTTAATACGGTCCAAGATTTACTCTGCATAATCCAGCCATATTTTTGATAAGAAATTCATGGCTCCTCTGTCCCCAGTAACAGAACGGTGATCTTTATGGGGCCGGCGTGAGGAAGCTGGCGGGCACGGCCCCCATCACATTAAACTGTCTCAGTGAAGAGGCAATTTGTTTGATATTAAGAGTTATAAAAATATCAGCACAGAGCGGTTATGCCGGGGATATTGCACAAGCCAATCTGAATTTTAATGTAGTGTGAGCAATAAGCACCGCATTCCCCATGCCCATGCCACACTCCCTCTCTGCAAATATTTGAAGAGAAAAAAAATAGAGGTTTTGAGCGTCTTGCTCTTTTCCTCTTCTGCCTCCTACCTCCCCCGATGTATGGGGGCTGGCAGGGGTGGCTGGGTGTCTGGAAGCCAGTAGCATCATCCTTGGCATGGACTGCCTTCCCACCACCCCCTCTCATGCCCCTCACTCACTCACACAAGCAGCCAGCCCAGTGGCTGCCCAGGAATCAGCCCCCTCTGCCAACTTGTGTCTCTGGGTTTTCATCTCAAGTGTCCTTCCTTTAGTTTCTTAATCCAATGGAATGTCATTTCCCAAGCATCTATACCCCCTCCCCCCACAACCATCCCCAAATGCACTTCTTATCTTCTTACCACACCCTGATCACACCCCATCCCTTTCTCTTACTCGGTGACCTATAGGTACGTACTCTGACCTCTGCTCCCCATCTCTTCTATCAGTATTCTCATTATTTCCATCATTCCTCTTCCTTCACCTCCCAGTCACCTCTTCCCAGACTCTTCTCCCATAAATATCCATTCAGCCTTACAGATAGATCTTCCTGAAATATGCTAACCAATTAATTTCACCTCCACAGGGCGTCTACTCTGTGTCAGGCATGGGGGTGGTAGCTGAGGGAGACACAAACATGAACTAGCCCAGGGGTCTCTGCCCTCCAGGGACTCACTATGCCATTGGGAGGGGTGGGGGGGTGCAAGTGGTCCGGGGTGGGAGACGAGCCCTCTGGTAGCCCTCCCTCAGGGTGGAGGGACATAAGATCCCGAGGAGAGGGTCAAACAGAAGTAGTGAGAGCCCAAGGAGGGGTGAGGCGTTTGTTGAAGGGGCGGTCACAAATCTGTCACAGGAGGGGTGGCATCCAAGAAGGGATACGGTTGACAGGTGGCAAATGGAGACCTGGGAGGAGAAGAGCAGCTTGGTGGGAGGGATTCATGGGAGAATTTTTAAGAAATATTGAGTCGTCCAGTTTGGCTGAAGAGGCTCACAGAAGTTCAGTGAAAAACCCAAGCTGCTAAACTGTAGAGTCCGATCTAATGGCTGGCTTGTCTGAATCCCCAGTTCAGGACGCTTTTCATTCCACCACAGCTGGGATTCTCAAAGCGTGGTCCCAGACCCCTGGTCCCCCGAGGGACTTTCGGGGGTCTGTGAGGTCATTCGTCTTTGCTTCTCTCATTTGCTCACAAGTATACAGTGGGGTTTTCCATTGTACTGTTGGAAGCTCCACGTACCTCAAATGTGAGCCAACATTTTCCAAATAACGAATGCATGATGTTACCAATCATGCATGGGCAAAGCATCCACTCAAGGTGCAAGGTAGATCAATGCATTTAAAGTAGGAGGGTGCACAAACCTCACCGATATAATTTCCATTCCACAGCGCAACTAATCTTTAAGAAACTACCATTTGTTGAACTGTGAGGTAGCATCAAAGAAAAATACCCACAATGATCTGCAAAGGTGATTAATATACTCCTCCCTCTTCCAGCTACATATCTGATTAAGGCCAAAGTTTGTCCCATAAACCTCAATGAAAGCAACACATCACAACACTTTGAATGCAAAAGCAGGTACGGAATCCAGCTGTCTCCTATTAAGCCAGACATTAAGGAGATGTGCAAGCATATATAATAATGACACTCAGCTCACTATTTTAGAAAATAGAGCTGCTTTCCATAAAAATACATGATTTATATTAACATGAGTGATTTTATTATTGTTACTTTGAAACAAATTAATAAATACATGTTTTTAAAAGGTCTCACTTTTGATTTATAATACAATAAATATTGATACCTATAATCCACATAAGTAAATGCTCCTGGGCTGCTCGGGAGTTTTTTGGAGTGTAGAAAGGACCTGAGCCCAAAATTCTGAGAATGTGGGACCAGAGTGTGTCTCTAAAAGCTTATTAGTTGTATGTTTGATTGAGTTTGGCTCAGAAATAATGGGCTCTCTCCTTGCCTCTACCCCGCTCTGTCTCTGCATTTTTGTCTCTCTCTGTCTTTGTCTCTGTCTCTGCCTTTCTGCCTCTCTAGCTCTCATGCAGCTCCCACCCCCATTTACAGCAATCTTATCCTTGAAACCCTGCCCACCATCTGGAAGCTTCCTTCCTCTCCCTACCACCTAACTTCCCATTTACAGCACCTTCAACCCTTGCACTTCACTCCCTCACTTTCTGCAGATTACAGATTCAGGTCACTTATATTCCTCCAGACGGCCTCCCTTTATCCATCTTCGCTTATCTTCTGCACCTCAAACTCCCTCTCTAAGTTCCCATAATTCTTTCATGAATAAGCTCCCTGTTTCTTCTAGCACTTACAGAGACCATGCAGGCTCCTCACCTTTGCTCAGGAGTTTCTGCTCAAAAACTCTTTATTTGCAGGGCTTCTGGGTGGTTCAGTCAGTTGAGCGTCCAGCTCGATTTCGGCTCAGGTCACGGTCTCACGATTTGTGGGACAGAGCCCTGTGTCCGGCTTTGTGCTGACAACACGGAGCCTGCTTGGGATTCTCAGTCTCCCTCTTTCTCTGCCCCTTCCTCTCTCTTTCTCACTCTCTCTCAAAATAAATAAATACACATTAAAAAACCTTTATTTGCCACTATAATGAGACATGCCTGCATTTGTGCCCAGAATTGTGCTATGGTTTTCCAAGGCACAGAAGGATCTTCCAGACCCTCTCAGCCCAGCCCTGGAGCCAAACTCATACACAGAAAGAGGCGTGTTGTGGGTGCAATGGAAGGAACTCGGCACCTCTGGGTCAGAGCCCAGCTTTGCCACATATTAACAAGGCTGCGTCAACCAGATCGCTCCATCTCTCTGAACCTTGGGTCCTACTTGTGTAAAGTACAAGAACCCTGCAGAGTTCTTATGGAAATTAAATCAGAATATGCATATATGGCAGAGAGTGAGTGCTCATGAAGTTTCACTATTATTAGAGAAAAACATATGGCAATCAATAAATGTGGCTTTTTACAAACTAGTTAATTATTTGTCTTGATAATTGTAAGTGAAGATAAAAAATAACTTAGATTGTTAGTTCTCAGACTTTCACATACAGTAAAATCACTAGGGCAGCTTATGGAATATGGGGAGGTTCCTAGAAATTCCTACTTAGTAGTTCATGGGCTGGGTTGACACACACATTTTTAACCAAATCTAAAGCACACTAAACACTGGTCCATATATTTCTGGAATTTTCCTGAATCTCACATTCTCCCATTATTTTATGAGATTTCCCAGGTCCTAAAAACCTGCCCAATTTGTACGTGATGATATTAATATTACATGTTTTCATACGCTTTATAGTATTGTAGAGTTTGCAGAGTTTGGCCAAGATGTCACTGAGCTCCCCCCAGCTCCCTGTCCCTTTATCAGAGCAAGGAGTGCAGGGCAGCTGAGATAGCTTGGGCATGATTTAATGTTGCAGAGCCTTTGTTTCTTTGCTTTTAAAGTGAGGATGGCCATATTTCATGAGAATGTTGTAGGAATTATGCATGCTCATGGGGGGGGGGTCTTGTGTGACATGCCACCCAAATGCTACTTTTAATTATTTGTTTTTGTGAAAAGCCCAGTTTCCTATCCGAGAAAAGGAGGAAATGGAGTCTCTCATCTCTGAGGTTTCCCCTGGTTTGGACTTAACTCCCACCCGTCTGAGGACAGCTTTGGCTCAGGGTGGGCTGAGTGGATCCCAGTGGAATGGTTCTTGCCACGTGCTCCCTTTCGCACCCAACCCTGACTAAACTGAGTCTCTGAATGAGCACTGTCTGTACTCAGCCTTCTCGAATGTGCTCAGTGCTTTGGAAGCCAGTCATCTTGTTTTTCTTTTCTCCCTAGTTCATTCTTTGGACTTGCTTGACGTACCTTGACCTGGAGGATTCCTTATGTAATCTGGATGCTCCTTCACCTCACCTCCTGTGGGCACAAAGAGGTCACAGTGATCTGTGTGCCTGGCTCCTGGTACTGGAGAGCTCGCTGCTGGGAACTTGAGGCCATCGTTCCCCCTCCTCCCCCCCCTCTTCCCCCCTCAGGGCTCCTCCCATCCATCTCAGGCACTGCCTGGGCATCACAATGCTCTCATGAATCTCTTTGCTCTTCTCATCTGTGGCTGATGCTGCTTGCCTCTTGGCAGTGCCTCCTTTGTCACTCTGCTCAGGCTACTCCTCGAAAAGCAGCCATCACTGCTTGCACTGGATGGCCATTAGCTGAGTATCTTCAAAACTGGGAGAGGAAAAGCCTCCTCTTCCTCTGTGACTCTTTTACAGAGTTGCTTGAACCCCAGGATGTTATAGCTTTTTAAACTATGCATGTGTGTGACCTTTTCTTTGAGGAAAGGGGTCTAGGCCACTGAGATGCAGGGCCAAGTGAACCCAGTATTGATTGGCCTTGTTCTGTGCATTTCCATTTTCATCTGCTGCCCAGGTCCTGTGTATAGACTGATTTGAATGGTGGTGCATTCCCTGTCACACCCCACCCCACACCCTGAGATCTATACCCTTCCAGTTTCTCATTGCAATTTGGGCTTCATGAAGACCCCATCAACGTCACCAGACATGCTTGTGTCTCTCCAAACCCCAAACTACTTCCTCAGGAAGCTTCATAGCCATGCATAAACCAGTCAACCTAGTTAGACTTTGAGCAGCAGGGGTTACAGGAATCCAAAGACTCATCCCAGACATATAACAAGCTCATGTGACAAGATCCTCTGCCCCATTCTTTGGGTGAGGAGCACTTTTAGGTGGCTTCAGGGTTGGAGTCTACAATGGCGGTTGGATGGTGAGGAACTTGAGCTGGCCTTGCTTATATGAAGAAATTGTTTTTGTCTTTCTTTCTTTTTCTTGTTATTTATCTGTTTGTTTGGAAGATAGCATCATGGGGTAAATATTGAAGACAGCAAGGAGGTTTGAAGTGTTCCCTAGACAGAAGTGAAGAAAGAAGCTGGGGAGAACAGAAGCAGGAGAAGCTCCCTTTGGTGAGTGGCTGGACCGGGACTGTCTATTCCTGCAGGTAGGCAGTGAGGTCCCCAATGATGCCCCATCATGACCCCTTGCCCCAGCTGTCATGCAGGTGCCACTCAGCAAAGGGCAATGGTCTGGAATCAGGAGAAAGGGAGAGAGAGTGTATGATGAAGGTGAGGAAAGGGGGACAGTTTCCAGATTGATTTTGAGGATGAAACAAAGGAGGAATTAAGAGGAGCCTCCAGCAAGGCTTCAGAATTACTGTGTTAGCCTTGGGAAGAACAAAATGACCCTTCTCCTCAAGAGGAAGCCAGTGTAGGGCCATCCATTCATTCCCTCATCCCCTCATCACACATGCATCCAACACTTGCCACATATCTGTGTCAAGGAACAGCCAATGGTTGTGCCTGGAAGGTGCGGGGGTCGGTGCGAAGCATGAAGGAAAACCTCCCCATTGCTCCCAGTACAGAGTAATGTGCCTGATCAGGAGTGGGCTGTGAGATCAGAGAAGTGGAGTCTGGGAGCCTATGCTGAGAAAAAACAGGTGGGGTCCAAAGAAGGAGCAGATGCCAAGAAAGGAGAAAAATGAAGAGCAATGACCATGTGGTCCTAAGGCTAATTGCACTGCTAGCAATAATCAGGAAGGTGGGATGGGGCCCTGGTTTGGAAGAAAAGTTAACAAGCTCTGCTTTAGACGAGTTTTGTGGCAGGGGTTGGAAGGTCAACCAACTAGAGATCTTCCATAGACAATAAGAAATATGAGATCGGAGAAGGCCAAGGGGTCAGGGTTTGAGGTGTAGGTTGGGCAGCCACAGGATAGTGGGAACAAAGCAGGGCTGGTTAGATCATTCCTTTGTTTGCTTCAGAAATATTCACCGAATGCCTCCTGTGTACCAGGCATGGAGCTGAGACCTGAGGATACTTACTGTGATGACTGAGGCAGGGAACGCATCCTGAATGATGTGCGAGGGGGAGAATAAATGTAAGTTAGGAACTGGGCCAGGGGAAAGAGTGCACATCAGATTGGGTGGTCAGCCTGGGATGCAGGAGGCTAGGAAAGGCATGATGGACCAGTTAGAGCCTGAGCTGATCTGCGTAGAACAAGAAATCCAACCGGCAGTGGCCCAAATAAAGCAGGGGGTTGTTAGTCTTTCACAAAGCAAGGAATGTGGATGTGACGGCCCAGCACTGGTGTGGGGACTCTGCCAGGTCACTAGAGACCCAGCGAACCTGCCCCTTCAGAGTCACACTGGCAACTGGTGGCATCATGTGAGCCAAAGGTCAACCACAGTCCCCTGCCTCCCAACCCTAAACCCTGCATTTCCTCCTTCTCTAGTTTAAAGGTGTTTTTTGAAGTACATTCCAAGGACCCTAAGGAACTATGGAGGTACCTCAGGGGCATCTGAGGAGGCTAAAGGGCAGGCCAAGGGGGCTGGTCCTCAGCACACTGGACCATATTTCAACCAAGGCATTTATATTCATATATATTACACATCTATGATTATATATGTTTTATTTTATTTTTTTAATTTTTTTTTCTGAGATAGAGAGAGACACACAGCATGAGCAGGAGAGGATCAGAGAGAGGGAGACACAGAATCCAAAACAGGCTCCAAGCTCTGAGCTGGCTGTCAGCACAGAGCCTGACGTGGGGCTCGAACCCACAAACCATGAGATCATGACCTGAGCCAAAGTCGGACGCTTAACAGACTAAGCCACCCAGGCGCCCCTGATTATATATGTTTCAAACATCCCCTGAAAAAGAATGAGTGTTTCCTGGAAACCTCGTGGCCTGGACAGCTCTTTCTGAGCATGAGCAGGGACCCATTTGCAGAGACCACTACTGTCAGGCACGCTCTGCCCAGGCCCCTGGCTGGTGTGCGTGTGCGCGTGTATACACGAGATGTGATTGTGCACATGCCTTCACCTGCCGTGTACCTTTGTCTCCCTCAGTTCCCTGAGCCCTTCCCTCTCTAAAAGCTCTGCATCCTGTCACCCCAAAGCATCCCTGACCCATTCCAAACTTGGGGTCTTCTTTGAGATTCTTGTCTGGAAACACAGTATCTGTTGAAAGCTCATTTAGGACTTGTAGCTATGGGGCATTTAAGGTGGGGAGGGAGGGAGAGAAGGGAGCCTAGAGAAGAGGCTCAGGAAGCCAAGACATGCTTGCTTCCAGCGAGGAAGGCTGGGGGGAGTGTGGGGAGGGGAGAGGGAGGACTCCACTAGTATGACTGCAGTCCCAGCTGCTCGTTAACCCTGTCACTTGGGAGAGTGTGGGGGAAGGGAACTCACCTTTGTCAAAAGAGTAATTTCTGTGCCTGACATTGGTCCAGGGGCTCTCCTAATCTTAATTTTCAAACTGACCCCTCGAGGCAGGAAATTTTATCTCATTTTGTAGATGCAGAAATCTTGCTTTATTTACATATTAAGTCTGCTGCGAACCCAAAAGAGAGCACGTGTAAGATAACTTACAAACCAGAAGATGTTGTCCTTGTGCACGGACAGTTGTCACTGGCTGGCTTCACTTGACCAACCCAGTGCCCAAGAAAATTTGCTTACCTTCTTTCTGCCCCCCGTCTGTCGAGGGGGAGCCAAGGAAGGGGAGAAGGCTCAGCGCCATGTGTACATTCCAAGGGAGCGATGAGATGAAGGGGCCGCTAAGCAAGCCTCCAGGCATGCAGTGTAGAAAATAAGCAGACTTGGGCTTAGGACCTCTGGCTAGTTACTTAGTCTCTCCAAGCCTTAGTTTGTTCATCTGTATAATGGGATCTTTACTAGCACTCAGCTCATGGGGTTGTCATGAGGAGTAAAAAAGTGAATGTGTGCAAAGAACTTTGCAATGTCTGTCATAGAGAAGGCCCGGTGGCTGTTAGCTTTGATTGTTATGGTTTACAAAATAAGGAAACTGAAGCACACTTTCCCTAAATCCCATACTGGGAGAAAAATGCCTCAGCAGACTTTGGACTGAGCTCCTTGGAGTCCAGGCTGCCCGCTCCCCTCCCCGCCCTGCTCCCCGGAGCCCCTTGTGTTGTTTCACATGACGTGTGGAAGCATCACGGTGGGAGGGACAGAGAGTGAGCCTTCATGGCCAGAGGAAGGTTTGGAGTAGAGTTTCCTGTCCCAGGTCCCATTTCCCAGTCTGACAAGGTTTATTCAACTCCTTATTTTCCTCAGTGCTGCCTGCCTTCTTCCCTTTATGAAGGGCCTGGCTTCCACTCCTGGCTGTGACGATAGCAGCTGAGAAACTTCTTTCCATCTCAAATTTCTAATTTTAGTTATTTATAACCATCTCAAAGTTAGTCCACAGGGATGAGGTTTCCTTTATTTTGTCACAGCCCCATCATATGATCTTTCAAAGTCTTTTTATCTTTACCTTTGAAAAAAATCCATGGAGGGGCGCCTGGGTGGCTCAGTCGGTTGAGCGTCCGACTTTGGCTCAGGTCATGATCTCATGGTTCATGGGTTCGAGCCCCGCATCGGGCTCTGTGCTGACAGCTAGCTCAGAGCCTGGAGCCTGTTTCAGATTCTGTGTCTCCCTCTCTCTCTGACCCTCCCCTGCTCACACTGTCTCTCTCTCAGAAATAAATAAGACATTGAAAATTTTAAAAAACCCATGGAATTATTTTTGAGGCAGATAAGCACAAAAGAGTGAATGTGAAAGAGGGGGAGAGAGAGAGAGAGAGAGAGGCATTTAAGTAGGTTTCTTTATAGGTCGATGTACCTGGGACTCTTAGACACTATAAGTTTGAGACAATCTCCTGTGGGCTGGTGACTGGTCCCAGTGTGGAGACCTCCCGGAGCAGTGAGCCCTAGAGACTGAGCAAGATAGCATATGAGAGGAAATGTGGGCCAGGGGCAGTTGTGTCACTCGCACAGCTGTCCCAGCAGTGTGATTGTGGTACTTTCCTCAGAACTAAAATATGGGTGTCTCTGGAACCTTCCTAATAGTAAGGATATGAGTGAAAAATCTCCTGGCATGTGATTTCAAAAGGCTCCAGGGAGATGTAACTCATTTACTCACATTAGCCATTAACATTTAGATCCAGAAGAGTTTATAGGACCCATGGACCCATGGTGTTGGATTCTGGGACGAGCAGGAGGTAAGGGGCCAAGGGAAGAGACGGGCCTGAGCCTGGCAGGCCAGGTTTGGAGGCACTGGCACCACTCTGGCAACTTGGGAGAGAGAATCACTGAACAGACAGGCACACAAGCCGTTGGAAAGGCAGACTGTGTGTGGTCTTCACTCTCCTTGGGCCAGTCCAGTGTTTTCAAGGCAGAGGGCCTAGAAGCAGAGGTGTGTTGGATTGCAGAAGAGATGAGGAGGGAGAGAAACTAGGGTATTGTATCAAGGGCAGTACGTTAGAGGGAAAAATCAACAAGACAGAGTCTAAAGGAATTCATATTGGATGAGAAGGCCCAGGGTTTCAGAAAATAGCACAAAGACAAATCCTGGCTGTGCTGAAGCCTCAGGACCAGGCACTAACCAGAGCCCTTGGCCAGACCAGCTAATGACAAGGTGTCTGCCTTCTTAGAGATCCCCTGAGATCTGTTTCTGCTGAGGCCGAGGAGCCCCTGCGGGTGGGAAGAACTGTTCAGACACACTTGAGGCAGGCTTTGAGCTCTGCCCCCCACTCTTACCATCTCGTCTCCAGTGCACCTGACTCTCAGGACTAACGCCAGGTGGAACCTCTCATCCTGGGGCAGGGGGTGGCCTGCCCCACATGCAGAGCCCCAACTGAGAGAACAACCCGGCTGTAGGCGTCCTGACTTGAATCTGCCAGGGTTATTTTATTTTCTCTTCTCTGGCCTAGAATGATCACCCTCTGTATTTAAACAAAAAGATAACACAACCATGACAACAACTAAACTAGTCTCAATGGCTTGAGTCCTACTAATGTGTGGGTTCATTAATAATAATTTTGACCTTGCAGCCTTTGGGCTCTTTCTGGCTCACACAGTCTTTTCCTCCTCTTAAACATTTTTGAACTGCCGAAGAGGTAGCTTTTGCAGGCATGTGGTTTACTATGGCACTGGCTTATGATTTGGGGATGTCACCTCCACTAGAAAGCAGGAGTCTTTGCTCTTCCCAGAAATGCACACCTGGGGGCTTTGTCATCATCCAAAGCCACTGCAGACAAGCTCAGCCACTAATGCTCTTAGGAAGTGAGAACATTGTGCCCTCTGGGCTCAGTTGAGGGACATCTCAAAGCAAGATTGCCTGTACTTTCAAAGGATCAGAATTTACTGGAACCCTTCTCTCGATTTATAAACACAGAACTTTTCCTCCTTGTATCCTTAGGAGAGCTGAGTCAGGACAAGTCCCACATACAATACCACCATGACTGACTAACCCTTGGTTCTGCTCCTGAGTCTGGTTCCCCTTAAAGGGCTTTCTACCTAGTGGTAAATTATCTTATGCAGATTCTGTCATTCTTTCTCACAAATGAGCTTCCGTGAGGAACCACCAAATAGCTCATTAAACATCTTTGTTTATGTACAAACTCATACAGACTCAGTTCAAAATTCTTCTGGGAAGTATATCACTCTGCTATAAGCAAGGATCCAGAGAGGTAACTGGGAGACAGGTATCTCTCAAGTCATTTACCAGATTGTACCAAAGCTTCTGCGCTGACCCAACTGGGACACCCAGCTATTCCACTTAGCAACATCAACACTGAGCAGAGCCTTCCTGAGGACCAACTCTGCAGAGAACGGGCACCAAGGAGAGTTACACAGATTTATCTCGGTGCCACTGTGAGATCCAGGACCATCTTCCCATTCTACAGCTGAGTAAACCACAGTTCTGGGACAGCCCATGCTCCTGAGTCCCTGCACCACACTACTCTGTGCCGTCATTCAGAATCTCTAGTCTTTATGGAAATTCTGTCTTCCCACTTTTGCACAGGGAGATATCAGGGTCCTAGAAGGGAGGCAGATTTTCTTTAATTGGCACAGACTATAATGCAAGAAAGCTGTAACCATACACCAGAGTGGATGTTTCAGAGAGAAGGCAAAGATCTTTTTTTTCAGTCTCACAAAGTGTTTTCTTTCTTGGTCACATATTACCTGTGGGTCAAGCCTACATCCCTCATCAGATCCTTGTAATAACAACTTTAAAGCCCATGATTTTTTCCCCTTTTCTTTCTTTCTTTCTTTCTTTCTTTCTTTCTTTCTTTCTTTCTTTCTTTCTTTCTTTCTTTCTTTCTTTATTTCTTTCTTTCTATCTATCTTTCTTTCTTTCCCTCTATCCTTTACTCCATCCCTCCCTCTCCTTCTGTTCCTTCCATCTCTCTTTCCTTATTAATTAAATACTTACTATATGCCTCACACTCTGCTGGGTTCCAGAGGGATGAGAGATGGGTAAGACATTGTCCTTGCCCTTGAAGGGCAAGCACATCATACAGTGGGGAAGGCAGATGTGTACACAATTAACTATAATAAAATATGGTGAGCAATATAATGGAGATCTGCCCAAAGTGTCATGGGAGCACAGAGGAGAGAGCAAAGGAGCCGCCTTAGAGGTCATCAGGAAAAGCTTCATCAAGAAGGTGATTTCTGAGTTGCCTTTTGGAGAGCAAATAGGAATTTTCCAGATGAACAAAGATGGGAAGGGCATATTCCAGGCAGGGAAAAATGGGAGTATGATATGGTCAGAGCAAAAGTGTGGGTCGGTTGTGAGGGACCCTGGAGGGTTTTAAAAATAGCTTATGATCAGGATACAAGGCAATTGGAGTGTCAAACTCAGGGGCTGGCATTTTATTCCATATGTGATGATGAACCATGCACAGAATCTGTCTTTGGATGATGTTTCTTTTTTTGACTGGCAAGGCTAACACAGCAAGGCTCAAGGTGGGCAGGAAAATTGTCTATGGAATAGGCTTTGAATGTTTTTTTTAAGTTTACTTATTTATTTTGAGAGTGAAGGAAGGGCAGAGAGAGAATCCCAAGCATGTTCCGCACTATCAGTGCAGAGCCCTGTGTGGGCTCAATCCCATGAACCATGAGATCATGACCTGAACTGAAATCAAGAGTTGGACGCTTAACCAATTAAGCCACCCAGGTGCTCCTATGGAATTGTGTTTAATCAATCAACTGGTCAAGTACTTGTTGATGGCCAGGATGTGCCAGGGTCTGTGTTAGATGCTGAGAGACTGCAGAAGAAGCATCACAATTCATGTGTTACAGGTCAGAGTGATTCACACATAGAAAACTCTGAGGATAGGGACAAGGGAGTACATCTTCTTTCTAGGAAAGAAGATGGATACAGAAGTGGGGCTAGTTGAAATAAGGCCTTGAAGTCAGTTAGAATAGCATAGGACCTCTGGGGGTGGGGGGGACTGTAAAACCCTTCTAAGAAAGCTCTTCTTCAGTGTCCCTAGTGTGGATTTCTCTTATCATATTTTCACATCCGACCATCAATCTTTGTAGGAATACTTGTAGAGACAGGAGCAGCTAACTTCATCTTCAGATGTCTCTGACTGTGGAAAGTTCTACCAAAATCTACCTGATTATTTTTTGTATCCACTGGTTCCAGAGCCATCCCTCTGGGTCCATCAGCATCTCTCCATCTCTCCCTTGACTGCAGAGTATACCTTTTCCGATTGTCAAATTAAGGTTAAATTTTTAGCTTCCCTTCTTCCAGGTTGGAAACTCTCAATTCCTTTCATAGGAGGTTTTGCCTGGGGATTCCTGCCACTGCTGACTTGTGCTTAATGGTACCCCCCTCGGCCTTGATTCTCCTTTGAAGTGGGGTCTGCTCAGTGCAGTGCAGTCTGGACACAATTGAGTGGCTGGTGACCAGCCCCTGTGAAATGACTTAGCGGAAATGATGTTTTGTGAAGAGGAGTCAGGCCTCAGAGTTCAAGATGGATGGTGATGGTTAGACTGGGGGCAGGTAAAACCTGAGTCCTTGGCAGGAGTCCAGACATAAGAGTTGAATCAGGGTGATGTTGGGTCAGGGCATGAGTAGAAAAGAGAGAATCCAGGGGACACTTGAAAACTTTGATCAATGAGAAAAGAGACAACAATGACTCTTACATTTTCCAATCAAAGAGCCTAGACAAATGGCAATTGAGTGAGCAGAAATGGGCACTGGGAAGGGTAGCTGACAAAAGGGAGTGATACTGAATGGGCCATAAGAGCAGGGCTCCTAAGTCAAGGTGCCCCAGAAATGGCTGCAAATGTGCCCTCAGAGCCCAGGAGAGTAGTTAGATTAGAGAGATCAGCTTGGAGTCTCGAAAGGCAGGAACCCACATAGGTCATGAAAATACACAGAGAAGGAACAAGCTATCAAGAATGATGCCCATAGAAAGTCTACAGTGTGCAGACTGGAGGAACAAAAGGCACCCACGAGGGATACAGAGCAATGAGCTGTCAGAAGTAGAGCAGAGTCGAGGATGCCAAGGGAGTAGAGGGTTTCCAGAAAGAGGGTGTGGTCAGTGATATCAAATGCTCAGGAGAACAAAGAAAATGAGGCCACCCAGTTTACCCAGGGGGAGAAGGGGGAGCAGCTCCAGTAGGATGGTGGGGACCAAAGCAGCCCTGGAGGAGATTCAGAAGGGACTGCGTGTTGGGTTACCCCTCCCCACACCCCACCCTGAAACATTTAATTTTCCCCCATTCCCCTCAGCCCACTACTGGCCCCAATGTCTACCTTCCTACCTTCTCTCCCCATTTCTGGTCACCAAGTCATCCAGCCAGAGCTAGTGATCTCTTCAGGTGGCCTTACTGGGTCACTCCCCCAGGGCAGGAAGCCAGGCAGTGTCACTGCAGGATGCTGTCCCTCAGGGGACGCCAGGCCAGCTCAGACTGCCTGGCCATCCTGGGAGAGCAGCAGGAACTGACACAAATGCTGGGCTTCTGCAGGGGAAGGACTAAGGTTCTGCTCTGGCAATGGCAGCCTCACAAGTCCCAGGGACGTGGCTGAATTGTCCCCATTTATTTTCCTTGACATCTGAATGCTGTGGTTTCCAGAGGGCAGAGGGCTCGCTCAGAGAAGCTCCAACTCCACCTCTTCCTGGTCAGCCCTTCCCCTACCAGAGCTCTCCAACTTGGCCCTGCCCCTCTCACCCCTGCACCCTCACACCCCACACCTTGTGCCACTCCCCATGAACTCCCTACTCCTGTCCCCCTCAACACTGAGCAGTCATCTCTCCTCTCCTCCATCACCTTCTTACTGCCCAGAAGCTCATCCCAGGCTCCGCCAGGGGCAGATATGTCTGTTGAGGCAAAGGGGCTCTTTTCAAGCTTCCTCAGCAGAGACCCCAGAATTCTAGCTACCAGGGAGACAGGTTATGCCAACCCTGCTCCTCCCAAGATGCACTGGGAGCCTGGGAACCAGGAGGGAGGGAGGAGGCTCAGCTGAGGAGCTCAGGATTTAATTCTATGCATCATTAAGTAGTCCTCTGAAAGTAGTGTCCCCCTATACATCATCCATGCTTAGTAAACAGCACGCTGACATTACATTAGCGGCTGGAAATGAATTTTCTCTTTTATAGGGAAATTGAGAATCCGCCAAGAAGAAAGAAAGAAAGAAGAAAAAAACCCTCAAAACCAATTATCTAGGCATTTATGAGTTCCACCCTGGTCCCTCTCTCTCTCCTCTCTCACTCAGATGCAAAGAAGCATTTAATATTTAATATATTAAGAAAAGAAAGAAACTATGATAGATTATGTGGAATCTGGCATTCATTCCCTCTGCCCCTCCTTACTTCCTCATTCTCCCCTCCCGAAAACCCTCGCTTGGTTCTAGCTGACATTTAAATGGATTAAGGTGTTCAGATTTCCTTAATAGTGTTGACATTTTGGAAATATTTCTGGCTTTCCCCCCTCCTCGAAATAATAATAATAAATAAATATTGGAATGGATCTTCCCCTCCACTCGACAGGCAGGCTCTGTCTCTGTCCTGCTCTCCAGCACAGATGCAATTTACATTTTCCATTCTTATTTACAAGATTAAGGACAGGGAGAAGTCAAAGTCTTCCTTGGAAGGCAAGGGGCAGAATTGGGGGGGGGGNCTCTGGTGAAGGAGGCATTTTGTTGATCACTAAGTTACTTCCTAGGGCCTCCAACCCCCTCCCCTCTTTCTGGAACTTGTCTGCCTCTCTCCCAGCCCCTCTCTTTCTACCCCTGGCTAGATGGTCCTTCTTTTGTGTGGTCTCACTGTACTTCCTCTACGTAATGTGTGGTTTGCTTCATCTGCAGACCTGTCCTCACTGGCCAGACAGATGCACTTGAGAAGTTGTCTCCCATTTGGAAACAATGCCCTGTGGTCTAACAGCGAACACAGAGAAAGACCTGGATTTGACTCTCTATGTCTACTCTAACTTGGGCTTGAGTAGCGTTTCTTGAACTGTGCTGCCATGGTGTTCCAATGTCTAGGCACCAAGGTCCCTGAGTCCAGGTCTATGTCTCCTTTATCTCTGTATCTCAGCTCCTAGCACAAAGCTTGTAGATAGTACGTGCTGGTAAATGTTTATTTAGTGGAAGGCAGGCAGGAAGGAATGGAAGGAAAGGTGGAAAAGAAAGAAGAGAATGTAAAGAATACATTGGATGTCTTCACTGGTTGACATTCTCCAAGCCCTGATGCTCTATGTGGTCTCCAAACAAAACTCAATCAGCAGACATATGGAGTTGCACGATTCCCATCTTTGTGATAAGCTTTGCTCACATGCTTCCCATGGCCTAATGGCAGTTGCTCTTTGCCCCTACAAGTAGGTAGAAATACTTGTAAAGAACCCAGTGTTCCTTAGAAATGTCTTTATGAATAGCAACTAGATTAAATCAGATGACCTTGGAGATTAACCTCTTCTCTATCACTTAGTACAGGCTACTTTATCTCTCTAGACTCAGTTTTCTCATATAGAAAATGGAGTGATATCCTCCTATGAGGGTACTATCATGACTATTACAAGGATAACACAGGTTCACGGATTACGATAGTGTCAGCATACAGTGAGTGGTCAGCAGGTCATAAATGCTTGACTCTTGCTGCTTTTGTTAGACATTTCATCCAGCAGCTGAAAAATAAGAGCTTTCACCAATCAGGCTAAACTAGCCAAGATCTGAGACTATTCCAAAAAGGAAGAAGAAAAGACATTATTGGAACTTGCTGTGGATTCTAACCTGGTCTCTTCCTCAAGTTCTGCTTTTACAGTTGGACGTCAAGAAGTATTTGATACATAAGCAAAGTAAAGCAACTTGAATAGATTTTTAGAAGGGGAGTTTCCAGCAGAATCTGCTAGAAGAATTTCAACTGAGTCTGATCACTGCACCAGAATTAATATAGGATAAATGCAGATAGGGCCCTGAGTGATTAGAGGTGCAATTCATCCCATCCAAGGTTCACACTTCTCTGTGGATGACTTCTCCACCCTCCTCATTCACCTCCTTGCATTTCTGCACTTCTTCCTGGCCTTGTCTCTTCCAAACACTGATGTGTTTTCCAGGAATAAAGACCAAAAAGAAAATTTCCTCTAGAATGTCCTATTTCTACAAACCTAACTTTTATTTAATCTTCCAAAGATATCCCAGCCCAAACTTTATGGAGCCAATTTCTGCCCTGGGCTGTATGTGGTCTGTGAGGTATCTTATGTGCATCAGCCTTGCTTGGCTTAGCAGGGGACTCAGCAAGACTTCAGGGCTTGGTTTAAATTGCTTTTTTACATCTTAGCCATAATCAGCCTACAGTCTACTTTCTATTTTTGCCCTTTCTTCTGATTGTGAGGTCCCTACTCTGCCAATCTATTAGTACTTGAGTTTTGTAGCTGTTGACTTTAAATTCACTGCTTTTAATAGTCTATGTCTCAGTGTCTATTTCAAAAGAAGTTATGTGTCCAGCACGTGTGATCTACCAACTGCTGTAATAGATGCAGGATTAACAGATGAATAAAATACACTTCCCTTCATCAAACTTACAGCCTTGAAGGGCCCAGAGGGCATCAAGCTTGCAAATCAGAGAACAGTGTCCACAATCAAAATGCATCAGGAGATTGAATCAGCTTGGATTGGGAAGCAGGGATCAGGGCAAGGCATAGGAGGGTCGAGAAAGAAGAGGTGATTCTTCAAGCTGACCAGTGGCCGGAGGGTTGTGGAGAATTAGTAGACTCATAGTCCTCTTTCCTTTTAATAAAGCAGAGGTTCAGTTAGGCTTACGTTAAATTAGAGGATCCTAATTTTATCTGATTGAGTGCATAAGGAGACAGAAATAAGAGGAGATTCTGGTTGCAGATCTTGTCTTAGCCTTCTGCCTCTCTCCCTAAGTTGCCCCAGAGTCTCTATTAAATACCTTCATCTTATTTAGGCTTTGAGCTGTCCACCTTATTCGGCTTCCCTCTGCCCAGCCACCGATCCCTCCAGTCAGTCCTCTCCTGTTCATTCCCTCATTAAGCTATTCTTAAGCATCCATAGGGTTCTAGCTGCTGTGCCAGGCACTAGCTATACAGACTTCACGAAGAGGAGCTTAGAGCTAGTAGTGGGTTGGAGTGTGCCCAAGGTGCTAGGAGACTGTATACTCTAAGTTACAAATATTAATTTTCCTTGTCTGGGTCCTCTACCAAACTCATACTCACAACACAGCCTAGATTGAGTATGTAAGGTTAAAGACTGATAGAATAAAGAGCAATATAAGGACCACGCTACCTGAGAGACAGAAGTCACCTTCAGAACCATTTGAGGCCCCACACTCCTCCTCCAAGAACAAGCAACCGCAATCCCAAATTCTGGATTCATTATATCTTTTACTTTTTTTTACAGTTGGCCTCGAGTCTATGTGTTCCAAACAATAGATTTGGAATAATAAACACAATAATAAATAATATCATGAAGTATGTATATTCTTATGCAGTTTACTTTTTTTCTCATTTTGATCAAGAATATGTTTGTGAGGCTCTTGTGTGTTGACCACTGCCCTTTCTTTCTACATTTTGTTGAAAGTGAAAGTGGATCTACACTTTCTTTCCATGGCTATTTGCTATTCTAGTGTAGGACTATACCACAGGTTATTTATCCATTTTCCTGTTAATGAACATTTGCTTTGTTGATTTGTTTCTGGTATATTTTTCTATAATAGCTGTTCCTCAATGGGCATTCTTTTCAATATCTTTTGCTGCACAGGTAAAGTGCTTTTTTTTTTTTAATATTTTTTTAAAAAATTTATTTCTAGGAGAGAGAGAGACAGAGACAGCATGAGCAGGGGAGAGTCAGAGAGAGAGGGAGACACAGACTCTGAAAATAGGCTCCAGGCTCTGAGCTGGCAGTCAGCACAGAGCCCGACGCGGGGCTCGAACCCACGAACCGCGAGATCATGACCTAAGCGAAAGTCGGACGCTTAACCGACTAAACCACCCAGGCGCCCCACAGGTAAAGTGCTTTTGTATGTGTGTATGTGTGTGTGTGGAGTACAGACTCAGTAGTATAAATTCAGGGTCATAGGGTATGCATACCTTCCAATGTACTAGATGATGCTAAATGGTTTTCAAAGTGGCTGTGTCAATTTACATTCCCACCAGCAAGGAGAGTGTCCACTTCTTCACCAATACTTGGTATTATCGGACTTTTAAATGTTGGGATGTGAAATTGTTTCTCATTGTGGTTTTAATTTTAATATTCCTGATTGCCAGTGATATTGAGTGAATTTTGTATGTTTATTGGCAGCTTCTGTTTTCCTTGCTGGGAAGTGACTACTCATGATATTTTTGGACTGTTTCTGTTAAATTGTCTTTTTCATACTGATTTTCAGAAATTCTATTCTGAAAATCTATTATTGGTTATGTGTTGAAAATATTTTCTCCCAGTTTGTAACTTGTCGTTTTCATTTTCTTTATAGTGTATTTTGATGAACCTTGTTCTTAATTTCAACACAGTCAAAATTAACAATCTTGTCTTGATGAGCTTCATTTTTTATGTTGTGTTTTAAAATAAAAGTATTTCTTATCTTTAGGTCATAAAATATTCCCCCCACATTTTCTTCTAAAGTTTTACAGTTTGTTCTTCACATTTAAATTATTAAGCCATTTTCTATTGATTTTGTGTATGCGGTGAAGTAGAATTCCAATTTAGTTTTCCTTTATGGTTGAACAGCTGTCCCAGCAAGATTTGTTGAATACTCTATTATTTCCTTGTTGATCTGTAATACCAGTTGTATTCTATATTAAGTGGTGTCCATACACATGTGGATCTGCCTCTGAGTTCCATAGTCCATTCCATAGGATAATTTGTCATTCTCAGGCTAATGGACCAGAGGACTCAGTGAAGTTCTTGAGTCAAAATACTGTGAGAAGGAGCCCCAAATAAATTCACTTAGTTCACAGAGACTGTTTTTTGTTGTTTTTTAATTTATAGTAGTGGTATAATGAAAAGAATGTAGGAGTCAAAGAAAAGGGTTAAAATTTCATCTCTGACACTTATTTGTATGACTTTGGGCACATTCTTAACTTTTTTCTGTCCTCGGTTTTTTCATCTGTTAAGTGGGGAGAGTCATTTCAACCCAGAAGCTGCATTGAGGACTGGATTACATTTTGTATTTGAAAGGATGGAAAAGTGCCTGGCATTTAGAATGAGCCCAGAGAAAATGTTTTGTAGCACTCCCAGACTATGGCCACATGGATGTTTTCTGATAGCTCCAGTCCAAAGTGAGTCAAGGTTTGGAATTGCTCCACAAAACATGAGATATAGGGCCCAGAATGAATTCTTAGTTTCAGCTCACCAAACTCTCTTCCCCAAACCTACTGACTTAGTTCCAAATTTATTTTAGAGGGCACAGGGCTGTGAAGTTTCTCTATGAAAAATGATTGAAGATAACTGGCAAATGGAGGCTTGGTATGTATTACTGAGTTCAGAATGGCAGATGAGGAAAAATCTCATGCAGGGAAAGTCATTGTCAAGTACTTATACTCCAGGCTCTCAAGTCTAACTTAAAGAAAGGCTTCTTACCATTTCTTGGCACTATAATAATAATAAAATATAGTACCTCATAATTTATTTTTATTTATTTAAACATTTTTAAAAAATGTTTTATTTATTTTTGAGAGAGAGAAAGAGACAGCATGAACAGGGGAGGGTCAGAGAGAGAGGGAGACACAGAATCCGAAGACAGGCTCCAGGCTCTGAGCTATCAGCACAGAGCCCAACACGGGGCTCGAACCCACAAACTGTGAGATCATGACCTGAGCCGAAGCCGGACACTTAACCAGCTGAGCCACCCAGGTGCCCCAGTACCTTATAATTTATAGGTGTTTCTATATTGTATGGTCCATTTTAGTAGATTGGTCCATCTTATAGCTGTAACACCATGAGGTGGTCTGAGAGTGGAAGTTGGCTCTGAATGTCTGAAACAGGTTCAAGTTCCCATAGTGAGTAAGTGAGGTTGCCAAGACTAAAATCTACGTTGGCTAACTCAGACTCTATTATTACCACACAATTGGGACTCTACCTGTATGTGTTGGGACAGTTTCAAATATATTGTCCCACCATCCTCAAATATACACTTGTCAGTTAGCTCACATTTCAGTTGGGGTTCAGAGAACGTTGTCACTGACTGAGCTCAGATGTCTAGCAGAACCAGGGTTGGATATCCTTCTGCCAAAGCTCTCTCAACTTGCAAAAATGCAAGCAGCTTTACAGATTATTTGTACACAGATGGAAGTATGTTTTCATGGGTTTCCTGTCATGCATTTGCTGTAAAGTTCTAACTACAGCCAAGGTCCTCCAGAGGTATATTGATTAGGGGACAATGGTGAAGCTGTTTAGATACCCACTCAGAGGCCAAGGTGACCAGGAGATCCAGGCCAGTTTCTAGCAACCTCAAAGATGTAGCCTTGGGCCTCCAGGCACTTGGTTTTACCCTGGCCACAGCTTGAGAGCAGCATTCTGGGAGCAAAGGGAGTTTGGCCACTGCCTGAAAGAATTCCAAGTCCTGAAGCTTTCATTATTCACTCTTAATGAATCTTTAGTATCAACTTTAAGGCATTTCTAAATCTTTATAATTCTCCTTCTTAAGGAGAGTATTCCTCTATAGAAAAATTCAGTCTTTCCTCTCCTGGACCTCTGTTCCAAGTCTGGATCTGTCTTCCCTAGGTCACCCTTTGCACACACAAATATTACTCTCCCTGTCCCCAGTTCCAGACACTGGTCCCAAGAACACCAAGGACCTCTGTATCATCTCTAAGTTTTGATGCCTTCAGCCCCTTTCTCTGTCATCCCCTATTATTGTCCCCTTTTTTTAATTGAAATGCTTCTTCCTGACACTCTAGGAAATAGTTCTATGGCTTGTCACCCTCTCCTTGGTATAATGTAGAACTCAGACCATAACCACTCTTCTTCTTTCCTTATAATCCATACTCAAAGAGTTATATGCCTCTTCCTTGTAGATGATGTCCAAATCTTCACCACTTAGGCTCAACCATGGTTGGGAATGTTAGTCTGCATCTCCAGATACTTATAAAAGGCTTTACTATGATACCCCTGTGCTTTTTTATGTTCCCTTCTCCTCATAAATTGTGACCCTTCACATTTCTCTTTATCCAACAATGTTGCTCCCATTTTACTCATGACCAAGAGTTATCTCTGACCTCTCCCTTCCTCATTTTCTATTACTCAATAATTGCATCTTATCCATGCTTCCTTTCATAACATCTCTTCCCATCTTTATTGCCAGGATTCTGGTCTAGGCTTCCAGAATCATTTTTCAATAGCCTCCCAATTTGATTTCTCATGGACAGTTTCATTTCTCTGTTGGCTGATCATGTCCTTTCTCCAAGTCAGAATGCTTCCTCTTCCAGCCTTCTTGGTGGAGGGAGGGTGGTTCCAGACCTAGTAACAGGACTTGACTTTACCTGAAACATTCATTTACCACTAGGGCCTCTCAGTGTCTGTTGCCACTGTCTCCACCAGGCTTGCACATGTATATAATTCCAGGTTCAACACTCTGTGAAGACCTTCTCAGACTACCATGGAGCCTTTTATCTCTATGGGTTTCTGTGCAAGCACTTCACTCTTTGGTTGCTCATTCTGCCACGCATGGCCACTGTGCTGATTTATCTTGTACATTTTGTACCTTCTACTCTTTCTCTGCCTACACAAAATTCCCACCCTGAGTCACTTCCTGGTTCTACAACACAGTGGCACTCAGCTAAGCTTAGTGGAAATAATGCATGGATTATTATTTCTCAGAATACAAGAGAATATTGGAGCTGGGCTCCTCTAGCCCAGTGTAAGCTTAGGCTGTTTCCCATGATGTTTGATGCTGCCAGAAAAACTGTCTCTTCATTTCACACTGACTCCTTTTCCTCAGTTTTGTGTTCAGTCTTCTCAGCCTCCTTAGCCTCTAATTCCTCCCAACAACACACTTCTCTTGCTTCCCTTTTAGGGCATAGCCGTGGATCACACCTTGCTGAATTCCTTGGTGCACAGTGCAAAAAGCTTCAGGCAAAAGGTCTAAAAAAAGAGTCTAGAAGTCAGAAAATTGTACGCCTTTTTCAGCCTTGGGAAAGCCATTTACCTTATCTGTAGCTTTACATGTAAACTAGAAATAATAGTAACACCTCCCTTCCAGTACTGGTAGACAATGTAGTGAAATAATGAACATGGAAAACACCGGCATGCCATAAAGCACTAAGTGAAGGTTGTAATCAGCTCCCTCCTCTGTACCTTCAGACCTTCTGATGTTTCTATCTCTACCCCCAAGCTGTTTCTGTACCTTCCATCATGGCAGCTCTCTCCATCTTACATGGTCTCCAACAACTTCAATCTTGCCTTTCTTATTCACCTTTTCCTCTCTATTGAAACACTCACCTGTCCCAATCCTCTTGGCATATAAACAACCTTTTACTTGACCCTGCTGCCTACTCCACCTTCTGATAGCCACTGTGTCCCTCCCTTTCTACTTGTAACAGGGAAGGGACAGCTGACAATCACCCTACGGGCTCACTGCCTGCTTTTCCAGAACTCCTGCATTTCTTCCCACCTGCGCTCACAGGCACATCCCCAGATTTGTCCACCTTCCCAGTTTTCATTCTCCTTAACTCACAGTCTCACATTGTGAGTCACCCTCTTGCTTCTTTCAACTTCCTCTTCCTTTAGTTTTCATGGCACTCGGACTTTTACTAGAACGTACCTTCCTAAACCTTTACCAGCTCCTTGTTTTCTGTCTCCTTCTCTGACTCAGTATCACTCTTTTCCTCCAGGCCCAGTCTGCCATCTGCCTGACCTCCAACAGGGAGCCATCACTTCCCTTTACTGCACACCAGCCAAACCACACCTGAAGTATTGTGTTTACTTTCAGGTTTCACCTTCTATGAGAATTATCACCAACTTGAGGATATTCAACAGAGGATGACTGAGATGGTGAGGGAGCTAGAAACAGCCAGTCTTATGGAACTCTTGAGGGAATAGACATATTTAACATACAAGATGAGAAAATTCAGAGGAAACATAATCATTGCTGTCTTAATGTATTTTAAAGGATGTAAAAAAAGAGCTTCTGTCTATTGACTTAGATCCCTCTAGAAAACAGAATTGGACAGAAATTATGGACCAGCAGGTATGGAATCATTAGCAAGAAAAACCTTCCAGTCTCAGCATTGAAAGCACAGGCTCTGCAGTCAGATGACATGGGTTCAAATCCCACTTCTGCCTCTTCTTAGTTATATGACCCTGAGCAAGCGATTTCATTTTTCTGTGCCTTCATTTCATCATCTGTAAAATGCGAGTAGATAATGGTAGTCATTGTAATAAAGATTCATCATTCCCTGTGCTAGATATTGTATAGGGTTATAGACACAATCATGCCTAATGATGACTCACAATGTAGAGGGAGAGGTAAATGCACACACGGGTAATTCAAATACAACGTGGATCTCTGAGATAGAAGAACCAAAGTATGATGGGACAGAGAAAGAGAAATGTGGCTGGGGGTACCAGGAAAGATTGCTTGGAGGAGACAAAAGTAGTGTGAGTAAAGACCTGAGGATAAGAGAAGTAAGGACTTGTTTGAGAATTGGCAAATGACCCTATCAAATTGTGCCTCATTTGGAAGCCTTCGCTATGAAACCAACCTGGGGGGCATGCCCTTCTCTAAACTTCTGCACAGATTCTGCATGCTGTCAATCATCTTTTGTGGTAGGAGAGGGAATATTTCAGCCTATTCTGCAAATAAAGATATATCCCAACAGGATCTGAGTGCAAGAGCCAAACATTTGATCCAAGGAGCAGATGGTGGAAGCCCAGATTATGCCCCAAAGAAAGGATGCTTGAGAATAGGTCTGTTGGCCAGGGAGCAAGCCAGAGGAAGGAGCATGTCCAGAGTGGTTTGGGGTGGTCCTCAACCTGGGCAGCTAGAGTATACGTACACAGGTGTCCTTTAATATTCATTGTCAAGGGCATGTACAACGTCCCCACGAATGAGTGAATGAACAAATAAATGAACATATGGCACAAAATAGGCTACCATGGATGTTATAGTATGTTTTTACACGTAACGTGGCTCAATATGACGTGCAGACATAAGAACAACCTGTAGTCCTCACTTGCTGCTTTCTGATGAAGTGCTCAGCAATCCACACACATTGTTGAATGTCTAAGAAAATAATTTCTTTGCGTTCTGATGCTGTAAAATATTGTTTGGATTAAAAGGGCAGGAACAAATTGATGGATCTGAAATTTTTTTTCTTTTGGCTTGGAGATGACAGGGCAATCCATCAGGCAACTTCCTTGGCTCCCTCTGACATTTCAAGCTCAAATGTTATAGCTTTCTTATTTTTCTTTTCTCTTTTTTTTCACCCCCTGGCTCTCTATTGAACTGTGCCTCTAGGAAATGCATCCTGTAGATGTGGCTTTTTTGACACTTGTCATATGGCAGCCACTCAGTGGAGGCTTGTTGGATGGTGGCTGGGAATATTTCGTCTAGCTTAGCAGGTCGTGCTAAAGTTGAGGTAACTTCCTCATTCACCTGTGATGCTGCTTCCAGCTACATTCTAGAACATTCAAGAGGGAATTCTTGTGCAATAGAGCAGGCCCTCAAAAATGGCTCATGGTGCAGGTATCCACAGAATGTGATTTCAGCACCTGGACTGTATGCAAAGAGAAAATATTAGAAGTTAGAATCCTTGACTTCTTCACCTATTTCTCCATCATGCATAATGTGCACTTGGAAAGGCTAGTTAGCCTCTCCCACCTGCAGCTTCTCTACCTTTGAAGTGGAGAAATAAAGCATCAGATTAAGTATCAGAATAAAGTCAAGTATCAGAGTAAAATGAAATAATGATTGTGGATACACTGTGAAAATACAGAACATAACTCGGCAACATACAACCTCTGTATTAGTTATCTATCGTTGTATAAGCAAATAAGCCTCACACTTAGTGAATTCAAAGAGCAAACATTTATTATCCCACTGTTTTTGCAGGGCAAGAATGTGGGAGTGGTGTAGCTGGGAGGTTCTGACTCACTGTCTCTCAACATATTGGCTGGAGCTGCATCATCTTAAGGCTTTGCCGAGAAGTGTCCACTTCCGAGATGGTTCATCCACATGGCCATTGGCAGGAGACCTCAGTTCCTTGTTGGCTGTTGGCAGGAGGCTGCCATTCTTCACCATGCGGGGCTCTCCATGGGGTGACTTGAGTTGTCCTTATGACGTGGCAGCTGGCTTTCCCACAGAGTGAGTGATCCAAGGTAGAGGTCACAGTGTGCTTTCTGATCTAGGCTCAGCATTCACAAATTGTGATTTCCTCCACATCCCGTTAGTTACACAGGTCAGCCCTAGTCATTCTGGGAGAGGGACAACACAAGGGCAGGAATTCCAGGAGACTATCTTGAAGGCCAACAAACACACCGTCTCTTGGTTGAATGGCTCCTCTGGGAAATGAGGGATATAGCTGATTATCTCTAAGGTCTTTGCTCTACAACCATATCGCTGCTTGCTCCAAATAGCTCTTTGGCAAGCTTGCTAGGCAGCTTCTCTCCCTTCTCATCTAGCTTGGAATTTCTGCGATCACTGTCAACTCCTTGTTTCCTACTAACAGTTCAGTTTCAGTGTCTCCGGGGTTCTATGAAAATGGCTGTGTGTTGCATCTGAGCGACATCTCTGGGGCTCTTCATGTGGGTTGCAGGGGTTTGTCACTTACAGGTGCCAACCATTGCAGTTCACTTAGTGTCACTGCATTTTCTGCGGGATGGAGCCCTTGCTTTGAGAGCCAGGGAGGACATGACTGACATGGGCTGTGAGAGAGAGGCGAGCCAAGGTCTGCAACTTTGATGATCTGCCTCGCATTTTATCTTTGCAAAATGTGTCAGTTTCTGAGCACTCTATTTGATTCTGTCAGCTCTGTGGGAGACAGAGCTGGCATCATTTCTTCTGTTTTGTTGATCGAACAACTAAGGCTCCAAAAGTCCTAACAGAGGCATTTGCTAGAATAAGCAATACTAGGAGGGTAGGATATTGGGTGGTTTAAAGGTGGAGTTTGGCTTTAAACATCTCAAGCCTCAGGTGTCTGGGGCATATTAAGTGAGGTTAATGGACAAATTTGAATAGAGCTTCCAAGACGATTAATTGGGCATGGAACAAGATCTAATACCTTGATTATTATGCTTTATCTGCAAATTTCTCCACTCCTTCCAGCTGTTATGCTGTTTTCTGTGTTCCTGGTCCCAGGTGCCCTGCGTTGGTCTCCTCAAGACCATTTTCTTTAGCCTTGGACTCCATTGGCCTGATTGCACACCCCGAGGTCCCAAAAGTTGACTGGGAGCTGATTTTTAGTGGGAGGAATTCTGAGTGAGGGTTCCAGGTGCCCCTGGGAGAAGAGAGAGAGAAGCTGCAACAGTGCGGGCTTCACCATCCTTCAGCAGAAGCAGAGTCTTTCAAGAGCATAGTCCATCCATCCAAATAGATCGCCATGTTCCATTTCCATAAGGTGCCGTGGCCTAGATCTACCTTTGTCGCTAGTTAGCCGTGAAGTAGAAATGATCACTAGAGCCACCTTGGGACTAACTCCCACAGACCTGGTGTTCACTCTGCCCTTTGTTGACGCTCACAGGCTGTCCCCACCCTACCAGCTCCGGCTCGGAACCCGGACCCAAGTGAACTCTGAGTCCCCTTCCGGGTCCTTCAGAAGATCATTGGGAGTGAGGCTCTCTGAGGACGGCGCACCCCACATGTCCCATCCCACAGGCCCTTGGAACAGCTGCTCCTCCAAGCTTATCTTCCCTCTGCCTCCATGGAAACCTGAGAAAGACGGAAAGGGGGAAGTGGCTTGGTTTCCCAACACAAATAACCCCAACAGAGCTTTCTCAGCAGTGACCCTTAGCCTGTTGTGTCAGCCTCGGGCTGAAGGAGGAAGGAAATAGACCTTCTATTGAGTATTTTTCTTCCCCTGTCAAGAAGATCAGAGGAGCTGAGACGAGAAAAGAAAAGGAGTCAAAAGCACCTTGTTGCCTCCCCCTGCAGGATTTGTGTTGCTCTTCCCCCCTCCTCTTGAGCTCTAAGTAAACAGACTCCCCAGCTGAGGAAGGCCCCGGGCCCAACTCGAGCAGGCCATAAATAAGAGCCCTTCAGCCTCTGACTCTCAGTGAGTAGAGAGGCCACTTGTGAGAGGAACATTCGATAGCGGGGGAGCGGCGGGGGGAGGGCGCCCGTGTTAATTGAATCCCAATTTCCTTCTCCCAGGCCTGCTCTTATCTTTTTAATTATACAAGGCCTTTAATCTTCCTGAGGACTTGTCTCTGTCATTAATGCGTGATCTCTATTAGAGATAGGGGTCTGCTCGGGGTAATGGGAGCCGCAAGCCGAGGCCTCTAGAAACTTTTTTGCTTTTTAAAACACTCAGGAGTTACCCGGGGCAAATCCAAGTGGAGGGAGGCGGGGATGCTCTGGGATCCTCTCAGCCCCCAAATGATGGCCTTTGGGCTGCTGTACTTGACATGCCGGACTGTGGCATGTGGGACAAGAGCCTCCGCTGGCCGATCGATACCTGTCGTCGTGGCCCTAGCAGCAGCGAGGGACAGCTGAGCTTCCTGCAAGGTCGTCCCAGGTACCTTTCGGGCAAATCAGTGCAGCTACACGCACAGGATGCTGGGCGCCCAGGTAGGAGCCCAGAAGGAATTGGATATTCTGTATTTGCTAAACGTCGGAACATGCCGTAGGTGCTTGTGAATGGAAACGTGTTCTCACGGGCTTTCCTTAATGTCGCAGGGATGCGGTACCTTCAGGTGACAGAGGCGTGGGACACTCCAGGGTTACGTTTCTCTTCCACCCCTGCCCTCCCAGCTGCCCTGTCAAACGGCTAATGAGTTGTAAACCAATACTTAGGGGTGCGAAGGGACATGTCTTGTTTGAAGGGAGCTGGCTCATTTTAGATGTTCAATGAATGTTTGCTAAGTAACTTTTCAAACAAGGGTTCTGAAGGCCGTTCAACGTAAACCGTGAATTCACAAGTGTTTCTCAAGCAGTTGGAACTCCTTGGGTAGAGATTTAAGTTCTCCTGGAATTCATTTCTCTGAACTGCACAGAGGCCTTCGGGGTTTTTTCACCCAGGCAGTCTATATGTCACATGCCACACTAGCCCCTGCGTGTGTGGAAAGATGGGTGAGGCTGAGTCCCCACAAAGGAGACTTGTGCTCAACTAGGAAACAAGATATATTTTGTTAGTCTTAAGTATGTTACAAATATTTATAAATAAATACATGAGTATATATAAGGTAGTATATAGTATACATTTATACACTACATATATGTGTGTGTGTATACACCCCCACACACTGTAGGTGGGTATATACACACCTAACACAACTACATATATATAACATACATGTGTATATATATTTAAGATTTTGTATATTTATATGTGTATGTATGTTTATATATCCATCCAAATAGACCACCATGTTCTATTTCCATAAGGCGTCCTGGCCTAGATCTGCCTTTGCCACTTGTTAGCTGTGAAGTGGGAATGAGAAAGAGAGAGAGAGAGAGAGAGACTTGTCCTCAGAGAAGTTAGTTGGTTGCAAAGTCTATCTATCTATCTATCTATCTATCTATCTATCTATCTATCTACCTACCTACCTACCTACCTGTTTATCTATCCATACACCCAAATATACAGGTGACTTCTCTAAAGACAGGAGCCCCCACCAAGGGCATCAACAACCACCTGCAGACCTTGAGTGTGCATATGTGAGCCTCTTCACTGAGCCCCATGTCTCACCAGCTCACACAACCACCTTTGAGGTTTTGGAGGTGGCCTGGCTGTTACTGACTAAGGTCACCTAACTAGAAGATTCAAGAGGCAGGGTTCCAACCCATGTCATCCACAAAGCTTGGCCTGCTAACCCCAAACTTTAGAGCCAAACTTTCCCTCTCTGTTTGAAACCACAGTTTGCTCCTGAAAGTGGGTAGTTCTGGCCATAGGCTTCCAAAGAAACATAATGAACCTGGACATGGTCCAGACAAGAGCAATTAAAACACTCAAGGGGAGGGAGAGGCTTCTGTTTAAGGACAGATTTTAAAAAATAAACCCAAGAGTAAAGTCTGGAAAGAGGAAGAGTGAGCAGAGAGATGTGGTGGAGGTCTATGGGATGGTGCAGGGATGGAAAGGGAAGAGCCAGGTGTGCCTGCCAAGGGGCACTCACTGAAGCTTAGACACAGCAGCGTGAGGACAATGACAAGAAAGTTCTATTTAACACGTTCCATAAGTTTGCCGCCTGCTGTGTGATCCCAGTAGGTGGTAGAGGCTGAAAATATAAATAGATTCCTGGCCTATAGAAGGCTTGCCATGAGCTCCCTACCGAATACCTAGTTTCTCATTGTCTAACTCAACCTACCTGTTTTTAATGGTCAAGACCAGGAGCTGGCAAACTCTTCCTGTAAAAAAATATATATATATATATATAGTAAATATTTTTTGTGTCTCTGTTGCAGTTACTTAACTTTACCATTGTAGTTAGAAAGCAGCCATTGATAATACATACAAATGGGCATAGTTGTGTTCTAATAAAACTTTGTTTACAGGGGCGCCTGGGTGGCTTAGTCGGTTAGGCGTCCGACTTTCACTTAGGTCATGATCTCGCGGTTCGTGGGTTCGAGCCCCACGTCGGGCTCTGTGCTGACTGCCAGCTCAGAGCCTGGAGCCTGTTTCAGTCTGTGACTCCCTCTCTCTCTGACGCTCGCCTGCTCACACTGTCTCTCTCTCTCAGAAATAAATAAAACATAAAAAAAAAAACAAAAAAAACCCTTTGTTTACAAAAATAGGCAGAAACCTGGATTTGACCAGGAAAACTGTCATTTGCCAGCCCTTGGTCTAGATCAATTCATAGTCGAGTTGAATTATATAATTTAAAGCTGGGAGGTATCTTGGTGATTATATCCTCATCATATTAAACAGGAAGAGAGACATCTAGAGGTGTCAAATGAACTGCCCAAGGCCATACAGTTGGAGCCCCAAAGGTGGGCTATTAGGGTTGTTTGGCTGTTTTAGGGGGAATGCTTCCATCACCTGGAGATGATGTCATGGAGGTTGGTAGTGACATATTCTCCTGCCAGAGGAAATGGTCCGACTTAGCATTTCTGACTCTCCTAAACATGTATTGCTCAAAGACTGCCTTTTCTTAGAAAATGTTTCAGGAGTAGGATGATTTTGAAACTTACTTTAAGAAAACTTTGGGGCGCCTGGGTGGCTCCGTCACTTAAGCATCTGACTCTTGGTTTCAGCTCAGGACATGATCTCATGGTTTTGTGAGTTTGATCGTTGCATTGGGCTCTGTGCTGACAGTGGAGAGACTGCTTGGGATTCATTCTCTCTCTCCCTCTCTCTCTGCCCCTCCCCCACTCTTGCTGTCTCTGTCTCTCTCAAAATAAATAAATAAACTTTAAAAAATTTTTAAAAAAGAAAATAAAGACTACTTTTAAATTCCCAGAAATCAGAAAACAAGATATGTACTGTTCTGTCTATCTTTCCTGCCCACGCCCCACCCTGAGTTCTGAGATAGAAAAACTATCTTATTTCTTGATAGTCTATGCAATGACACTGACCCTCAGAGCTGAATCTCTTGATAGAGTGGTGTCGGCAAATGGAGATTGTACTTCTACCTCTCTTAGGTCAACAGGGGTCCTCCTGGTGGGGTGGGCCCTGAGAACATTCATCTATCACATTCAGGCAAGACTTTTCTGAAAATAATCCCTGTTTTCCATGCTCCGTTGGCTAGAGCCAAGAGCTGCTTAAATTAGTTGACATTCAGAGCCCTTATGGGAAAGATGTGTGTATATGTGTGTGTGTGTGTGTGTGTGTGTGTGTGCATGTGTGTAGCTGGTGCAGGGAAGATAACGCCTGATAAATCAGGAATGCATCAGTGCTCAGAAAGTTCTAAGAACCATTACGTTTGTGGCTTTTTTTTTCTGGGACCCACTGAAGGCCCTTCAGGAAAATAACAACTCATTCACTTAGGTGACTTTCTCTAAGTCCAGAGTCTTATTGGCAGGAGATGGGCATATGACTGTTCTAAGTTTGGTGTCTGGACCTCTTGATTGTACTGCAGCTCACTGTGGGCCTGCCAGTCTCTTGGCAGATTTGGATTTGCCCTCTGTGAAAGGGAGCTGGGTTAGACATTCTTTGACACCTTAGCAAAATGGCTACAGATGAGGAAGGCAGCAGAGGTGAGGGGAGACATGGGATATTTTATACTTAGATGGCTGATTCACCTCTGAGGATAACATCATGCTTCAGGGGGAGAAAGGGACTCTGTTCCACAGACTTAGAAAAGGAGTCTATCAGTAGGAGTTTTGAGCCACAGGCTAAGTGGCCCCCCTGAGATGTTTGGTGACAAGCGGAACACTGGAATTTGAGCCATTCCCTAAGCATTTCCCCTCTTGGAGACGTCTCCACCCTAAGTCTTCAGAAATATGCCTGGAGTCAAGTCTCTTGTAATAAATCGTAAGGTTTCCTACTTGTTTCTTGATCCCAAGAAGTGACACGGGCTGGACAGTTGAACAGGTGCCCAAATCGGACCTGACTCCTGCTGAGGGAGAAGGGTCTTTCAAACATGGGGTGAAGAGAGTCCTGGATTCAGATCCCAGCTCCAACTCTTACCAATCTATGGTCATTACAGGAGTTATCTCAGCTCCAAGTCTCAGATTCTTAGCATATGTACTGACCTAGCACAGGTCTTCAGTAAATGTTACTCCCCCTTCATTCTATCGATTCTCACATGGAGCCACCCTCTTGTTCAACCTCCCATCCGACATAGGCCGGACACTCAGTGGCCAGGGTCCCCTGCCTCACTGGGAAGCTGTCACCGAGCAGATCCACCTGCAGGCTCACCCCGGAGCCTGTCACTTATTCTGCATTCAGCTGCTTTTTGAATATTTTTAGTATTTGTTTTCTGATTATAAAGATGATACATAAGCATTGCAGAAAATCTGAAAAACACACAAAAGTGAACACGAAATGAATCGCTGATAAATACAACATGCAGTGATAAGCACTGTTAGCATTTTGGCTGCATGTCTTCCTATTTGTGCACGTGCAGGCATGCATGTGTTGCACAAAATTAGAATCCTATTGACTATCCTATTGCACCCAGATCATTCCTTTCACTGACATTGTGAACCTTTCTCATATCACTAAATAGTCTTTGAAGACATATTTTTAATGGTTGCCATATTTTCTGTAGCATGGAGGTATCACAATATATGTAACCATGTCCTCACTATTGAACCCTCAGGTTGCCTCTAACTTTTTGATATTGTGAATAACACAGCAGTAAAAATCACTAGAGGAAAATCTTCACCGCATTCTGATGACTTCTTTGAGATAAATTCCCAGCAGTAGAAGTCCTGGATAAGTCCACAGAGTGAGAATTTTTAAAGGCCTTGATATGGAGAAGCACACCGTTCCACAGACAGGCTGAGTCAATCTCTACGGGTATGGTGGATTCTTCAACCCGCCAGTGTAACCCCCAGGCTGGATGAGCAATCTCACATACAACCCCTCGAGTATTGGAAGGTAGCTCTTAAATCTGGATTCCTGCCTCCTTCCAGCCAAACAGCCATTTCCTTAAAAACTCTTCCAAGGCTCCTTTGCCTTACCATTCTACCAGTCTGAGAATATTCTGATTTGTAATTAAAGTCTTAAAAATGTGCTACCTAAAACAGAACATAATACACCAAATACGTCCTGCCCTATTCCTGCCTCTTTTATTTTGGACCCTATGCTTCGTTAATGCAGCCTAAGATTCCAGTAGTTCTATGTTTTTGTGTTTTCACTGTCTAGCGGCTCGTGTAAGTTTGTGGCAGGCTGACACTCTGAGGTCTCAGTAATCCAGTTAATCGGGATCTCTCCCAATTGACACTTGTTCAGCTGATTTTTTTTTTTGTTTTTTTTTTTCCTTTTTTTTTTTTTTTTACAAATAGTTTATTGTCAAATTAGTTTCCACATAACACTCAGTGCTCATCCCCACAAGTGTCCTCCTCCCCCCCACATCCATCAGTCCTCAGTTTTTGTCAGCATTCAAGAGTCTTTCATGGTTTGCCTCTCTCCCTTTCCCCCACCATTTCCCCCCTTCTTCTCCCCCTTGTTCCTCCGTCAAGTTCCTCCTAATCCTCCTTTACGTGCAAACATATGATATTTGTCCTTCTCTGCCTGACTTATTTTGCTCTGTTCAGCTGATTTTTTGAGCTCAAACCCAACACTTAAATCTGATCAATAGTAGTTCAGTGCCCCGGCTTCTTTAAGTTCTAGTGGCACCCACAGAAAACAGGTCTTTGGTGCCTGGGGTGTGTTTCCACACCATATTGCCCAGTGGGCTTGACCTGGGGCTTTGGACTGACTTGTCCCAAAGCAGAGGTCAGGAGAAGGTCATGGGGCTGTTGAGGCCTGGGCTGCCTGGCGCCTTCCTGGCCGGCAGTCCACTTACAAGCATTTTGAGGAGGACCTGGGATCTTGGCTTGAAACAACTGTGGAGGAGAGTGCGGCTGGCCCCTCTGAGAAGGGCTCTTGAGTGCTGCTGGACAATTCCGCCAGCCGGGCAGGGGCTGCCTCAGCGGCCACGGGGCTCTGCAGGCCACGGACCCGCCTGACTGGGCACCTCTGGCCGGACCCAGAGGCCGGCCCTGAGACTTTGCCAGAACTCTGGCTTCCTTTGCTCTCTTCGGGCTCTTTCCCAACACACATAGATTGTAATTTCTTTGTGAAGCCGGCACTTTGCTCTGTCTTATAGGCAAGTCCAAAGCCTGCCGACTCCCCATCCCCAGCTCTGACCGAACCCCGAGGGACTTGGCGCCCAGGTGTGTGGGCATCCTGGTTCCATTAGTCTTCCCACAGCAGGCACGCAGTGCCGCCCCGCAGGCTTGGGCACATGCACAGGAACACGGGCAGCCCACTGGTGCGGCCCCTCGGACCCCTCCTCTCATGGGAAGAGGCAGAGCTTAGGGGCCCAGAGCAAGGCCTTGGCCACCATGAGGCCTCGGGCAGGTTCTTTGATTGTTCCAGGGTCTGAGGTGATAATTGCTCATGGGCAAACTGTGTTCAGTCAGCCTTTCAGTCTCCGTCGATTGCTATGCTTCTGTGCGTGGAGGGCCGCTGGGGTGGATGGCTGGAAGGACCAGCTGAACATGTAGAGACAGAAAACCGAAACGGAGAGAAATGGGGTCCACACCTTAGGTGCTCTGCTGTACCTGCAGGGAAGACACTCTGAGAACATGGGGACACCTAGAGATGGTGGGGGAGACCTTGGCCTGGGGTCAGGGAATGTGGGCTCTCACTCTGAGACCTGGCCACTGGATGTTCTGGCCACAGGCTCCATTTGGCCAGCTGGAGCTCACCCTTGCCTGCCTCCCCCAACCCCGGTGTCGAAGATCAAGTGTCCGCGTGGCTCCAGGTTCCCTGAAGACAAATATTCTCTCTCCGTGGCACTTGCACGTCCACGCTCCGCACTCCTGTCGCCTGTCGACTTCGCCATCCTCGGGGAGAGCCGGTTTCTCATCTCTGGAGCCACCCAGGCTTTCCTCCGGCATTCATTCAGTGTTTGGTTACTACCAGGAGGGATAATGCAACTCTTATTTAATTCAGATCCGTTCAATTCCACCCCATTCAACTCTCTCCCATTGACTTACACTCTTTTATCGCAATCATCATGTGCTGTTTTGAAGGAGATAAAGCAGAAAATATGAACATACGTTAAAAATAACCCCCCTGCCTCCCACTTCCTATTTTCAAAATGCTTCCCCATAAAGTATTTCATTACAGACTCAAGCAGCTGGCATCATGAAATATGGTGTCAGATGTAGAATCCGATGAAACCCAAATGAAAAGACACCCTGAGAGCAGACGGAAGGAGAGTGCAGCTGCATCGGGCCACTGCCCCTTCCCTGTGGGGGCCCAGGCAAGAATGTGACACCAGCCCCTGGTCAGGGCTAGGCCAAAGGTTTGGCAACTTTTCCCCCTTCTTCTGAGATGCTCCATTATCATTTAATCATTTCTCCCCATGTATGTCCTTGTTGGAAACCAAATCCTAAAATCTCAGAACTAGGAGAGGAGCTAGTGGTCATGAGGCACACCAGCAGTTCGCAAAGTGTGGTCCCTGGCTTAGCAACATCAGCCCCAGGGCACCTGTTAGAAATGCAGACACACAACCCAGCCTTGACCTGCTGAATCTCAAACACTGTGTGCGTGCATGTGTGTGTGTGTGTGTAGGGGACACTCACCATCTGCGTTTGAACAAGCCCACTATGTGACACTTCCAAGATGAAAGCCTGCTGATCCGGGCCAGCTTCTAGATTTCCAACCGAGGCCCTGTGGGCAGAAGGTCCTGCTCCTCATCTCAAAGGCAGTTGGCTGGGTAGCCCAAATGAGAAGCCACTTCCCAAACAGGGTGCTCCACACCTTCCCCTGGCCCCACTCCCTTTGCTGACCTCCGGGTCACCCCTTCCATGAGCAGTTCCACAGCCTGCTTCTCACTCTACCTCAGAGTGCACAGAAGATGAGCCAGGCCAGGGGTTAGCAGCCCCCAGGACAGCGGACATTTGTGCTTCTGGCCAGGCTCTCAGCCTACAACCTAACTGTCCTGGACGGTAGGGGACTCTGAAGGTCCCTACTCTGAGGATGCCTGGTTTTTGACAGTCAGAATGTACGAATATGTTCTGTCACTCTCACCTGCCCTGTGCCTCCTTTGATCTTTTTTTTTTTCAGGAACAGTCTTTGGGACTGAACCACACCAGAGTCCCCTGCGCTCCTCTTGGAGGCTCCAGGCTATTGCTGGCATATTTTCCAGGGTGAGAGGAGCTGGGGAAGTTTCCCCTCTTCGATTCCTGCTTCGACACAGGGTCCAAAAGGTGGCAGAGAGGTGGGCACCTTGGTCTTGGACACCAGCCTTCTTGGGGTGGTTTTGAAAACACAGTTGTTTATGAACTGTCGATATAGGGCCTGAGCAAGTTCACTGACACTAGGCCTCGCTGCCCACTCAAGGCTCCTGGGCAGGGGCAGCGGGCCTGACTTCGACCTGCCCCATGCCCCGCACCCCTCCTCGCCTTACCCTTCCTGTTCTTGTCCCCTCTCTCCATTGCCCTGAAGATGTGCCGTGGGACCCCTGACTGCTCTCTGATGCACATAGAGAGGCGCTCATCCCAGGGCACCTGACTTGCTGGCACAAGGGAGGCAAAGTCACCTGCTGAAAGGGAAGGCCAGGGGAGAACCAGGCACTCCAGAAGGGGGAAGAGTTTCTAGATAGCTCTGGTGGGGAATGTGCTCAAAATGGCCATGAGATGATTAAAAACCTTTGCCCAGCTCAGCAGAGAGACATAAAAGCCATGATGAGGCCCTTTGACACGGCCCAGAGTTGTGCCAGGCGGACTTGGCATGTCTCTGTGAGGCAGAGGCTCCCACAGGTCAGTGAGGTTGAAGGTGGGGCCAGGCTGGACATGACTCAAGCCCACAGGACTGGGTGACGAGAGGCCCAGAGCATCCGGGGCACCGGGAGAGGGTGGGGAAGCAGTGGGTGGTTGTCAGTGAGCAGGGGATGAGGACGCGAGGGGGTGGCCAGAAAGGGGGAGCTCCCTGGGTGAGGACACTGGACAGATGTCATCCAGGCACTAAAGCTGGTCAGGAGCAAGAAGTGAAACAGCAGCATTCGTTGACCCCAGAACTTGTGATAAGGCCTTGGCATGTACCTTCTCATTCCTCCTTGACAACAATTTTTCCGGCACCTGTCATGTGCCAGGTACCCCCCTGCCCCAAGGTCTTTTTGCTTTCCCCTTGGCTTTTAGCCCATCTCCATACCCCAGGAGACACATGTGGAGACCAAGGAACAGAAATAGCCCATGACCTTGCCAGGGACCCGCAGCCAGCAGGGAACTGAGCTGTACTTAGACTCTGGGTCTTCCCACTAAAAAGCCACAGCTCTTTGACAGTGTCCCACCTGGTTCTTCTGCTCAGAGAAGCTAGTGAGAGTGACAGAGCAACCGAGGGCAGGATGTCACACTGGCCCAAGCTTCTGGTTCCCCAGAAACCCGGGCAGGGGGAGGAGAAGGCAGCAAAGGTTTGGCACTGGTTCCAGAATGCACTGGGCAGCCCTCCTCCCCATCCTCCCGCACCCCTTCACCCCCTGGCACCATGGAAGACTCCCAGGACTTGTGCTCAGAAGCTACTGTGCTGCTGTTTATGAGCTAGATGTTCCAGATGAGCCTCGTGTGTATCAGTAGGGAGTGCCGTGTGCCAAGGGGGACTCTCAAGCTTCTACGGGGACCAAAGGCAAGAGTGGCTGCCAGAGGGAGTGACCAAGCTCAGTTCTAATGATGGTGACTTCTGTATGTTCATTTGACACGTATCTATGAAGCACCTGGCACACCGTCACATAGGTGCTGGGCTCAGAGCAAAGAGTGACAGGCAAGCTCCCAGTGACATTACAATAGCCAATAACTGTGGCAAATGCCACAATTCAGGGCTTCCTAAGGGCGTTTGTTACTCTAGGGTTTACCCCGCCTCTTAGTCCTAACTCACAGCTGTGGTTTCTGACCTTTGGCCCTTGGGCAAGTTGGTCAATAAATACTGCCTTGATGCTCTGATGGAGCGGATTTCACCCGGGGTAGGACAAAGGCCTGTAGATGGACGTCCCAGAGAGGTGGTCTTTTTCAGAAGCTCAGGCCCTCCTGAAATAGTCCTGGGGGCAAGACTGGGGACTCCCTACCTTTGAGGCTGAACCCTGCAGACTTTGGGCTCCTTCTAGAAGAAAGATCACATCTGCTCCCATATAATAAGACTTCCCATCAGTTAAGTGACCCCAGGAGTACAAATCCAGCAGGGGGAAAGTAGTTACATCTTGTTCAAGTTGGCACTTTCAGGCAGAGAAGAGAGACTTTGGCAGGCGTGCCCCTACCCAGTTCTGTGTAAGGGTTTGGAGCGTTTTAATGTTTACCTAGCTGTTAGGCTCAGCCGGTTCTTGGTTTGGCTCTCCTTTACCCTCTCATTTCCCAAGAAGAATGTCCATTCCGGTCCCACCTTCTCCTCCTCAGGACGTCTGGATCACTCACTGGGATCCTGGGCACAAAAGGAGTGAAACTTGAATCGAAGCATCTGCCCTGTACTGACCAGGTGACCTTGAGCAAGACACTTAACTTCTGGGGTCTGAGGTTATTCAGCTGTGAAATGGGAATAAACACATCCACGGAGCCTGTGTCGGGATCAAATTGCCACCCTCCCCGACCCTCCTAACCAAGTGAGCCCCTGCCACGTGCGACGCAACACGGGCAGCACTTTCTGTGCATTATCTCATTTAATCGTCGCCACGATTCTCACGCAGGCGCTAGCTGGCATTACTGTCACTTTCCAAGTACAAGGAGGGGAATTGCTGAATGCTTAGATTGTTTTCCCAAAGCCTTGCAGCCGGAAGTGAAGGGGCAGCACATCAAACATAGGCCAGGCTAACTTCCGACTGTCTTCTGCCTTCTATTTGGATGACTGCATTTGCCTTCAGTTAACACTTCCATGGATGCAGAGGACGGGGTAGGTATGTCCCCCAGACACCGACTCTAACACTTTCTTAGCTAACGGCTCTCATCTCTTGGGTACCTCCAGACGCCCCTGGGTCCACGTTCAACATGGCTGATCCCTGACATTTTGAGTATCAAGTAGCTAGTGAGGGTCATGACTGGGCCTGAGAACAGGAGACGGTGGCAGCTCATGGAATGAACTCAATCTGTGCACTTTCCCAGGGCATGGGGGAGGAAGGGACAGTGACTCGCTGCTTGGGACAAGTGCTAATGGGTGGCCTGGTATCTTGGGAATGTGCTCAGATGATCCGGGGATGTTTTTTCAGCCTCTCCCTTTCCTCCCCGTTCCTGGCATGGTACTTTGGACTCCTCTCCACTCTTCCCAGGCACCAAAGAAAAGTCTGAGTCTGTTGTTTTCCAGCGCTCTTTGTGCGAATTTCCTAACAACAAAGCTCTATCTATGTATGAGTATGTGCCTGATTCGATGAGAGATATTTGGTGCCAATTCATCCTCTGCCATTCCATGAAATTATTAAGTGAGGAAATTGCTTCAGAGAGGTCGAGAAACTTCCCCAGGGTCATACAGGTAGAAATCATGAAACCAGGACCCGGACACAGGGTCTGGATTTCTTCCTCACCATGTAACGTTATTCTGAGTCAGAGTCACTTCGGGTATTTCCCCACCACAGAGTGGGCCACCCGAGATAGGCCCACCCTTGCTTCTTTTCTACTGAACTTGGCCTTCTGTATGGATCCACCACTTGGTGTCTGGTGCAGGCCAAGGTGTTTGGCCTCCCTGTGCCCATATGTGGCACGAAGGTCATTATACTGATATACTCATCTCACAGGGCAAAGGCGAGGACGAATCAGAGGAAAGTGATGAATAACACCTTCCACTCACTAGGCATTTATGCAGCTCCAACAGTTTCTTGGTGCTAAGTACTCACGTGAGAGGGACTCAGGTATAGGCCCTGGTCATCAAGGATTATAGAGTTGAGGGAGCTAACAGTGTGAACTGAGTAGCTCCAACCCAAGGCAGGATAGTATGAATGCAAATGAAATACCTTGGAGAGGAGGAAGAGTAAAGCATCACAATACTGGGAAATATTTGGAGGAGGGAGCTTGAGCCAGGGCTTTGCCAGCCTTTGAGTCAGATGGAAAGATAGTAGGTAATTCCAGACAGTCAGGCTATGATATTAACCCGAGCACAGACAGAAGCGGGGGTGCCATGAGTGAACTAGGGGCATGTGTGCAGCCACAGTGAGTCCGTCTTTCTGTCTGTGGGCTGTGTAGGGTAGGGTGGTGGCCAGTCTATGGAGGTTTCCCAGCTGCGATGAAGATGTCCACATAAACTCTCGATGCAGCGAGAAGTTCCTGTTGACTTTGAGCAGGAGAGTGACATGATGGCCCCTCGCTGGGGAAGACCCATTTGGGGTCGTTCTAGAAAGACTGGGTGATCCCGGGGGCTGGGAGGCAAGTGACAGGGGTGTTGGGATAATCCAGAAAAGAGGCAGTAAGGGCCCGAATGGAGGCCATCATAGAAGAGATGGAGGGGAAATAAGGATGCACAAAGCTTGAGCAGGGAGGAGGAAGAAAGGGATTTCTCTGACCATAGTATAATTACCCTCACTCCTGCTGCTCACACCCGACTTCCTGGGGGAGCCCTGAGGGAGCCTGGGAGGAGAGCCATTGCTACTTCTTTATATCTGTGGTCTTGTGACCGTACTCAGAGCCATAGGGCCCCCTCCTTCCTCTGCTTTACTGCATTTGGATGGTTTTCTTTATAATGATTGTCATAGTCATAACTATAATAATTATAGAGGCAATAATAAGATTCCAAATGGATGGAGAGCTTTCTTCTGAAGATGCTAATATGTGTAAGGTGGGGGTAGAAGAGGTCCAACAGAAATATGATTAGATCCAATTTGATAGGAAAAAACTCTCAGCATTATGAGGAAGACCTCACCATGAGGAAAGGGTTTCTGGCCTCTGTTCCCGAATAAGACCACATCAGCCCTCTTTGTAAGGGCAAAATATGCCCCTGCTATCTGGCAGGCACCTCCTGAGTGCAGATTTGCTGGCAGTGGTGGAAAAGCATGCTTTGGAACTTCATTCTGCCCTCCACATCTCTGACAAGCCTTCCCTGGGACCCATGGTTTACAGTGACCCTCTAACCCTACTTCAGCCTCTCATTATTTGTACAATTGGCTCTTAATAATAATTCACAATATAGCATGGCATCTTATGAATTACAAAGCCTGTTTGAATTCACGATCTCAGAGTCTAGCACTATTTTATCACTCCCCCTTTACAAATATACTCATTTGTTCAATAAGCATGTATGAAGCACCAGTCCTGTGTGGGACCCCATGCCAGGCACTGATATCAGATACTTTGAGATTATGTTAGGAGTTGCTCAGTAAATATGAATAAACTAGAAAATCCTAAAGCTCCAACCTTAGCTCCCTTCCTCCCCGAACACTGGTCTCTGTCCTCACCTCTAAAAGTCTTCCCAGCACTTTGTTTCTGAAACATTTGGAATCCCTCCTTTTAAATTATTCTGCAGCCAGTTTTTAAAGGATGTCATATATTTTAGAATATTAATGTGTCCATTTTAAAGATAGAACAGTTCAGGCTAAGTGAGGACAGTTTAAAGTCCTAAACGCCTTGTCAGTGATTTGACAGCAGGTCTTCTTCACTGCCCGTAGGATGTTTAGACAGATCTGGAAGGATGGAAAGCCAGAAGTGCCTGATGGCTGACAATTTCTCCAGACCGCGTAGTCTTAGTGAAGTAGATGCTTCTTTGCCTGGGCGGGTGCTGCCACTGTGTGGTGGAAATTGATGTCTGCTGCTCTTTATTTGTGTTTCCTACTGAGGGAAATGCTTCCTTCCACTTCGTATGTATTTGATGAGCGTGCTCTCAGGCACTAACTGCTGGGGATATAGAGGCAAAAGAAAAGCAAGAATTATTGTCTTCTTGGGGCTTATATTATGGGTTGTGTGTTGTGTCTAGGGGGGAGATGGGCAATAAATACAGAGAAAAACAAGATAACTTTGATGCGCTAAGTGCTATACGTTGAAACAAGACAATGCAATGGCATGACTGGAGAAGAGACCTACTTCAGCCAGGGATGGGGCCTCTGAAGAAGGGACATTTATTCCAAGAACTGAATGATGAGCCTGAGTCAGGCATGTGAGGGGAAGTCCCCAGACAGAGCAGGAGGAAGCCAGTGGGGCTGGCTTGCAAGTGTGTGAGAGAGTAGTGGTCCCAAAGGACGATGGAGAGGAAGGCAGGGGTCAAATCTCACAAAGCCTTCGAGATTAATCCATGCGGTCTGGGAACCACTAGAAAGGGTGACATAGTCTACAATGCCTTGTGAGGCTCTTTGTGTTTGTGTCTGATCTTGCCATTAAATTGAACAAACAGGCACAAAAAGAGCCACGTTCAAGAGCTTCCCCAGGGAAACAGATCCACGCTGTATAGCTGCACCTTTGAGCCATCTGGGGACTTTTGCAAGCTGCTGATGCCTGGGTACAGCCCAGGAGCAATTTAATAAGAGGAGCTGTGGATGGGCCCAGGCTGGTTTTTCATCCACTCCTTTCTAGTGATTCTATGCATCACTGGAGTTGAGAACTGAGATGTGTTGGGGAACGAGGGGTTGATGAGAACGAGCTGGGGTGAGTCTGGACTAGACTTGGAACATGCCACACATGGCTACCTGACTGAATTTATTACAATGGAGGAAGAAGAAACACAAAGCAGGGCCAGATAGGAGGGCGGGCAGAGCAGAGACCTGGAGATTGGGGTCCCTTGGTGGGTTTGGAGGCACACTCTGGTGGCCATTGGTTGACCCAACTTGCCTTGACACATCTGACCCCGCTCAGTCTCCTAGATGCCCCTTCTCTTCCCAGAGGCTTCCAGTCAGAGCAGCTGCTCCCAGAGCTGAGGCCAGCGCTCCTGGCAGCTGGCCTCAGAGGGCACACTCTCTCAGTCACCAGGCTCTGATGAATCGTCAGTGTTCTTCTGGTCGCAAGTGACAGCAAACCTGACCCAGAGCTGCTAAAGTAAAGAGGGAATCTATAGGTTCAGGTGGCAGAGAGTTCAAGGGTATGATTTCAAATGTGGCTTGATCCCAGAACCAGTCAATGGCTGGGAAATGAAAGGCTTTCATGGATCTGGTGTGGGTCACAGTCCTATCCTGGGAGCAGGGGATGGACTCAGTACCATTATCCGAAGACAAGGGCTGGGAGTCAGGAGAGATCTGTTGACTAGAAGAAAACCATCAGGTGCTGCTATGGGAAAAGTGGGGGCAAGGATGCTTGTGTGACCCAAACCAGCCCACGTTCCCTAGAGTGGTCCCATACGATGGTAGAAAAATGGGGAGTTTATGTAATCTGCCTTGTTCTGTTGATCAGTTTGGATAACTGTGGGCTGAGCTTGAAGAGTTTGAGAAGACCCGAAGACACAGCCTCATGGGGGCGAGGGGTGGTAAATGATATTTGTCATTGAACGTAACAGATGATTTGATCACTCTCTCGTAACAGATCAGATGTATATTGGAGGAGAATGACTGGCTGTCTTTCTTTGTTTTTCCCCATCAGAACCCCACACCCAAATAGAGTAACTCCTTCGGGAAAGATATGCCCATCCACGTGGCAAGGAGAAGAAGGACTCCCCTCCCCCAATGTGGTCAGGTCACTTATAGGCACTTGTTATGTGATTGTAAGTGGTAGTGGGGATATGCTGGAGATGTGGATGCTGAAACCAGACTGAGAGCCCAGGGGCTGGATTGGGTAATACTGGGGTGATAGACAGAGTTTGTGAGAAGAGGAAGCAAGGCTCCTTTCAATCATCAGATTGATGGAGGTGGAGGCACTAGGGCCTGGCAGAGGAGGGTCTGAGTTAAGGCAAGAACACAGACGTAGGACTTATCTTGTAGTAAGTGCTCAAGCCGTCATTCCTGACAAATTCCTTCTTCCTGGAAATCTCTCTGAAATGCTCTTGGACTGGCCAAATTGGGAAGAAAATGACTGCATTTCTCCTGTTGTTATCTGTGAACCCAGAACTCTGATCAGAGATCACATATGTGTGTGTGTGTGTGTGTGTGTGTGTGTGTGTGTGTGTGTGTGTGTATAAAAACCCTGAGAGATTTCACCTTGGCCCTTGTGATGGCCCAAACGAGCAGCTGGATGGCACAGCTTGGGTTTTCCAGCTAATTATAATAGAGCAAGAAACAAAACACAACGGGGAAGGAGAAGAAAGGATGAAAGGCTGGTGGGGGAAATCAAGCAAGCGAGAAAGGAAGAGAGGTCACAGCAGCTCTTCCAGGTGCAGGGGTGGTGTGATTTATAGTAGAGGAAGGTGGGAGCAGGAAGCTCGGAGGACCCTCCTCCTCATATCCTCACTGCCCCATAGGCTCCCACCTACCCACTTGCCTGGAGGAGGAAGAGATGAACGGGGAGAGGGGCATTTTGTCCAAGATCCAGGCTAGCTCGGGGCATTTACATTCTCACCTCTTCTACCTTAAAGCTTTAAAGAATAGTTTCTCAGTACTCGAAGGACGTGATCCAATTAGAACCTCAGACACACACTGGAAGTCGTTAACCGCTGAATCAAGGGAACAGGGAACAGACTTACAGAATTAGGGAAAGAGACCAAGCAGAAAGCAGATAACTTAATTTCCATAATTCAGACAGCAGTGCCATTTAACAGCCACACTGACAGCCTCGAATGTTTGACAGGGAGAAACAACCCTCAGGTTGTGAGAACTCCTAAGGAAAAGGCACGGGAAAAGGCCAACAAAGTAATTTTGTTTTTGATAGAAAAGCTTTCCCAAAAGAATCAGAGTTGGAAAACCGTGTGTCCTAGCCAATTTGTCATGTGTAGCATGTAGTCCGATCAAGCGGAGCCCCAGCCGCACGTCGGACAGATGCTAACACTTGGCTGAGAGCCTCCTCGCCACTGTTCTTCCTCATCATCCAGTGGGTCCCCTGGGGCTGTCTTTTCCCCGGATGGGGGGAGAAAGACCCGTGCCAGCTCCGGCTGCCACCTCAGTCCAGGTGTCGGGAGAGATTTCTCCAGCAGTTAAAGCTCCTGAACCAACTTCTGATAGCCTGGCTTGGCGGCTCCTAAGACTCATTGGTTGCAAGTGACAGCAAATCTGAGAGTGTCCTCCCACCCCCGTGAGATCTGATTCTGGGGTTCTCTGGTGGGATCAGGGCACTGATCTTTTTGAAGAAGCCCATGACATGATTCTTTTTTAAAAAATATAATTTACAGTCAAATTGGCTTCCATAAAACACCCAGTGCGGGGATACAGGAGTGCTGATGCATAAGGGCACATGGACCCCTATGTTCATAGCAGTGCTTTCAACAAGAGCCAAATCATGGAAAGAGTCTAAATGTCCATCAACTGATGAATGGATAAATAAGATGTAGTTTATCCATACAATGGAATACTACTTGGCAATGAGAAAGAATGAAATCTTTGCATTGCAGCAATGTGGATGGAACTGGAGGGTATTATGCTAAGTGAAATAAGAGGAAAACAGATACCAATTGTTTTCACTCATATGTGAATCTTGAGAAACCTAACAGAAGACCATGGGGGTAAGAAAGGGGGGAAAAAAGGATTCTAATGTGTATTGAAGGCTAAGTAATTTACAGGCCCTGAGAGGAGATCTAGTCCTTTAAATTCACAATTGCAGATGGTTCAGGAACTTTGATGGGGTTTTCTGAGGGCTTTATTTGAAGAAGGTGGATAAAAAAGCACTTTCTTGTATTCCAGCTCAAAAGGATCTCACCCTGGGGAGCCCAGGAACAGCCCCTTACCTCTTACTGAGAGTCCCCGCTGAGAATTCCTGCAGGTGGCCCCCAGGGGTATCTGGTTATGCGGTTTGCTTGTTTCAGATGTGAGCATCGTGCACTGGCAAGTTCAAGGGCAAGAAAAAAAATGCAGACAAACAAGGAAAATGCATACTCAATAACTCCGTCGTCACAAATAAAAAGAATGAGACATTAAATAACCATCTGGAGATGATGAATATACCAGAGATAAAACTAGTGACCATACAGGATGCAGGGAACGCAGTGAGTGTAAAATATGTAGCATTAATCCAGATCTTTAAAAAAAAAAAAAAAAGGCCTCCTTGGAACACCTAACCAAGTAATTAAAATAGTTAGAAAATCAACAAATCAGTCAGCCCTTGCCAAAACAAAACAAAACAAAACAAAAAACCTAATTGTAACAGTGAAAAAAAATCAGAAAAAAAAATTGAAGCCGGAAGTACTGTTAACCCAAGAATGGAACCCAAGATTTGATTCTTTATTTAAAAGTATGACTAGAATAGTCTGGCTTGACCAACCAACAGAAAAGAGAAGGGATATTATGAGAATATTAACTTGTTTTAAAAAGGCAATTATCATCATTTAAAAAGGCAATTATCATCCTAGAAAAATCGTGTTTTTCTCTACTGTTATATATCAGTTCGCATAACTGTACCTGCTGGGAATGACTATGCAAATGGAATTACATCCCCTCATAATTTAAACTATCAGAGAGTCCAGCCGTTGGGTCATACGAGGTCCCAACTCAGAGGCCCCAAGAGCAGGCACGACCCATGCCAGTGGGGAGTGGGGGCCGGGGGGCACGGTGTCACCACCTACATCACCGCCATCCCCTCTCCTGCCACAGAAGGTGCTGTAGATCACCTTCCTCCTGTCTGAGTGCTGCTGGGCTATGTCCTAGTAGTTAGTGGCCAAGGGACATCCCTGAAGGAGGGTAGGTCAGAGGGGACTCCATTCTCACCTTGCTAGTTTTCATCTGTGCTCCCCTCTGGGTCCCTGAGGCCTCTGCTGCTCACACACAGTCCTCCCTGACGTCCACCCTCAACCTCCTATCTGCCCAAATGCTCTGAGGAAACTATCTTCTTATTCCAACCATTCTGGAACCCCTGGCCATTGTGTCTGTTCCTGTTCTCACATACGCCACTCCCAACCACAGCCCTGAAGTTTTCCACGCTGTCCCCAAAGGGTGGCTCCTTGGTCTTGAAGGGGTGCTCACCCATCTGCCCTTTGATTCCTCTGACCCTTCCATGCAAAGTTTATGGCCTCAGAGTTTGAAGAGACCAGTGACTTGTTCACTGACCCTTGTTGACTGATCTTTTCACGGATGGTGATTCATTCCCCCCAGAGGGATGACTCCATTTTCTTCTTTGATCAGATATAAGAACAGCAGTAAGAACGGAAGTCCCTGTGTATTGGGGGAACTGTGGTTGTGGAATCTAGGATCCCTGCTTTCTAGAAGTTCACAGTGTTGAAGAGAAGGTGAAATATGTATACAAACAATGATCATGCAAATATAGCTCACAGGTTCTTTTGGGAAGTCCTTGGGACCTCTGAGGAAGACATGACCAGAGGAATCAAAGAAGGACTAATGAAGGAGGTGGCAATTAAGCTGAGTCTTAGACAGTTTTTAGGATATCATTAAAAAGTTGTCGAATTTAAAGGAAAATATAAACAATTGGGATTTCAGATGGATGCGCAGGCAGGAGACTGCTTTGACACCAAATGGCACAGTAACTCTCCATGATATATTTTCTAAAAGTGCCATTTCTCAATAATTTTTAAAAGGTAACATGGTGATATGAGGAGTTTTAATATTGTAATAGATGACATTAAAAGAGGCAGTATAAAATTAATATTATTTGGTGGCGCTTGGATGGCTCAGTCGGTGAAGTGTCCAACTTCTGCTCAGGTCACCATCTCACAGTTTGTGAGTTTGAGCCCCGTGTCAGGCTCTGTGCTGACAGCATTGAGCCTACTTGGGATTCTCCCTCTCTCTCCTTGGCTCTCTGCCCCTCTCCCACTTGCTCTCTAAATACATAAATACATAAATAAACTTTTAAAATTAATATTGTTTAACTGAATATTGGATACAGTGCAAGGATAGCACTCATCTGGGCTCTCATTCCATCACCACGCGATGGTGCAGACTTGGCCTCCTAGCATGGACTGACTGGGGTAACTTTTCTCTTGTCAGATCCCAATGCCAGATGAGAGGACGTGTCAGCAAACAAGTGGAAACTGAAAAAAATATGGCATGTTTCTAAGGAATAATGAGTTGAGTAGACCACTTTCTCTTTTGTTTTTTTTTTTTATTGAGGTGTCATTGACATACAATATTTTATTAGTTTCCACCATACAACATTGTGTACCCTCTACCAGTTTTCCCCATCTGTGTGCCAAGGTCCCAAGTTTTCCCAGAAGGGCTCTGACCATGACATGACAGGCTTGTCTCTGTTGAACATTCCATCTTTTTCAGGTTTTTAAGTCCTCAGTTTGGTCTTCAGCCTTCTCTGCTTTTCCACAATGAGAAAAAAGGTCTGTTGCTCAACTGCTAAGGATGTCCTCTGACCTTCACATCTGCTTTTCAACTGTTGAACCGTCTTCAGGCCCTTTTGGGCCAATGCCACCTGACAACCAGCTGCTGGAGTCACTGTCCTCGAATGCCTTTCCCTTCCTTCCCAGACCCCTGACCCATTGCATCCACCAGCGTATTCCCTCCATACATACATTCTCTCAAGTAACTTTCAGCAATTTTAGCAATTGAGACCCCAGGGCCATGGGTGGGGGTCCTGATGACCTTCTGGGTACCAAGTGATCCTGTCCCCAACTCCATCCTTATTCCCTGCCTTCTCAGGTCCTTCCTGGTGTCAACCATATATTTGGATCCCCTAGGAAGCCGGTGGTAGGATGGAGTTGAGGGGGTAAGAGGTTCATGAGAAGGTAACACCTGCAAAAGATACAGGAGGAGGCAGCAGAGCTGGATAGGGAGAACCCCAGGGACTTCTTATGAGTATATTATGAGAAGGTTATATTCGACAGTCTCAGTCAACCCAGTTATGAGATTCGACGGTCTCAGTAACCCAATGGGAAACTCCCCGGCCCAGTGGAAGGGCCCCCTCACCACCACTGAGCAGAACTGGCCAGACCTTAGTCAACTAGTCATGCTCAGTCAACTAGCTGGGAGCTGTCCGGGAAGACTGTGGATTTGATTCCAATGTTGTGACAGGTCCCGAGGGGCCACAGCTGGAGGCTGTCAGCTAACTGTACACCTCACAGCTGAACAGTTCTTTCATATGGGAAGACTCACAAAAAGCATTTCCATGGCTGCCGTGGAATTTTCTGGAAGCTGGGTCAGAGACAGAAGGCTTCTCATTCCAGGGGTTGCAGTCTGTAGAGTTGGGGGGCTTTTAGCTGGCTCTGTTACCCAAACTGGGGAGGCACGGGAGAGTTTTAAGTCCAAGCTGCCAGTTTTATTTTGAAAACTTTTTCTTGACAGGAGTCAATAAGTCTTTGTATTCAAAACCTTTTAAGTCTGATGTGAAGTTTAGACATATGTCAGGGAAAGAAGATATTTGGGGAGTGAAAGCAAGAAAGGGGTCATGGAAAAGGGGAAATGTCAAGAACTTTCTCTTGTAAGTCCTCTCAGCCCTTAGGGAACGCAGGAATAATATCTGAGGATCAACAATGACTTTCCCTTCCTCTCTGCCCGCTCGGCATCTTGAAGCTATCCGAGGGGGGTGAGAGTGTTTAAAATCATTATCTCCTCAGGAGATTCCTAACAAACCATTAAGTGTTTATTTAAAAAGAACATTTTTTTTTTCTTCTCTAGTATAAACCAAACCAGTCCTGTAAGAATGAGGAGACTTCTAGGGTTTTCTCACTGGAAAGGTAACATTTGTGACATTTTTCATCAAGCCCCTTGGTCTGGTTCACAGCCATGAGATGGGTTGTGTTCTCTGTTCAGAAGGTGGATGCCCAGACCCGCACCCCTCATTGCTTTGCATGTTCCCCAAAGTGCACCCTCTGCTACTTAAGCCCTTAATAGTACTTGGTCATAGCCTGTGGGCAGGTCCATGTCAGGCAGGTGCAGTCCGGGTTGTGGACACAAGGCTCTGGTCCTGGGCTCTGGCCGGAGCTGAGAAAGGGAATGGGGGGGCGGTGTGTGTGAAGGGTGCACACATTCTACGGGACTGAGATTGAGCTCACTGCTCGGTGAGTGAGGCCCTCCCAGCCCCCTTTGATCACCAGCATGACTTTGCTGGGAAGACCATGGGGTGGGACATCTTCAATACCAGGGCACATTGTGTATTGTGTCCATTTCCTATTCTAGTGGCGACACTGCTGGCAACTTCCCTCTTAGTGTCTCCAAGAAAGAGGGTCTCCGTCATCTGCCTGGAAGCAGGGAAGATTCCAAAGATCCACCAGGTGTTTCGTCCACTTTGATCACAACCATATCCCACCCTGTATCTTGGTGCAGTGGTTTTGGGACAGGCTCCATGCTCGACAATGATAATCTGGTTGTCCTGATGACAGCGCTGGTTATTACAGGCGGAAATGACACTGCTCATACAGTAAATATCAGCTACATACAGCTATGTAATAAACTTAAATTGGAATTAATTGAAATGAAAACTCAGTTACTTACTTGTACAAGGTACGTTTCAAGTGCTCAATAGTCCCATGTGGCTAATGGCTCCCCTACGGGACAGCACAGATACACAGCTTCACCATGACAGAGAGTGCAATTGGTCAGTCATGGGCTAAATAAGATGACACGCAGTCTCTCATGGGGTTACAGCCAGAACGCAAGCCTCACCAGCTGTTGATGCAGATGTTCCCTCGCTGGTGCACTTCTTGCGGTTCTCAGGGCTGCTCGGGCAGGGTATCTGATGGGAGGAACGAGGCTGGAGTGACAGATCTAGACCAGGAGCCCTCTGCATCCCCCCTACCCCTTGCCGTTATGCCTGCAAGGTCCCCCCTGGCCCACCTCTCTTTTCCAAAACTACGTCTTTGGCATCGTGTACGGATCACAGAACCCTTAACAGTCTTGTGACCGATGTATTTTCTCATTCCTGGTTAGTTGTTAGCTGCTAACCTGGTTCCCGGGTGCCTGATTTATTGAGAGGAGAGCAATCATTTTGTGCCTCGTACAGACTCTGGCCTAGTGACGGATGTCCTAATGTCAGCTTCATGAAAATGGGTGGAAAGTCTCAGTCCCGCTTCGCCTGGACTCAGCCTCTACACCCCTGTAAGTTGCTATATCACAAAACCGCCAGTAGATGGCAGACAAGCCCCACAATAAGCCAAAGAGATCACCTGGATCTTAAAAACACTGGAACGTAATGGAGTGATAGTGGCCCATCATCAACAGGGAAGCACCTAGCGCTTGAACGAATTCTCTGGGTATGACAGGGAACACCCAGAGAGACACCTGTGTGCTAACTGGTGGGGGAAATCCCAGTGTTCGGGTGTGTGACTGGAAACCGAGTCCCGCTCATCTCCTATGGACTGAATCCTGAATCCCCCCCAATTTACATGTTGCAGCTCTAGCTCTAGCTCCCAGTGTGGCTGTTTTTGGAGATAAGGCCTATAATTTAGGTTAAATGAGGTTATAAGGTGGGTCCCTGTGCTGATGGGATTAATGTCCCTTTAAGAAGAGATATTGTAGAGTTCACTTTCCTCCTACATGCAAGCTGCAAGGACACGTTGAGAAGGTGGCCTTTTGATAACCAGGAAGAGGACCATCACCAGAAGGCGAATCCTCCTGGACCTGGGTCTTGGGCTTTCCCACCTCCTGGACGCCGAGGAAATACATTTCTGTGGCGGAAGCCTCCCAGCCTCTGGGATTTGGGTGCGGCAGCCTGAGCTGACGATAGGGCATCCCTACCCGGTCTGCACTGCAGAGGCACCAGGAGGCGCGTCAGGGACCTAGGGAGCTTCGCTCTGTTTCCTCCTGCTGCTCTGACTGCTGAGGAAGGAGGACTCCAGTTTCGTCGTCGGTTGTTTGCATTAAAGTCAGATGTTTCCCCCAAGATGAAGCTGTTAACATGTTTTGTTTTCTGATCAGAAATATATCCAACTGAATGAGCCACCTGCTTGCTGTTCATGTTTGCGATGTCCATGTTGGCTTCCCCCTCCATGCCAGTGGGGACACTATACACTGTGTCGCAGGAGAGAGGGTCAACATTCCCTGCAGGGCCAGCCAGCGTATCAACACTGCTGGAGCCTGACCTCAGCACAAACCAGAAAGAGCTCCCGGGGCTCCTCCTCACTCCCGCGGCCCCCTGGGCATGATGGCTGCCTAGTCAGGGGCAGCCGTTCTGGACAGAAGTCACCCTCACTGTCAACGACCAAGATGCTGTCAGGCCCACAGGCCCCGTCCTCCTGTCACCTCTTGGGGCACAAACCTCACCATCTGTGACTCCTGCCCTGGGGCTGCTGAGGGTCTGGGACCTTGTTGGGGACAGGGGAGGGGCCAACAGCTCTGACATGGCATCCCTCTTCCTATCACTGGCTCCCTGCCTCCTTATCTGGGCTCCTCCAGTGCGCCTCCTCTTGGTCCCCAAACGGAACTGCAGGGTGTTTGTGCAGCTCCTGCTCCGAATTCCCCTCCCCCAGGTCCCCTCACTGCCTGCACAGGCCTTACATCAGTGCCTTCAGAGAGCAGCCTCCTTCCCTCACACATCCAGGCCCTTGTTGACCTGCGGTTCTGACTCCACCTCAGAACCCTCTGTTGGTAAGTGGTGGTTCTGGAAACCAAAAAAGTAAACTATAAATACTCAGAAGCTGCCACATGGGGACAGACCTGCCCACTGAGACCCAGGTCCTGGCCGCCATGAATGCAGTGAGGGCTGGGCAGGGAGACCACAACTGTCTCTTATCTACGGCCATACCACCCTGAATGTGCCCAATCTCATCTGATCAAGATCCTTAATTTAATGGATCTTAATTTAATGGATGACTTTCATGTCAGGTAACAACAGGATTTGAGGATTAGGACCTGATACCTTTAGGGACCATGCCAACCTGCTGTACTATTCCAGTACCAACTCTCTGTGAATATGCACCACTTCCCCACCCCCTCTCTCATGTTCACAACACATTTCTCTAAGTATATCCAATGCCAAGTGTGTCCAGGCTCAGAGGGGTACACAAAGGAAGGCCTTTCTCAGAATGTGCTTAATGACCTGCTTTGTCATCCATTATCTCACAGAAAAAAAGACATGGACAGAGATAGCATTAACCATCTGGGAAGAAACTATCTCTATGGAGAAAGTCCTGGGTTATTATTCTTTGACTCTCCGATGGGATGTAGGGGCTGCGGTCCCCAGCTCTCATGGAGGATGTGGGGGGCCACTCTCAAATATGATCCACTTTGCCTCCCTTTTTAATCCTTTTCACTTATTGGCTGAGTGGCATACCTAACTTTCCCAAAGGATGGAAAAGACTATAATTTGATTATATGTTTCTTAAGCTCATGAGGCACTTTGAAATGTTTTATAAAGTCCGGCTTAAGAATCACTTTTTTGGACATGGCTTGGTTCAGGAGATGGGAGAAATCCCTCAGTTAGGAACATAATATCCTACTGTTTCTCTGATTTGTGACACAAAAATCACGTTCTTGCCTTCCTGCCCCTCACCTGACCTCAGCTACTGCTGAAGGCTCTTAGTTAGATAATCCACTTTCCTACCAAATTCATACATCTCTCCCCTCCAGGACAGGCAGCAGGGATTCAGGGAAATGTCTTGATTCAGGGATTCAGGGAATTGAATATTGTAGTGATGAACTAGGCCTACACTGACCCAGGGAGGCTCCGTGTGACCCAGCCAAGAACCCAGGGCACCTGTTGAGACATCAGGTCTAAGTCAGCTGACACCCTGGGACCATATCACCATGAGAGTATAGCCTGTGGGCAGGTCCCTGGGGGTTGGAAGAACCCCTTCTATCCAACTATCTCCCTCCCCCTCACTCATGCCCCACGACTGGGAAGAGTAACATTGGAGAAAGATGGGAGCTTCTGGGCTGTGTCTGCTGGTGGGGACTTCTTTTCACAGGACAGGGCTATTGGCCCTTGGCCCTAGACATACACATATTGAAATCTTTAGTTCTTACCTTCAAGCAAGTCATTGTCTATTACGGAAGGTAGACCCCTAGATACATAAATAATTACACACTCATGAATACATATGCATTATAGCTTAACTGAGATGTGCTGTGGTTATAGCAAAGATAAGATGAGGGTGTGGAGGAAAGAGGCGCACTGGCTAGGGGAGTCGGGAAAAATGCTCAGAGAGGAGAGATTTCAAAAGGGGAAAGGGATTTTTAGGGGGATAAGGTGAGGAGGTTAAAACCTTCTTCAGGCAGAGAGTGAGGCAGCGCTCACTGCCAATGTTCCTTCCTCATTCCCTAGGGCAGCACGGGACACTCCTCTCCTTCCTCCCAGGGCCAGAGGTGAGGGAAGCCCTACCTTTCTCCCCCAAGAACTGTGGTGCTTCCCAAGGTCACACTGAGATCCTTTCTATATGCCTAGCATTTTAGACTTTGCCCAACTATGGGATGCTGAGGAGTGTCTACATTTAGATGGCTAAGAATCCATTTCCAGTGGACAGGATATCTCCCATGGAGAAGAGGACGATCACTGAAGAGCTTTCACAAGGCCAGGAGCATTTGGTGCAAATCCAGCCTTCACCCTCCACCCCTGTCTCTCTCAGAGGCTGTCCCACTCACCGCCAGGGCCGATGCTCATAGAGTGGTGAGCTTGGTTCTATCACGCGCAACACAACACCCACACCCTGGTCCCACCAGCCTGGATCAGCAGCGCTGGGTCTGGAGCTAGTTTCCTGCTACCCACTAGCAGGTCTGTAGCAGAGGAATCTGCACAGTCTCTCTGTCTGCAGCTTGATGCTGTCCCTCTCCACTCTGTGGCTCTGGCACCTACATAAGGCTGCCATCTAGAAATCAGGGGGGCAGCCAGTGACCACACATAGCCTCACTTTCACCCCTAACCACACCAACCTCCTTGCTTGCATTTCAACTCTTCTTGACATGTGGATTCCCCCTTGGTCATGAAAGATTCTTTTGTAGAACAAATAAAAGACTTTACTTCCAGTGAGGGGACAATAATCTATTCCTAAATGCCTCCTTAAATCCCTGGAGGATTCTAAATGCCAGTAGTAAGATTGTTCAGCTCTCTTGGTTTCCCAGAACTCAGTTTCTATGAACACTGCTAGGTTCTAAGAGCAAAACAGTCAGGGTGACCACAGGTCTGTGTCCTGCCCCTGGGGACCTGCTACTACCTCATTTCCCTGTGTTCTGTTGACCCACTACAGTAGCTGACAGGGCCTCCCTTAGGGACATTGATGACAAGCAGACAACCTGACAGACAAAAAGAAGGGAACCAGGTTGAACCACATAGGCATGCTCCATGGAGATAACTAGAAGGACACTGAAAAGGGCTTCCCAACATCCCAGGAGGTACCCCCAAAACTTCATCCCCATGTCCTCTTTGGGTCATATCCATGGGACCTTGGAGTTACAACCCTGACTTGGAAGGCTACAGAAGAGTGCAGAAGATCTGACCTGAGACCCTGGGGCTGCTTCAGCTTCCAACACACATGACAGAAGGCCAAGACCACAGCTGTGGTCTCCAAGGGGCAGGAGATACCATCCCTTCTCCTGAGACATGGGCCGGACACAGTGCTACATTGTCAGGTCAGCAATGTGTGTCCAAATTCTCTCTGTGGGCATCTGGCTTCTCATATTCACTGCTTTCTTCAACCCCAGCTTAACTTTGAATTTAATTACCAGTCTTTGTCGGTAGTGGTTGTGTACATTCAGAAATAGATTCTCTGTGATAAAGCAGTTTGGCTTGGCTATTTTGTGTTATCTGCTTGGGCTGGGCCTCAATCAATGGTTAACTTGGCATCTAGTTAGAAATCTTAGCAGAAAACAGAGTAAGACCCCATCTCTGTAACAATAGATCCTTGAGTGATCATTCTGCAGGCATCTGGGTATCTGTCTCCAGAGTGACTTCCATCCCATCCCCTGGAGAGGAGCCCTGTGACTGGGCCAGTCTCACTGGCCTCACTCAGTCTAGCCTCAGCCTCTGTGGGGCCAGAGACACCACCATCACCTCCGCCACCTCCTCCAGCTGCAGGCAGAGTGAGTCTGTCAGCCTTGAGATACCCTAGAGTAGAGTTCTGTTGGGCCCTCAGACATGCAAATCGACTCCAAGGAGACCTGTGTTTATTTAACCCTGGGGCACAGGCCCCCATTCTGGAGCAACCCTGACCATTATTTACCTGTCCAACCCCATCCCTATTGCCTTTTTGTCCAGAAACAGCAGTTCCAGAGGATACTCCAAGATGAGCTGCCAGGCCCAGCTCCTCTGTCTCCTGGTGATGGGCTTTCAGGGTAAGCATACTTCCCACTGCCGATTGTGAGCTGGACCCTTAGGCTTCGACACAGAGACCATGTGCTCAAAGGGGGGTTGGGGCAATTATAGTGGGATAGGTAGCATTGTTTTTATTTAACTCTTAGTAGGAAATCCAGGCACAGAGCCCCAGGCTGACAACGAGACAGAGCCACAAACAGCTTTGAACCTGTCCTTGGACCCCTGAACACCAGGGAGCACCCTGTCCATGTTCCCACCCAAGTTCACCCTGCCTTTGGAGGCTCACCAGGGATCCATTTAGGCTTTAAGGGAGGGACTCATGCATCAGTCTCTCTGGCGCAGGGCTCTGCCCTATTGGGTCACCTTTCGTAACTTGTCTTGGGCCTGAGGACTGAGGACACATCGACAACTATGTGAATTCTTAGACACAGCAAAGGTGGGAAGACCCAGGGACACGTGATTTCTAGTTTGTGCCATGTTTAAGACTTCTGAGAAACCACATTTCCTCGAAGCCTTTGAGGAAAGTAATACACTGTGGGGCCTGGATGGGGTGTCTTTGCAGACTGCGTGGGGCGGTACGTCCTGACTCAGTCCCCAGAGACCCTGGCGGCGCCTCATGGCAACTTCGTCTCCATCACCTGTAGAAGCAGCATGGAGGTAGGTACCTCCATGGCCTAGTACCAACAGAGACCCAATGAGTCTCCTCGGCTGCTCATCTTTGGGGCTTCCGCCCGGGCTGCCGGAACCCCATGTATGTTCCGGGGAAGAGGCTCAGGCTCTGACTTCTCCCTCACCATCCACGGAGTGGAGGCTGAGGACATCGGGGTGTATTACTGTCAGCAGCACATTAGCTGGCCACCCACAGCGACAGGTCCCCAAACAAAAATACCCTGTCTGGGTCGTGGATTCCGGTTCTTGAACCAAGACACCTGCTTCCTGCAGGAGGCTACAGCGTGAGAGATGTGACATGTCTGCATTTGGAATTACACTGAATCTAGACCTACTTAGAGAAGACGGTGGAAGTAGACAGAGCCAAGCAGTGATCCGGGCAGATGCTTCAGATGGATTTACTGATTACTGTCCTGTTATCTATTCCAGCAGAACAGAGCACCCCAAAATGTAAAGGCTTAAAAGAGCAACAGTTCATTATTTCCCATGATTCTGTGGGTTGGCCGGGTGGTCTCTCTGCCGGTTTGCCGGGACTCACTTCTGAGCTGCGAGTTGTTGGAAGGTCAGCTGGCCTGAAAGACCCAAAGTGGTCTCCTGTCATATCTGCCAGCTGGTGCTGGTTGTCAGGTGGGGAGCCTTGTGTCTCCTCTTAGTCACACACAAGGGCAGGTGTGGCTGGAGACCTCCACCCCCATGTGCAGGCTCTATAGGGTTGAATTAACTATAGAAATTTACAAATTAATAATAATGCTACTTTTATTATCACCATCCACTAGCAGCCGTGACACCTTGGACTTCCTGCATCCTCTGTTAAGCCACTGGCTGCACGGGACAGCCCCCCACAATAAAGAATTTTCAAGTCTACAATGTTAAGGGTGCCCCCATTGAGAAACCTTGTCCATAGGCTACTATTTGCATTGACAGCTATCCTACTCTGCTTTTAGTTCCTGTTCTCCCACTTCACGTACACCATGAGAACTTCACAGCCATGTACTGTCATTACCCCCCTGCCAATCTTTGTCTTATTTTTGTCATGCATTTTACTTTTACATATGTTTTGAAACTCACAATATAATCTCATTCATGTTGCTTTCCATAGTCAATTGTCTTTAAGGAAATGGGAAATCAAAAGACAAGTCTTTTACATTTACCTGCCATTTACCATTTCTGGAGCTCTTCATTTCTTTTGTGTTTCTAGCTGGTGAAATTTATCTTTAGCCAGAACTTTCCTTTGCATTTCTGTGGTGCAGGTCCGATGGTGACACATTATCTGTTTCTTTTTCATCTTTAAATGGCTTTATTTCGCTTTTATTTTCTAAGGATGTATTTACTAGAAATAAAATTCTAAATTAACATATTCTTCCTTCAGTGCTTGGAGATGCTGTCCCATGGTCAGTTATGCATCTTTTCCTGATAAGAAATGTGCACTCCTTTTTCTTGCTCTCCAAAACTTTTTTTTCTTTTCTTTTAATTTTTTTTTAATGTTTTATTTATTTCTGAGAGAAAGAGAGAGAGAGCGTGAGCAGAGGAGGGTCAGAGAGAGAGGGAGACACAGAATCAGAAGCAGACTCCGGGCTCTGAGCTAGCTACCAGCACAGAGCCCGATGCAGGGCTCGAACCCACGAACCATGAGATCATGACCGGAGCTGAAGTCAGACACTTAACCGACTGAGCCACCCAGGCGCCCCTACTTTTTTTTTTCTATCTGGATTCTTTCAAAGTTTTCTCCTTAGGACCAGTTCATCAGTTTGACTAGGACGTGCCTAAGTGTGATTTTATTTGTGTTCCTGCTGTTTGTGGGTTGTTGAGTTTCTTGAATTTGTAGGTTGACATTTTGCATCTGCTTTGGAAAATGTTTAGTCATTATTCAGCTCATAATTTATTTTTGGAACTTTTTTTGAAAAATGCTTATTTCTGAGACAGAGAGGCAGAGCACGAGTGGGGGAAGAGCAGAGAGAGAGGGAAACACAGAATCTGAAGCAGGCTCCGGGCTCCGACCTGTCAGCACAGAGCCTGACGTGGGGCTCAAACCCATGAGCCACAAGATCATGATCTGAGCTGAAGTTGGACACCCAACCAACCAAGCCACCCAGGTGTGCCTCAGCTCATGGGCTGTAGAGGGTTGGCTGGCTGTAGGCTGCTCTAGAATAGCTTCATCTTTGGCAGCTGGACACTTTTCTGCATGGTCTCTAATCTTCTAGCAGCCCAGTCAGGATTTGTTCATGTAGAAGTTGTAGGAGACAAGAAACTAAGGAGAAATTATGCAAGATCTTTTGAGACCTAAGCAAGTCACAGGCTAGCCCAGAATCAAAGACTGAGCATATAACCTCTATCTCCTGAGGGATGGAGATACACAGGGATGTGGCCACAGGAAGGGAAATCACTGGGAGAGTCCTTGAGGCGCCATGGCAGACAGCACGGCACCCATACTGTAGTGGGAGGGGCCAGATTCACTCTGCTAGGAACATGGTAGTTTCAATCTGGAGAACACTGCGGACACCTGTGTCATGTTTACTCTCTGGCGCTGGAGGGAACACCATGCTGACCAGATTTCCAGCCTCTGAGTTCATGGCTCCAGGAGAGAAACTCACCATCAGCTGCAGACCAGTGACTTTAGCTTCCAAACCGCAAAAACGAGGAGAGGCTCCTAAGTTTTTCCATTTACAAAGCGATTGACCAATGTTCTGGAACCCTCGGCTACTTCTGTAAAATTCAAGATTCTGTGGGTAAACAGCAACTCAAACACCCTTGTGATACTGGAGAAGACTTTTGTCAGATGTATAACTTGCTTTCACAACTTTGCATCTGTGAACATAAACCTAATTCACTCAAGCTTATCACCCAGGGAGGCCTTGCGGTTCTGGCTGCTTCCTCTTAGGCAAGGGGACTGCTTTGTTTCTCAAGAGCTGCTGAGCAGAAAAGTTTGCTGAGCTCATAGTAGAGGTGACTCACTCTCCTTGATAAAATAATCATCTACCCCCTTTAAGAGTAATTACTGTGTAAGATAGTGGGCATGCGGGTTCCTTCCTTCCTTATTTCTTTCATTCTTCTGTGTATGTTTTTCCTTTGTACATCTGTTTTGATAACATTATTTTGGATGTTTAGAGCCTCTCAGAACAACTGGAAATGTGATATTTTATAATCTATGTATCCAATTTCATGTACCATTTTGCTAAGTTTGTAATTAGAAATCGTACCTTACATGCATCAATTAATTTTTTATGTGAATTTTTGAACCAGTTAATTTGTATTAAACCAAAAGCATGTTTTACACTTATTAAACATACAGACTATATTTTTAAATTAAGAATGTTATACGTTGTAAATTTGCACAAGAACTTCCAAGTCATAGCAGATAAGCATGGGAGTCGAGGACTCCGTTTTTTCCTATAGGACTAAAATAAGAAAAAAATCACTGTGCTTTGAATGCCTGCCATCAACAGAAGGAAATGACAGGATGAAGGAAGCAATTAAAGGTCATCATAAGACTTTAAAATAAGAGATCTTATTTCGAAGACGCAAAATCTATACTAATGATATGAACAGTAAAAGAGAGATGGAGTTGGGATTTTCCCAGGAAAACAAATGACCTCACAGAATTTCCAGGTAGGTTGGTTTTAGTCCAGGGTGTTAAAGGGTTACTTACTGGGAAGTCTGAGGACCAAAGGTCAAGGAAGCCACTTCCAGAGTTCCTCATTCAAGAAATTTCTGAATCGTGGAAAATCTGCTACAAATAATTTTGGTAGCAGCTCAAAGAAGACGAGTCACCAGAGATCTCAGAAGCCATGATAAACCTCAAGAATTACAAGAAGCTTATCTGTGGTCTGCACATACTTTGGACCATAACACCAGTAGAGAGTAAGGGTTTCCTGTACCATTCCAAATTTTAGATCTTATACAAGCACCTTTTATTAACCAAACAAAATCTGGAGAAAAGGAGAAAGGGATTCTGGGAAGTGGTGTCCATGAGAATGCACAAGGGCAAAGCAGTGACGCTAAGCAGACAGATAAACAACTGGTCCACTTCTTTATACTCCAACATTCAAAACACTTGTTTACCCATATTTATGTTTCCAATTAAAGTCCAACGGCATCATGCATCTACCTCATATGATACAATGATCCCAGGAAAACTCACGACGTTCTCCTTCTTCCCCAGAGCAGGATGCTTATTTGTTTTCCAGTTTAGCCACAATCACTTTTACATTAAGTAATTTGAAGAATGAATTTACTACAAATACACCTTATTTAAAAAGTAAGGGAAGGGAAGGGGATATAGCCCCAAGTGGCTAGCTAGTATCCCCAGGTCCTGAAGCCGTTGTGGGAGCTCAGGAACAGTATTGATCTCTTCCTTTGTCTTGCTAGGCAATTACCTAGAGGCAAAAAGCCATTTAATTCTTGGTAAGGTAAGTTCCATGTTGTTGAGCCCGTGCATGGCCTCCATCCCTGCCACCACGGCCACTTTATGTCTGAACTCAATGAACAAACACTGGGGTGTATGCATGAGAAGCTAACTGACATCCACAGAGTTGGTCATCTCATCTGCCCAATGATTGAGAGCTCCCTGTACAGGGTGTGTGTTAAAGTGAACATTTGCATAGGATACAAATACTCTTACAGTAAGTGCTCAGTCCAGAGGGCCGTTCATAAAACTCTGCTTTTGACCTTCTCATCACCAACCTCCCAGGCTTGTTTTATCTAATCTTCTGACCATGGGACCACACCTTTAATCACTGCCTCTCTGATCCAGTTTATCTCTAAGAGAGGTGAAGTGGATTGGAGAAGCCAACTCTGAGTTCTGCCCAGTAGATAAATTTCTTTCTACATGCTCATTCCCAACTATCCTTAAAGTAGTCTGTAAGGCTATAAAACTCTACTTTTGATCTGAATTTATGCATATCTTGCATAAAACTGGATTGCATAAAAATCCATTATATATTGGATCTGAATTATTGTTATTTTTTATGGCCAACTGTCTAAAGAGCATCCACATAAGGGTTAGGATGATGGAAAGGAAGCAATTCAGCAAGTGTAGGTCCCATGAGAGCTTGAATAACTCACCTGTGTGCCTGGGGGACTATATCAAGGCCTAGCCTGTATATCCCACTTCTACAGGTGGATAGGATACTGGGTGCAGACCTTATGGCTTGTTGGATAAGTCACCACTCAATTCATAAGGGCAGCTCAGGTCACATGGCTATTTCAGGATCTATATACAGTGTGTAGTCTCTACCAGGGCTGAACAGCAAGCTAGGAGCCTATCTCAACAAGGGAATTGTTACCTGTGAAGAGATTGGACCACTATTCTAATACCCTAGAGGTCCATTCTGGGCTTCTCCTGTTGGGGCTTTCTGAAGCCTCCAAGTGCTCTGCCTATCTGTCACAGGCACTTTAAGTGTCACTGCACTTCTGGGTCATAAAGTCCTCTGCCAGTGGTCCTTACTGCAGAGCGCTCTTCTCTCCTGGGTCTCAGTCAAAACATCAACCTTACAGGTTACTAAATAAAGGAGTATATATTGGCTTCAAACCTAACTCTTTCCTAGTTACTGAAAATATGTGGGGGTTTTTAAGTCTATTTTTTTTTTTAATTTTTTTATGTTTTATTTATTTCTAGGAGAGAGAGAGAGAGAGACAGCGTGGGCAGGGGAGGGTCAGAGAGAGAGGGAGTCACAGACTGAAACAGGCTCCAGGCTCTGAGCTGGCAGTCAGCACAGAGCCCGACGTGGGGCTCGAACCCACAAACCGCGAGATCATGACCTAAGCGAAAGTCGGACGCTTAACCGACTAAGCCACCCAGGCGCCCCTTAAGTCTATTTTTTTTAAAGTAATCTCTACATCCAACATAAGGCTCAAACTCACAACCCCGAGATCAAGTCACATGCTCTTCCAACTGAGCCAATCAGGTGCCCCTGAAAATGTGCTTTCATGTTGGAGGCAAATTTTTTGACATTCCCCAGACCACTCATCTTCTAGAAACTTCTCTGCAACCAGGACCATGCAGGCAGTTTGGTGGGATTTGCCTTGCACTTTGGTGGTATTCAAACCACCAAATACATGGTTTCAAGCTGACTCTGGATTTTTAATTGTGCAAGCCCTGATAATGATTTCTTATAATTGAAAAAAAATTACCCAATAATTTTTTAAAATGTTTCTTATACTTCCTTTGTCACCTTCTCTTCTTAAGACTTGAATTGTTCGTGTAACAGACTGCTTGAAGTTGTCACACAGTTCACTGATGCTGTCTCTGTTCATGTTTTTTCAAATATTTTTTTCATAATAGTTCAGTTTAGACAATTTCTAGTGCTAAGGTTGTTCATCATTTTTACTGAAATATCAAATCTTGTGACTTGCATCTGTCTGATAGACTTGGGTATTGCTTTTAAGCTTTGTCAGGCAGGACCAGAATAGCATTCTGTCCAGGGGTAATTTGCCTCACTACCAAGACAGTACCTCCTGAGTACTCAGCCGGATGCCCTGTGAATCATGAGGTTTTCTACTCCTAATGGTGCACACAATAACTCTTTCTGGCCCTGTGTGAGCTCTGACAAATTTCCCCTAAAATTTTTTTAATGTTTATTTATTGTTCAGAAAGAGAGAGAGAATGCAAGTGGCAGAGGATAGTGGGGGAGGGGGAGGGGGAATTCTAAGCAGGCTTCTCACTGTCAGGGCAGAACCTGATGCAGGGCTCCAACCCACGAGCCAAGAGATTATGACCTGAGCCAAAATCAAGAGTTGGATGCTTAACCGACTGAGCCACCCAGGCGCTACCTACCCCACCCCCCATCCTCGTAATCTTTCATGCAGTTTTTTCTCCAGCCTCAGTAGGTTCTTGACATGCATGTGTTTATCAGTACACTCTTGAATATGGAGAGGAACAATCTGTGGACATCCTAGGTTCTCTCTCTATGTGGATAATTCATCACACCAAGGGCATCAGGAAATCAGAGCAAAGAAGAAGACTCTCTGTCCTGAAAAATGTGTGAGCATCAAATGCAAGGACCTCATAAAATTTCTTTGGATTTCTGGGCTTTTGTCCCACTCAACAGACTAAGTCTCAGATGGAGAGGTAACATGAAAAGCAGGTCACAGAACTTGAAGACAGCAAAATAAATACTCTGCTCATAGGATAGTAAACTGATTCTGTCTTGTGGCCCTCAGAGAGAGACATGTTCTCTGCAGACAAATGTGCCTGGGTTGGGACTCTTAAGAGACACCGCACTGGAGTGCTGTTATTGTAAAAAGCCAGTCCTGCAGCTAAGCCCAGCCCTGACAGAAGCAAAGAGGATTATATCAATATTTGTTTCATGATAATTTCTCAGAATTCTATTAATTTTTGATTTCTAGAATAAATACATTCATGTAGGTGACAACTTCTGGCTGCCCCACCTGGTGGTAGTTTTCTCACACTTAGGCAGCTTTTTATTTGTGTGGCCCAGTGGGATAGAGAGTTCAGAATGGGGATGAGGACACGTGGCTTAGCTGGAGATGACACATTAGCGATGGCAGATACTCAACAGCTGGGCAACTTACACATCATAACACCCACACTTCTTTATTATTCTACTACCACATTCCATCGCTGGATGGTAGTGATGGTAATTTCTCATGCCAAGAATATCGGGACAGTAGAGCAAAGAAGAATCTCTGTGGCCTAAATAACATCCACAGGCACCAAATAAAAGGGGCCTGTACAGGTCCTTAGAGTGTCTGGGATTGTGTAATAGCTGACCGATGCTGTCTTAGAGAGACAGTAAGAAAAATGTGTCATGAATCTTAAAGAGACGCAAAGAACTCTCTACTCACAGGACAGCAGGCGGATTCTGCTCTTTGGCCTCCAGGAAGAAACACCTGCTCCAGGAGGCAAATTTATGCTGCTCTGGTCAAACTTGGGTCCAGGGGGTTTTATTGCATCTGTACCGTTTTTGAGATAACCCAACTCTGCAGCTGTCCCAGTTATGCTCCATCCTCTGCTGATTTGCATGTTCCCCAGGCACAGCCCACTTCCCTGAACACTGATTGATAGGCTGGTCACACCCTGTGCGGCACTCAGGCCCAGTCAGGACACAGAATGGACATGAAGGCTCCCGCTCAGCTCCTCAGCCTCCTGTTGCTCTGGCTCCCAGGTAAGGAAGAGGAACACCGGGAATGTACTCAGCCGATGTGCTCAGTACTGCTGGGCCCTCCAGCAATGTCCTCTTAACACATGATTCAGAGTGTGGCTATGTGTGTCTCTGTGTCCAATCTCAGGAGCCAGCTGTGACATCCAGATGACCCAGTCTCTATCCTCGCTGTCTGCATCTCCCGGAGACACAGTCACCATCACTTGCAAGGCGAGTCAGAACGTGAACACGTGGGTGGACTGGTATCAGCAGAAACCAGGGAAAGTTCCTAAGCTTCTGATCTATCATGCATCCACATTGCAAACTGGGGTCCCCTCACGGTTCAGGGGCAATGGGTCTGGGACAGATTTCACCCTCACCATCAGCAGCCTGGAGCCTGACGACGCTGCAACTTACCATTGCCAGCACTATAATAACTACCCACACACAGTGTTACAGACCAGCACATAAACCACCAGGGAAGCGGTTGGGCTCCCCCTGCTGGCCCTCTTGTGCCTGCATCTGCTCAGAAAGTGTCAGATGCAGCCCTGCTCTGGAGGTCACTGGGAGGTGTGGGAGGAGGGAAGGGAGGCTCCTCTGCCCCCTGACTCCCCTTCCCCCTCCTCAGTCCAGCAGCACAGACATGACAATGCCCCTTGTGATGTAATCAAGATGGAGATGTGGGTGATGGCATCCATCAGGGTTCGTATGGCAAAAGAGAAGCCACTCTAGATATTCCAAGAAGGAATTTTTAAAGGTGACTTTAAGTTTCAAAGAAGTTCTGTGTTCACAACAAAATTTAGCAGAAAATAAAGAGATTTCCCAAATGTCCCCTGCTCACGCCCAGGCACAGCCTCCCCTATTGTCAACAGCCCCCACCAGAGGGTACATTTGTTACACTCGATGAGCCTATGTGGACACATCATTATCACCCGAAGTCCATAGTTTATACTGGCATTTACATTTGGGGTTGTACATTCTGTGGATTTGGACAAATTTATAATAACATGTATCCACCATTTTTGCATCATACAGAATAGTTTCATTGCCCCCCAAATTCCTCTGTGCCCCAACTATTATCCCTCCATCCCCACCATAGCCCCTGGCAACCACAGATCTTTTTATTGCCTTCACAGTTTCGCCTTATCCAGAATATCTTATAGATGGAATCATATAGCACGTAATTTTTTCAGAAGGGCTTCTTTCATTTAATAATATGTATTTAAGATTCCTCCATATCTTTTCATGGCTTATGAGCTTATTTCTTTTTAGTTTTGAATATTATTCTATTGTCTTGATGTGCCACAGTTTACTTATTCATTCACTTCCTGAAAGGCATCTGTTTTGTTCCCCCCAAGCTTTGGCGATTATGAATAAGGTGAGTATAAACATCTGTGTGTAGGCTTTGTATGGACATCATTTTCCACTCTTTTGAGTAAATATTAAGAAGCACAGCTGCTGGATGATGTGATAGGAGGAGGTGAATCTTCCATAGTGTCTTCCAAAGTGGCTGTGCTGTTGTGCATTCCCATCACAGTGAATGAGGGTTCCTGCTGCTCCACATCCGTGTCAGCACTGGATATTGTCAGGGTTCCTGATTTTGGCCATTGTAAGAGGTATGTAGTGGCATCTCGTTGTTGTCTGAATTCGTATTTCTCTGAAGACATAATAAATAAGAAGTACCTTCTCAGATGCTTATATGTCATCTCTATACCTTGTTTGGGAAGGTACCCATGAAGGCCTTTGCCCCATGTCTTAATCACATTGTTTGTTCTTTTATTGTTGAATTTAAAAAGCTCTTTGTATATTTCGGTAACAGCTCTTTATCAGATAGGTCCTTTGCAAAATTTTCTCTTGCTGTTTCTTGTCAGGAATTGTTTTAGTACAGGGTATTAGAGTTTG
>NW_027531896.1:12108-101370 GCF_008692635.1 Crocuta crocuta | reverse complement strand
ACGGACTGGGGTATGGTAGGCAGAAGAGCAAATATGAGAATCGAGAGAGTGTGTGGTGCTTCCTCCGAGAAGCCAGAGCACATCACTGCTGAAGGCTGAAGGTATAGGCTGCCTAACCATGTGTGTGGTCCTCACACCTGTCTGGGAAGCCCCAGGGTGGGGGGTGCTGATGCTCTAGTGGCCTCCCCCCCCACCCAGGTGATTCTCCAGCCCTCACCTTGTGGACCCTGTGCTGATGGATAGCATCAAATCCGTCTCTTCTGAACTCCATGTCTCAGTGACGATGCTTCATTGAGCACCTCTAAATGGAGCTATAGAGAAAAAAAGGGGGAGATGTGTTTCCAGAAGTGATGGCAACAGTGGGGGGCTGACAGCAGTCATCCCAGGATGGTCACTAATTCCCAGCTGTCAGAGCTCTTCTGGCTAGAAGATGGATCCAGAATACACCTGAATGTTCTCCTAAGTATTAGCAGTAAATCTGGGATCATAGCATGAAACTTTATTGAGTTATATGGTAAACAGAAAATGAGGAAATTACATTAAATATATAGCAATCTTTTGACAAAGAAGTGAAAAACATTTTTGACACACACAAAAACACTAAACATTCATGTAGCAATCTTTTTCATTATTCTAGAAATAACTTGCTCTTCAACATTTCCCCAGAATCCTGCATCATCATCTGCATCACTGAGAACTTCTTATAAATACAAAATTGCAGGTCACCTGAGACCTTGAAATGGAAATCTGCATTTTAACAAGTTACCAGGTGATCTATAGAAGGTTTAAGAAGCTGTTTTAGAGACTGTTTACTTCAGCTAAAGAGATTTTTCCAATGAAGCCACTGAAGACAATTATATTTACAGCTGTATGTTGAGACCACACTCAGCTCTGTTTTCCAATTAACAGAAAAGTAGATTTGAAAACATTTTTAAGATAGTATAGTCTGAAAAACATATTTATCTGTCAATGGCATGATCAAATACTTTGCTTTTCCTTCATTTTATTTTATTTTATTTTATTTCCAGTATAGTTAGCATAAGGTGATTCAACAATTCTATCCATCACCCAGTGCTTATCACAAGTTCCCTCTTTAATCCCCATCACCTATTTCACCCGTTCCCCCTACCCACCTTCCCTCTGGTAACCATCGATTTGTTCTCTATAGTTAAGGGTCTGTTTCTTGGTTTCTCTCTCTTTTTCTTTTTTTTCTTTACTCATTTGTTTTGTATCTTAAATTCCATATATTAGTGAGGTGATATGGTATTTTTATTCCTCTGACTCACTTCTTTCACTTAGCGTTAAACTCTCTATCTTCATCCATGTCATTGCAAAAGGCAAGATTTCATTCTTCTTTATGGCTTAGTAATATTCCTTTGTGCATATATATACCATATCTTCCTTATCCATTCATCAGCTGAAGGACACTGGGCTGCTTCCATAAGTTGGCTATTGTAAATAATGCTGCTGTAAACATAGGAGTACATGTATCTTTTTGAATTACCCAGTAGTGTTATTATTAGATAGTAGGGTTCTACTTTTGACTGTTTTTGAGGAATACTTTGAAAATTTAATGGATTAAGGTTTTTTAGAAACTTGAGCAATTAGAAAGGCAAAAGAATATAAATTTTGTGCACCAGGATTGGAGATAATTGGACTTCAATTCCTTTATGCAGCTTGGTTTGGAGATTTAGTTCACTCCTAAAGCTTGCCATTAGAATGTTTTATCCAGAGTAGTCACTACCTTTCCGTCCGGGTCCCAGATGAAGCACTCTCCATAGGATAGAAGGCATCTCAGTGGCCTGTAGTAGAACCACCCAGCTGAGGGGCTCCTAGGTTGCCCAGTCAGTTGAGCGTCCAGCTTCGGCTCAGGTCATGATCTCACGGTTCGTGGGTTCGAGCCCCGTGTCGGGCTCTGTGCTGACAGCTCAGAGCCATGGAGCCTGTCTTCGGATTCCGTGTCTCCCTCTCTCTCTGACCCTCCCCTGCTCATGCTGTCTCTTTCTCTCTCAAAAATAAGTAAAACATTTAAAAATATATCAAAAAAAAAAAAGAACCACCCAGCTGAGCCCTGCCTGGGTCATCTACACCATTGTTAATACAAACATACGTGAATATGAGAATTAATGCTTCGTATTATGTGCCGCTGGATTGTGATTGGTTTGTTACCAGTCATTATCATGCAAAAGCTGACAAATACAATAGTTACACATCTGCACTTGAATGTAGATCCATTTTTTAAAAAATTAATGCCTTCAATATGAGTATTTAGCAATCCATTCATAATGATATTAGGAAGATATTAAAACAAAATAATATTTGAATAAAAGTTATCTTATTTTTGGAAAATATGTATGTATGTACATATACATATATAGGTGGATATATATATTTGTTATATTGTAGGTGGTGCATACTTAAATATACACATATTTATGTTATGTGCAACATAACACATATATATACATTATACATGTATATATGGTGATATAACTATAAATATATGTTTTTAAAATATACAAATATATATGTTTGGTCATATTGATAAGTTATAAATATGTTTGATAAAATTTAGCAATTCATTACTAATTTATATTTTTTATTAAAAATTTTTTAAATGTTTTATTTATTTTTGAAAGACAAAGAAAGAGCACAAGCAGGGGAGGGACAGAGAGAGGGAGACATGATCCGAAGCAGATTCCAGGCTCTGAGTTGTCAGCACAGATCCTGACGTGAGGCTTGAACCCACAAACCAGGAGATCATGACCTGCGCTGAAGTCGGACACTTAACCAACTGAGCCACCCAGCCACTCCTCATTACTAATTTTTAATTAAGAAATGTCTTGGTAAACTAGGAATAAAAAGAATCAAAATAGAGGGCCATCATATAACTTTTCAAACAAACTGGTTTATTTGAGAGCAAGAAGTGGGTGCTATTAAATATTAAAGATCACATTAGGCCTGCATCAGACAAAAGAGAAGTTATAGGTGCTCTAAGGCATGATAATCTGATGAGCCAAAACTGATGAGAATGAGAAACAGTAAAAATAGGAAAAAAATTTTTAACCAAGAGACATTAACCCCCAAAATAAAGAATAAAACTGACTATGGAAATAGAATCTAATAGTGTATGCGCCTTCTCAACTGCATAGTGCCTGAAGAGGCATTGCGTGGATTTGACCCAAGGACATACACTCTGTTGTCCACGCCTCACCAATATTTGGTCTGTAAGTGACATATCAAGATGGAACTGATATTTCACACTCATCCCTAGAAAATGAGAGCCATGAGGACAAATAGGGACCAGAAAAATCAGAGATGCTTTCTTCTTACAAACACGGAGGAGAAGCTCCTCGGGGACTGGACCTTAACCCTGTGTCCAATGAGAAGCCCCAGGAGACATCACCCCCTAGAAGTGCCCCCTGGTTCGGCAGCTGTGGCCAGACCCACCCAACCCCTCACTGATTTGCATGTTTTCCCCAGAGAAACCATATTTCTGCTTTTCAGAAGCCCCGTAAATAGGCTGCTCAGTGATCCGGGGCAAAAAAGAGCCTCAGGCAGGCCCTGCATTGAACATGGGTGTCCTGACTCATCTCCTCTGCCTCCTGCTGTCCTGCCTCCCAGGTGAGGAGGGCGGTCAGGGGACATCCCCGAGGTGGTGGCGGTTCTCTCCTCCTGACTGTGGGGTCTCCCCAGGGTCCCGTGGATCTCTGACCCGGGATCTCCCTGCCCCTCGAGACTCAGGTGCTCTCAGGATAGGGGACCAGGACAGTCAGAACCTTCTGGGAGGAAATGGAGTGGGATCTAGTGAATGATGGTGACTTTGTGCCTTGCTTCCTTCCCAGCTGCCAGTGGCGCCGCTCAGCTGACTCAGTCCCCGGCCTATCTCTCTGTGTCCCTGAGAGACAGCGTGTCCATCACCTGCAAGGCCAGCGAGAGCATTAGTGACTACTTAAGCTGGTATCAGCAGAAACCGGGCCAGCCTCCCAAGCTTATCATCTATGATGCTGATAACCTAGAGGCTGGTGTCCCAGACCGGTTCTCTGCGATTCAGTCTGACACAGAATTCATCCTCAAAATCAGCACAGTCCAGGCTGAGGACTCCGCCAGTTACTACTGCGAGCAGAATTATGCACTTCCTCCCACAGTGCTGCAGCCTCGAGCAAAAACCTTCCCCTCACCGGGCTGCTTGTTCAGGGGTTCCAGCAGCTGCACTGTGCCCTCAGGTCTGTTCATCGGGGCAGGGTGTGCTTTGGGGAAGGGCTTGCAGGGCTCAAGGCCGAGGGCCTGCAAGGGACTGTGTCCTTCCAAAGCATTCCTTTAGAACAACATAAAACAACGAATTCAATGAATTTTATCAAGGAGGCTTTGAGTCAGGCTTGCAAAAGCATTAGTCTACAGCGTGGTCTTTGAATTGCTTCTCTGAGAAACACTCTGAGAGGTTTTGTTTTGTTTTACTTTGAGACAGAGAACTAGGCAGAAGGAGCCCATAACCATGACAACACTCCTACTAATTCTCTTAATAATAACAACAGTAATAATAGCAATAATGCGACTAACAGTAAACAGCGACAGTAATCACTCTGCTGGTTGCCATGTGCTGACACTTGAAGACCTGCTGTGTGTTCAGTGGTGCACCAAGGCCTTACTCATCTACAGTAATCAGTCGCACAATAATCCTCTAGCGATGAAAAATCAAAGGTTCTCGGAGTTCAGGTTGTTCAAGGTATCAGTGCTTGTAGGGAAGAAGAAGAGGAAAAAATTCTAATTTCCAGACTCTCCCTAAGTCTTACTCATTCAGTCATTCAATTAAAAAGTAGATAATATTAGGGGTACCAGGGTGACTCCGTCAGTTAAGCGTCTGACTTCAGCTCAGGCCATGATCTCATAGTTCATGGGTTCAAGCCCCAGGCTGGGCTCCGTGCTGGCAGCGCAGAGCCTGCTTGGGATTCTATGTCTCCCTCTCTGTCTGCCCCTCCCCGACTTGTGCTCTCTCACTCAAAATAAATAAATAAAACATTAAAAAAAATAAAAAGTAGGGACTCCTGGGTGGCTCAGTCGGTGAAGCGTCCGACTTTGGCTCAGGTCATGATCTCACAGTTCGTGGGTTCGAGCCCCACATCAGGCTCTTTGCTGAGAGTTTGGAGCCTGGAGCCTACTTCAGATTCTGTGTCTGCCTCTCCTCTGCTCATACTCTGTCTCTCTCTGTCTCGCTCTCAAAAACAAATAAAGATTAAAAAGTCTTTCTTTAAATAAAAAAAAGTAGATAGTATTAAGTGCAGTAAAGTGAACTTGCTGTATATAAGGTGAATTTCAAGTATACACTTGGATAAAGATAAACATGCTGCCCAGTCCAAGGACACTGCTTCCTCCCGCACCACCCCCCCTACATCCCAAGACCTCCTCATGCTCTTTCCATCATGTCCATACTCCATCCCTGCCACCCCCACCCCACCCCCTAGCAGCTCCCACTGTTCTCTTTCCTCCAATCTTCAACTGCACATAAATGAAAGCATTCACTGTGTACTTGTTGGCACCTGGATGTCTTTGATGACATGGTTTTTGAACTTCACTTTTGTTGTTGGTATGGCCATCATTTGTTCCTTTCTGCTGCAGAAAAGTTCTCTAGTATGTGAATACATCACAATTTGGGTTTTTTTTTTAATTTTTTAAAGGTTTTATTTATATCTGAGAGAGAGAAAGACAGCGTGAGCAGGGGAGGGTCAGAGAGAGAGGGAGACACAGAATCTGAAACAGGCTCCAGGCTCTGAGTTGGCTGTCAGCACAGAGCCCGACGCAGGGCTCGAACCCATGAACTGTGAGATCATGACCTGAGCCGAAATTGGACGCTTAACCGACTGAGCCACCCAGGCGCCCCCCACGATTCGTTTTAAATGTATGCGATCTTCTAGATTTGAGACTGTTGTTGATAAAGATTTTAGGTACATTTTTGAGACGTCCTTTGTGAACTCACACACTCACTTCCCTTGGGAACATTCCTCGGAACTGTTAAGTACTGAGTTGCGGGAGTTTGGCTGCCAGTTGGTATCTACGCTCCACCAGTTGTGAATGCAAGTCCCAGTTGCTGTAATCTTTGCAGTACTTGGTGTTGTCATACTTTTTAGTATAATCATATTGGTAGATCTTTAGGTGGCATTGTGGTTAAAATGTACATTTCCTTGATGAGTAATGATGTTGAGTAACTTCTCATAGGTTTTTCATTCGTTATTTGGATATCTGGGGAAATAACTGTTCAAAACATTATATTAAAAACATTATATAAATGTAGATGTGTATCTACCTATCTATCTATCTGTCTATCTATCTAAATATCTGTTGTTATATATCCTGAAAGTGGATATTTTATCAAAAATATGCATTGGAAAACCTTCCCCCATTTTTAAGAATGTCTGTTACCTCTCTTAATCACCTATTTGAAAATAAGTTTCTAATCTTGAAGAAGTCTAATTTATTCATCTTTTTCTCCTTTAATTTGCATATGCATGTGTGTGCTCCATTTAATAAACATTTGCCATACCTTTGGAGCCTAAAGATAGCTTCCTGTGCTTTGTTCTAGAAGCTTCATTATTTTAGCTTTCACATGTAGACGATAATCCTCCAGGAGTTCATAGTTTTGCCAGATGTAAGGTGGGACAAGGTTTTTATTTCTACTATCCATTTAATTGCATTTCCACATCCAGTTGCTCCTCATTATTTATTGGAAAAGAAAAATAGCATATCGTCCATTCCATTGTGTGGCAAATGGCCACCTTGGAATCATTTGTGATTTAATTGGAATATAATTTCTTTTACAAAACCCTTTATTGTACAGCAGCTTTAAAAAAGAACCAAAGTCTGAAAAAGACAATACTCTTTGAAAGTAAAGAGACTAGAAATGAGCTAGAAACAAAAGAATGCTTACTTCAATTGATAGGAAATTTCGAGGCTAGGAAAACCCAAACTAGTGTGAAAGATGTCAGAATGATAGCTACCCTGTTGAGAGTAGTTAATGGCTGGGAAAGTATATGAATGAGGTTTCTGGAGAATTTGAAATATTCAGTGTTTTCATCCAGATGGTGACTACATGCAAACCTTAGTCATTTGTGCCCTGAACATTTTTGCCTTTTTCCCCCGTACATGTTTTATCTCAATCAAAGTGAAAAAAGACAAACCCAGAGCCTTTTAAACAAAGAAAAAAGCAATTATCACCAAAAATTTATGGAAGCTCAACCCCATTAAAACATGAATGTGACTAAGAAAGTTCTGAAAAACCAGGAAACTGGTTGAGAAAATAGAAGGGGACACAGAAGTGTGTGCCTTTACCCTTGAGGCACCACAGAGTTTATCTCTATTGATTTTCCTTGAACTACGGAGACACTTTATCGTACTTGGCTCACAGAAGAGCCTCCCACCCCTTCTCCTGGTTCTCGCCATCCTGCTGCACGCTCAGGGGGTGGGCATGCTGTTCTCTAGGAGAGCGCTTCCCTTGCAAGCCTGAGATCAAAGGTCAGCTCTCATTTTGCTTTGACTTATCAGGACTCATTGGTTCAGTTTCTCAAAATGACGTTCCCTGCTCCATTCCTGGGGCAGCTGATGCTCTGGATTGCTGCTAAGGACAGAGGGCCGATGACAAAGGGAGAGGAGTTGGGATGGTGAATTCTGGTGACAGAGGTGCATACATAGCATGTGTATTTATCGACATGTTAGATGCATACATCTTGCTCTCTAGGATGAGTCATGTGATGTTTAGATTCATGAGCCCGAGGAACATTCCAGAAGGAACAAGCACCTGTGTTCTGAGGAAGACTATAACACAGAAGGGGAGGGATGGCACAAGTGGCTTGCACTCTCCTTTGTAGGGGTCGCTTTGTATGTTGTAAATCTTGGGTTCTTTTTGAAATTGGATATTTTAGGGTTATTAATCAACATTTAAAAAATGATTTCGCCCACAATAAATAGCAAAAGAAAAATTCTAAAAATGACTCAGGAAGTTCGTACATAACCTTGCATTTCTCTCTTCTTACTTTAGGAACCAGTGGAGATATTGTGATGACGCAGACCCCTCTGTCCCTGCCTGTCACCCCTGGACAGCCGGCCTCCCTCTCCTGCAGGGCCAGTCAGAGCCTCTTGCACAGTGAGGGATACACCTATTTAAGTTGGTACCTGCAGAAGCCAGGCCAGTCTCCACGGCTCCTCATCTATCTGGTTTCCACCCAGGCATCTGGGGTCCCTGACAGGTTCAGTGGCAGCGGGCCAGGGACAGATTTCACCCTGAGAATCAGCAGGTTGGAGGCTGAGGATGCCAGAGTTTATTACTGCATGCAAGCTCTACAAACTCCTCCCAGAACAGTATAGCTCTGCCCACAAACCTCCCGTCTCTGGGTATGGCCACTGCCCACCCGTGACGACAGTTTGGGGAAACAAGTGGGCAGATTATTGTCTAATCTGTTCAGTTAGTCTATGTGTGAGCCAGGATCAGCAGAGAGTTTCACATTTATAGACAAAAAGCCTCCATCTCCAGCACACGATTTCTCCACTTATCCTTATGGGTCAGTGGTGTATTTCTAAAGAATTCTTATGATTTTTTTTCCCAAAAAATAAACTCCTATAAGGCAGATGGATAATAAAGTCTTGATGATCCAGAAAAATCAGGCATGTAAATATATCTGTTTCTCCCAGTATTTTGAGAGAACGTGAACACTGTGAACATAAACACATCCGTGGAGGCTTCCCAGAGCTCCCTGTAACCGAATGCCTCCTCACGGATTTTACCTTTGGTGGATAACAACGTGCAGTTATTTGTCCAAAGCGATCGGTTTCAGGCACAGGTGACTCAGGGCTCAGCAATCCATTCCAGACCACCTGCTGCAGGGGGAGCTCCCCTGCTGGGTGGGTTGAACTCACTCAAGGACAAACTCTCCCCTTTAGTCAGAAAGAGGAAAATTCCCTTGGATCCAGGAAGTGAACAGATCTCTGTGTCTCTAATCATCCAGACCATTGTGGGCTTGGCTGTGTGGGCTGACAAAGTCTGGAGAACACAGTGCACAGAATGCATAACAGTGTCACTGACTCCATCCTCTAAATGGTGACTGCAGGGTATCAGACTCAGACTCCAGTGAGACCGTCTCCCGAAGTCACACAGCCACAGATGGGCTTCCAGCCTAATGGACCTGAAACCAACAGCATCCAACAGCAGAGACAAAGTACAATAAAACCCACCTGTCTAAGTCCTTCCTCATTCAGGGATAACGGTCAGGTTTAGAGTCCCAGAAGCTGATGCTCAGTGGGACCTCATGTTCCTTGTTCTTTCAACCCAAACATGCTGTTATTATTTCTAGGTGCTGTGAGGGGACTGCTATTGGCTGCTGGTCAGTTTTGTCATTCAGGCTACAGTACACTTGGTTAGTCTGCAAGAGACAGACATTCATTTTTAGATTTAGGAATATTGAACTTTCTTTCTACAAATAGTATAGGAATATTTCATAGCCTTTTCTCCACCAAGAGATGATTTAAAAATCTTTTACATTTTCTGTATATTTTAAGACAAGAGATTAGGCATGAGACCACCAATAAGGATTGGAGACCTTTATGACTGGAAGTTTGGATCTCCTGACTGCCTTTATCTAATTCTCTCAACCTCTAATCCCTGCCTCTAGCAACCACAAATCTGATATTTTTTTAGTTTATTTTTGTTTTTGTTTCTTTCTGTTTTAGAATCCACTTATAAGTGAGAACATACACTATTTGTGTTTCTCTGTCTGATTTATTTCACTTAACATAACGTCCTCAGGGTCAATTCATGTTGTCACAAATGGCAGGACTTCCCTCTGTCTCTCTTTTTTTTTTTAACGTTTATTCATTTTTGAGAGAGACAGAGTGTGAGCAGGGAGGGGCAGAGAGAAGGGAGACCCAGAATCAGAAGCAGGCTCCAGGCTCTGAGATGTCAGCACAGAGCCCTCCACGGGGTTCAAACTCGTCAACCATGAGACCATGACCTGAGCCGAAGTCGGATGCTTAAATGACTGAGCCATCCAGGCACCCCAGGGCTTCCTTCTTTTTAATGGCTAAATAATATTCCATTGTATATATACACCACATTTTCTTTATCCATCAATCCATCAATAGACACTTAGGTTGTTTCCACATCTGGGCTATTGTAAATAATGCTGTCGTGAACACGGGGCTGCAGATACCTTATTGACATACTGCTTTTTCCTTCCTTTGAATATATACCTAGAAGTGGAATAGCTGGATCATAGGGTAGTTCTAGTTTTATATTTTTGAGGATCCTCCACACTGTTTTCCATAGTGGCTACGCCAATTTGCAGTCTCATCAATCGTGCGCAAGGGCTCCTTCTCCACATCTGTGCCAGGATTAGTTCTCTCTTGTTTTGATGACAGCCATTCTAATAAGCCTGGGTCATAGCTGGTTGTGGTTTTTATTTGCATTTCCTGAGTGATTAGTGATATTGAATACTTTTTCATGTATCTTTCATGTATCTCGTTGGCCATTTGTGTGTCTTCTTTGAGAACAATGTCTACTCAGGTTCTTTGCCCAATTTAAAAAATTAGATTATTTGTGTTTCTCTTCTATTTAGTTGTATCAATTCTTTATACATTTTGGATTAGCCCCTGATCAGATATAGGACTTGCAAATATGTTCTCCTGTTCTGTAGATTGCCTTTCCATTTTGTGGATCATTTCTTTTGCTCTGGAGAAGGCTTTCTGTTTGAGGTAGTCTTGCTTTCTTAGTTTTTATTATGTTGCTTGTGCTTTAGGTATCACATCCAAAAACTCACTCCAAGAACCATATCAAGGAGCTTTTCTCTGTTTTTTGTCCCCCCCTAAGAGTTTATGGTTTTAGGTCTTACAGTTAAGTCCTTAATCCATTTTGAGCTTCCAGGAATAAGGTAAATAAATAGTGAGGATATAATGTACAATATGATAACCTTAGTTAATATCACTATATGCCATATTTGAAAGTTGCTAACACCGGGACACCTGGGTGACTCAGTGAGTCAAACGTCTGACTCTTGATTTCCTCTCAGGTCATGATCTCAGGGTTCTGAGATAGAGACCTGAGTGGGGCTCTGTGCTGACAGCATGGAGCCTGCTTGGGATTCTCTCTTTCCCTCTCTCTGTCCCTCCCCCACTCATGTGCAGGCTCTCTCTCTCTCTCTTTCTCTCTCAATTAAAAAAAAACACTAAAAAGAAAGACGGGCACCTGAGTGGCTCAGTCGGTTAGGTGACCAACTCTTGGTTTTGGGTCAAGTCATGATCACACCATTTGTGAGTTCAAGCCCCTGTTGGGCTCTGCACTGATAGCATAGAACCTGCTTGAGATTCTCTCCCTCCCTCTCTCTCTCTTTCTCTCTCTCTCTCTCTCTGTCCTTCCCTGGCTTGCTCTCTCTCTCTCAAAAAATAAAAATATAAAAAAAATTGCTAGGACAGTAATTTCTAAAAGCTTTCATCATAAGAAAAAAAACATGTTTTTCTTTGGTTTCTGTTTGTTTTTTATTTTTGTTTTTATTTATTTTTTTTGGCTTGTTTGCATCTCTAGGAGATGATGGAGTTAACTAGATTTATTGTGGTGATCACTTCCATAATATACATAAGTCAAGTCATTATGCTGTACACCTAAAACTTACAGTGGCTGGATGTCATTTCTATCTCAATAAAACTGAAAGGAAAAAAGAATGTGGAGACCTTTAAGGTTTTAGGCTAATTTCACAAAAATAGCAATATTCCTTTGTTCATACATCTTATTAAAATTATTAATTAAGATTATTAAAATCTTATTCTTGTAGATTTCCCAGAAAATATTGTCAGCCTAAATAGTGAGGTAAACTGAGACAAGCTTAAATGATCAGAAATTGAGTTTATTCTGGAAGAACAGGGAAATTACAATTTGGAAAGTGCATATTGCACCAAGCTACAGGTGAGTCTGCTGAGGGTTTGGGGTAAGCTGTATTTCTGGGCAAGGAATGCAAAGAGGGATAAGGCCAACCAGAGTCCCAGCAGTGAATTCATTGGCTTGAAGATGGCAAGAAATTCTTGGTGGATGTTCACTGGTCAGCAGATAAACCTTGATCTTCTGTAAATCAGGCATTTAATGAAAATCAGTCTCTCAGTTCTCAATTTCCATTCCTCTGAAGGCCCATATGTGAGATTCTCCATTTCACATCCACTGGCTCTATATTAAACTGAAATCCCTTCACAGTGTTCAGACCAAATGTTCTCGTGGAATCTTACCTAGATTAGCATTTGCTAATTTGTTTCCTTGGTCAGTTCAGTCTGCCTCTGGATTTAAATTACCCAGACTACAATAAGAGGGCAAAATCATTTTTTTTTCAATAGCTCCAGAATTTAATTTGCAGGACAAAAGCAATCTGACAACGGGTACTGTTTTTCAGGAACTGTTCAGTTCAACGTGATTTGCTGACACATGAAGGAAAGTTGGGTTGTTTCCTTATTTGTGAAGGGTGGTGAGCAGCTATTCAGAAAAAAATAATATAAAACCATTCCTTTTTTATCAGGTCCCATCATTCCAAAGCAATTATTTCCTTAAGAACTCTTTGATTGACCTGCTCTGTGTGTGTGTGTGTGTGTGTGTGTGTACACATCACATTTAGCAACTGGTTTCTAGGAATTTCATATTCATAGCCTGAAATGTGAATTTTTTCACCCTTCTTATTCTTTGTGCTGGGCTCGGCTCTCTCTACAACAGACACATTATTTTTTTCCCGTCAACTTCTTTTGACCTGGGTGTTCTATAAAATTTAATTTACTGAGTCCAAGGGAAAGACCATTTATGCCACATGATTCTAACATTCTTAAACAATTAATCTACAAGAGCAGCTACCAGAAAATTCTCAAACTAGCTCAACTCCATGCTGTTATTAGGAGAAAATTCTGATGACCAGTACTTTTGAGGTGGGAGCTGTTTCCTTGACCAGATTAGGTGGAAGACCGTGAGCAAGACAGCGGTTCATCTCAGGAGACTGACCCTGGACTCATAGTGTACATTTCAGGGTCTCTGATTCCTTCTCAAGGGACAGAGCCCTGTGTGCTGTATCCTTAAAATATATCCACACTTGCATGGTGAGATTCTTCTTTCCACTAGTGCAGGTAGTATGGACTTTAGCTTTGTATTTTCTTCCAATTGCAGAAGACCTTTTATTTCACTTGCTTAAAGGTAGGCCCTCCCGCCCTCTCCCTGGCTCTTTGCATACTGCTGTACACACCAGGGGATTTGCATGTTGTCCCCTAGGGAAGACCTTCTCCTTAAAGTCTAGATAAAGGTCAGCTTGAATCTGACTTTGACTTGTCAGGACTCCTCAGGTCAACTCCTCAAAATGAGGTTCCCTGCTCAGCTCCTGGGGCTGCTAGTGCTTGGTTCCCTGGTAAGGACAGAGGGAGTGGGAAATGAGAGCCAGGTGGGGAGGGTGGGCTCCGGGGGCAACACTGTCTCCAGGTGTATTCTGTGTGTGTGTCAGACATGTGTGACTCGTCCTTCGGGGTGGGGCAGGTAAGGTTTAGATCTGTGAGACTGAGGAAGGTTCCAGAAGGAACTAGGGCTTGCGCTCTGGTGAGGACTGTGACATAGAATGTAGGGATGGAGTCAGTGATGGTTAGAGACCTCTCTCCACTTCATAGATCTCAGGTTCCTTATTGTGATTGTACATTTTTGGTGGATGCTGGAAGTTGTAAGTGATGGGAATAAAACAAAGTTGTATTTTAGGTAAAATAAATGAGATGGAAATAATGAAAATTGTGAAAAATATCTATCTAGGGGCGCCTGGGTGGCTTAGTCGGTTAAGCGTCCGACTTTCGCTTAGGTCATGATCTCGCGGTTCGTGGGTTCGAGCCCCGCGTCGGGCTCTGTGCTGACTGCCGGCTCAGAGCCTGGAGCCTGTTTCAGTCTGTGACTCCCTCTCTCTCTGACCCTCCCCTGCTCACGCTGTCTCTCTCTCTCTCCTAGAAATAAATAAAAAATATTAAAAAAAAAATATCTATCTAACTTGGCACTTCTCTCTCCTTATTTTAGGATCCAGTGGGGATATTGTGATAACACAGACCCCAGGGTCTCTGTCTGTCACCCTTGGACAGCCAGCCTCCATCTCCTGCAGGGCCAGTCAGAGCCTCCTGCACAGTAATGGATACACGTATTTATATTGGTACCTGCAGAAGCCAGGCCAGTCTCCACGGCTCCTCATCTATCAGGTTTCCAACCGTTTCACTGGGGTCCCTGACAGGTTCAGTGGCAGCGAGTCAGGGACAGATTTCACCCGGAGAATAGGCAGGGTGGAGGCTGAGGATGTTGGAGTTTATTACTGCATGCAGGGTATACGACTTCCTCCCACAGTGGTTTAACCTTGAACACAAACCTCCGTGACTGAGGGGGTCAGCTGCCCGAGTGTGTGGCTTCTCTGGGGAACACAAGGGACGTTCTCTGAGTCTGTGTGAGAGGAAGGTGCTGGAGACCCGAGAACAGCCTGCAGCTGCGCAGTAAGGCCCGTCAGCGGCACAGCCTGGAGGGCAGAACCAGCAGGGAAATACAAGGGATTTCCTGTGAGGAACCAGTTATGGTGACAGAGCTAATGACAGTTCTACCCAATCCTCCATGTCGTGCCCTTGTTTGTCAAATACACATAGCCAGTCTAGTAATCAGACAAGTGACAGAGTGGTGTGGCAAAGAGTTAATTCGTTTTGGAAAAGAATAGTATGGGATATATTTTTCACAGGACCATATTTATTAATATTAGTATTTTCTCAGTTTCTCCTTTTCCTACTTCTCTACTGTTTACACTATCCCTTCTGTTCATATGTACAAGAGAGCAATCTGCACAAGCTGCCCTCACAGAGAGTATGGGTGAGAAAGATTCGTAAAAATGTTTACTTCTGATCAATCCAAATAAACTTCTGCCAATTTTTAGTAAATATACGATTTCAATGTCAAGCGTCTTTGATTGGCCTCCACTACATTTTTCTGAGGGAAAGGGGGGTTCTTGCTATTTCAAAAGTGGACTTAGAACTAAACAGCCGAAAGTAATGATGCAGACAAAAGTTACATTTCTATGTCACAGGAAAAATCCAGAATATACGAGATTTTTCTTTTTCTCCTCAATGGTAAGTATGTTAAGTATACTGAACCTAAACATTGCTTTAGATATGATGAATTTGAGATTTATTGCTGTAAAAAACAAGATTTTAAATACTAAATAAATGCATTTTGTTCTCATGGCATGGTCATGGATTGAACATGACCCTGAATAATATATTTTTTGGAAATGTATAGAAAATTCACGCTATGAACAGATTCCATTCAAAAGATTGCCTCAAAGTGACACCTGACCTATTTACTAGCCATATCCTTATGTCATCACACATATGATAAAAGCAAGAGTGATTAAATTCACAAAATACACAACTTTGTAGACAAGAAATAAAGTGTGTTAGGGATGATTGCCTATTCCAAGATAAGGAACATCATGATAAGTACAATTCAATCTGATGTGTCAATTCTGGTAGTTTTGATTGTGTGTGGGAATATGTATATAGAAAGCAAGTAGCCAGGAGCCCACAGATTACGGGATTTGAAATATTGATGAATGTATGATTGAGTTGGACAGAGACTATGGAAAGCCCTGGGAGAAATCGCAGTGAGAGCAGGAAGACCAGGGACTCATCAGGGCCTGAGTCATCTTACTCCACATGATGTCAGACTGTGGAGAAAGGCAAACTCACTCAGAGTGCTGAGATAATTCAAGGGATCCACATGATGCCCAAATCCCAAAGGTGCTACACTCAAAACAACAGTGAAAAATAAATGATCCCCTCAAATTGAAAGGGGCCACCAAGGAGAATCAGAAGACAATCGAATTGGCTGTTACAAAGAAATCTCATATTACTCGTGGTGAAATACGGCGAGATGACTTTGTCTCTAATGAAAGAGTCCTGAGGGGGGCAGGCTAGCACAGGAAGGCCAGTGTCCCTGCTCCATTAGGTCACTCAGGTCTTCCCAAAATGGTCACTGTGTGTCATGGTTAAAGACCTTACTCTTCATTTCATCCCTTAGTTTCAAAGCTTATTTACTTCCTTTTTTAAAAGATATTTTTTATTTTTAAGTAATCTCTGCACCCAATGTGAGACTTGAACTTACAACCTGGGGATCAAGAGTCACAGTCTACTGACAGAGCCAGCCAGGTGCCCCAAACCTACTCATTCTTGTGTTCATGGTCACTATTTCAAAATACATAGCACATCTGAAAAGAAGGGTCTCCAAAGGCTACAGGATTTCATACCCAAGCAGGTCTGTTTGTGTGTTGTCTTAGATGATCAGATTAACACTTGTGATAGTCCTGTGTCTACTGTTACATGGCCAATCACAAAGTGGGTTCCCTGTCCCAACCAATTCTCTCCTAGGGACTCTTGGGTGTTGATAGCAGCTGAACCTCGGTGGACAGGGAAGGCTTACCTGTATCTGAAAGACAGCTAATCCCTGGAAAGATGCAGCACACCCTTTCCCGGGGATCTGCTATGATGTACAAAATTACCAACAAGTGGTTGGTGGAATCAGCCTTTGCTTCTGAGAGCTCAGATACCCAAACGTGACAATAGTTAGCTCTACACTAGCGGAGATGATGGTGGTGGACTCATACCCTCGGGTATATGCATAGCCTCTACCCATGCACCATGGCTGTGTCCCTTATAAACTTAGTGAGCAAGTACTTAGAGCTTGACACAAAGGCTGAGGCCTGCTCATTTGTTCAGAGGTGTAAGATTATTTTATTGATGTCTTATCTGTGATCAAATCTCTGCTGAATTCCCACATAATACATATTTCTAATAACATAAACTCCACTTTCTTCCATACATCCACAGTCATTTCTCTAGATCTCATAATTGGTGACTTTCTCTTCTTAGGCCCTTCAATAAACAGTCATCTGGGAATCCATGTCAAGCCTTGTCTCAAACCAGTACTCTATCCCAATTAAGTTCTGTGTTTGTGTGTTTGTGGGAGTCAGAGGCATGAAGACAAGAAGCCTTAGTAAGGGACGCTCCTTAGCATGCCAGTCCTGCTGTGGCCATGGCCAGAGGAAAACAAACACTTGGAAGAATTCCTTAATTCTACTTTCTTCTGATCAACACTTCTCTTTTCATATCCTAAAGACCAAAGCAGCCTCATATCCTCCTTGATTTCGCTCACCTCCAAGGAACTTAAAATAGAATCGTATGCAAGACAAGTCAGATACAACATGCGGGGCGGGGGGTCCGATGGGTCTCCTCAACTGCAACCCGTGTTTGGAGGTTTTCTTCATTTCTTGGATGTTTTTTAAGGTGGGGGGTGCTGTCTCATCCAGTGGGGTTGCCAACAGAGGGTGCATTTTGATGAACAAGAACAGGGGAGAGAGGGGCAGAAAGCAGGATGGTGGTTCTGGATTTCCACCATGGAGGACATCAGAGTGAGTCCTAAGAGGCTGCATATGTGGGAAGCAAGAACCTAGCCCTCAGACCTAGGGCCACAGCCTTAGAGGCCTGAGGGTAAAGACTTCTTATCAAAGAACCACGGACACCTGAGTTGGGATTTTAACAGGATGCCTGATTTTATCATTCCCTCCCTCTCCCCTACCCTCCCCCACCCCCCCCAGCCAGCCTGTTATGCATGAGGAGCCATCTTCAGGATCCACAAGGCCCCCAAAACAAGGACTGTCAGGCTCCTTGGTTGAGGCAGGATGGACCAGACTGGATGAAGCAGCCTTCCTCACGGGGTGTATGGGAGGGAACTTCCCCATTCAGAAGGCTCCTGAAGTAGGAAAGACGTTTCCCCTAATTGTACTGACAGCCTGTAAACTTGAGGATCCTCCGATTTACCAACATGTGTCCTCCTCTGCAGCTGATGATGTCCAGCATCTGGAGCGGGTCTGTGCAGGCCTGGTAGAAACACGGCACCAAAAGCTGAGTCTTCCTTGCCCTCCAGTAAGAGCTTCGTCATGTGTCTGGTCCTTGTGGGGACAAGAAAGTCCCTCCCCAAAGGCTCTGATGTCTCACCTAGGGTTCCAGTCCTCTCCTCAGGTCAGGACCCCCTATCCCTGTGGGACTTCAAGAACCTGGGAGCCTCTTGCTCTCGCGCCCCTCTCCCCCATCTCGTCTCCAGCACTCCCAGCCCAGTTCCTCTAAAGTCAGCAAACATGGGCTCCGCTAGGGAGAGGCCCTCTGCATCTGTGATCTTGTCACTGAATCCTCCTTTTTCCCCACTTCTGTGATATCAGGAAAATTGACTTCTTCACTTTACCAGTTTTTTGGGTGTCTTTTGTAGTGGTTGGCTTTTAAAGTGTCTGGCATTCTACTGAGGAATGAAGATTCCTTTCATTTTGTTAATCTAAAAATTGTTTTGGAGATAAAAATCTTGCTGCTGTTTTTATCACAAAAAGAAATCAAAAGTGTTCAAGGAAAGAATTCACATATAATGGTCATCACGCAAAATAAATCTGATACTGATTCTGTAATAATACTTGGAGAAAAAATATATACTTTGATTAGATCCTATTTTAAAATCATTTTTCTGAACTAATACTGGCCTGTCAGTTACATGTCATGATCTAAAGTAGGAAAACAGTGTTTGGAGAGCAGGAATAATGTAATCTCATTTGTGCTTAAGGAAATAAATCATGTTAGACACGATTTCCTTTTCCAAAGTTATTAATTCCATAACAAGTACAATAACAAATGTATTCTTTTTTTTTAATATTTTTATTTATTTCTAGGAGAGAGAGAGAGAGAGAGAGACAGCGAGCAGGGGAGGGTGAGAGAGATAGGGAGATACAGACTCTGAAACAGGCTCCAGGCTCTGAGCTGGCAGTCAGCAGAGAGCCCGACGCCGGGCTCGAACCCACGAACCGCGAGATCATGACCTAAGCGAAAGTCGGACGCTTAACTGACCAAGCCACCCAGGCGCCCCTAACAAATGTATTCTTAAGTGGTAAAAGGAATAAGGAGAGAAGGGAAAGAAAGAAGAAAGGAAGAAGGAAGGGTTTGCAGTAAGGAGTTCATAACACTCATGAAGAATGAAAAGTCCTCAGAGTGTATTTCCACCCACATTCACATGGACACACACGTCCATCCTAAATTGTCCTCATCCACCCCACGGTCACTGGTGTGGAGACGGGGGACGCTGCCCATATCTGAGAGCAGGACACTGGGGACCCTGCAGTGTCACAGCCCCAACACAAACCTCCAAGGAGGCTCAGCCTCTCAGGGCGGCAGCAGCAGTGGTGATGACAGAGGACTAAAAAGCTGATGGTCATTTCCACCACCCCTCCCCTGAGATGGCCCCAGGGCGCACACGTCTGCCCTGCCCCCCACGCTGTCTCTGAGCGCAGGCGCAGTGAGCACTGAGTCTCTGCACGACCTACAGTCACGTGGGATCACGTTCTCGCTCCTGCAGGTTGTGTGGACTTGACTTTGTAGGTTTTCTCCCAAACACAGAAGACCGTATATCGCACTTTACACGGAGGTAGGCCCCTCCCACAACCTTCCAGCCCTTTCTACACTGCTGCACCCACCAGGAGATTTGCATAGTGTCCCCCAGGGAGGACCTTCCCCATAAAGTCTGGATAAAGGGTCAGCTTGAATCTGGCTTTGACTTGTCAGAATTCCTCAGGTCAACTTCTCAAAATGAGGTTCCCTGCTCAGCTCTTGGGGCTGCTACTGGTTTGGTTCCCTGGTAAGGCCAGAGGGGGTGGGAAAGGAGAGCCAGGTGGAGAGGGTGGGCTCTGGGGGCACCGCTGTCCCCAGGTGTATTCTGTGTGAGTGTCAGACATGTGTGACTCTTCCTCCGGGGTGGGGCAGGTGAGGTTTAGATTTGTGAGAGAGAAGAAGGTTCCAGAAGGAAAAAGGGCTGGCACTCTAATGAGGACTATGACACAGAAGGTGGGGATGGAGTCAGTGATGGTTAGAGACCTCTCTCCAGTTCACAAATGTCAGGTTCATTTTTATGATTGGACATTTTTGGTGCCTGCTGGAAGTCACAAGTATTGAGAGTAACACAAAGTCATATTTTAACTAAAATAAATGAGATGAAAACAATGAAACTTGCTAAAAATATTTGTATCTAACTTGGCACTTCTCTGTCCTTTCTTTAGGATCCAGTGGGGATATTGTGCTGACCCAGAACCCTCTGTCCCTACCCGTCACCCCTGGGCAGCCGGCCTCCATCTCCTGCAGAGCCAGTCAGAGCCTCCTGCACAGTAATGGATACACCTATCTGTACTGGTTCCTGCAGAAGCCAGGCCAGTCTCCACGGCGCCTGATCTATGGGGTTTCCAACCGGGACCCTGGTGTCCCAGACAGGTTCAGCGGCAGCGGGTCAGGGACAGATTTCACCCTGAGAATCAGCAGAGTGGAGGCTGAGGATGTTGGAGTTTATTACTGCAACCAAGGTACACAATCTCCTTGCACAGTGGTTCAGCCCCGAACACAAACCTCCCTTCCTGGGCAGACAGCTGCCCCAGCTGGTACCTTCTCTGGGGAACACACAGAACAATCTTTGAGTCTGTGAGAGGAAGGTGCTCGAGACCCAGGGACAGCCTGCAGCTGTGCAGTAAGGCCCGTCAGCTGCACAGTCTGGGGGGCAAAACCAGCAGGGAAATGCAAGGATCTTGTTTTGTGAGGAATGGGTCACTGTGAAGGGAAGAGCCAATGACAGCCCCGCCCCATCCCCCGGTCCCATGCCTGTGCTTTCAGTTAAATATCACCAGTTTAGTTACCAGACAAGTCACATAGATATTTGGTGACAGATTAATTCATACTGAAGATGAACAGTGTGGGGTACATTTTCCACAGCACCATATTTGCTAATATTGGTAATGTTGGTATTTTCTCAGTCTCTCTTTTTCTCACTTATCTGCTACTTTCCCTACCCTTCTATTCATATGTTGAAGAGAGCACCCTGTGCAAGCTGCCCTCCCAGAGACTGTGGATGAGAAAGATTATTAACCATATTTAATTCTGATCCAATTAGCTTTTTGAAAATTTTCTGAAATGTAAGATTCCAGTATCAAGATTCTAAGTGAGAAGGGGATTCTTGCAATTTCAAAAGTGATGACCCTGAATAACATATTTTTGGGAAATGTACAGTAAAAATTGGATAGTTTCCCTTCAATAGAATCGTGACTTTAAGTGTGAATCGTGACCTACTCACGGGTCATGCCATTAGGTCCTCACACACATGACAGAAGCAAGAGTGATTAAATCCACACACATCTAATCCTGTCCCTAGTTAAGAAAATAAAATGTACCACGGATGATTGCCTCTTCCAAGATAATGAATATCATAACAAGTACAATTAGATCCAATGTTTCAATTCCGGTTGCTTAGGCAGTCTGTGGGAAAACGTATACAGAAATGAAGCCGCCTGGAGCCCACACAGCATGGCAGCCTGGGTGATGGGTTTGAAATTCCTTTGCTAGGATGCATTTTCATCGTTATCAGTTCAGACCTATAAACCCACTGCTTTCTTGTCTCCCACAAACTTTGGTAAACGGTGTTTTCTTTCAACTCAGGAAACTTTCCAGTTTCCATTTCTGTTCTTTCTAGTGTCCATTTTTGTTCTTTCTGGATCCGACTTTACTTGGTGAGTTCTTACTTAGTTTCTAAACATTTGGGAATTTTTTGATAACTTTCTGTTACTGGTCTGAATATATTTCCCTGTTTCCACTGAATAACTTTTTATGACTTGTATCCATATTAACTTTATTGACGTATACTCTGGCCCCCATTGTGCTCTATCACAGCGAATGCTTTGAGGGAATGTGTATTTTATGATCTTCAGCACAGCATCCTCCAAGTATAAATTAAGTCCCTGTGGTTGATTGATGTCACTGTTCAAAGCCTCTGTCTCCTTACTGGCCCCAGGGTCAGGGTGCCTGCACCAGGGGCTGGACCTGCTGCAGCGCCCTCCTCTGCTCTGGGCCCCACTCAAAGCTGCCTGACTTCATGTCACCAAGTCTCAGGGTCAGACCAGTCCTCCTAGAGGTGGATGGGCTTGTCCAGCATCAGGGACACCAAAGGTGATTTCTTCTAAACGTCAAAGACAGATGCTAAACCCAATGGAAGGGAAGGTACCCCCCAATCTTGTTCATGGGGTCCCCAGGCAGGGATCTCTCACCAATGGGTAAGTATATTTTATGGAAGTAATCAGTCTAAAATTTTACTGAGGGCTGCTGGAATTCTACAACATAAGAGAGCTGCTCTGTGGGTTGAGGTTGATCCCTGGTCACTAGGGTAAGAATAAGAAATGTGGGGGGGAATGTGCCCAAGGAGGGTCTCATCAATTATTACAGCCTGTAGTTTTTTGTGAAATCTCACAATTCCATCATGTGACTGCTCCAAGGGACTCAGAACTCATTCATTCTATTTTTATTTTATATTTTATTTCAGATCCTTATTCTGTGCAAGGCTGAGTAGGTGCTTTAGGAGATCAACGTGCAGATTTCTGGAAGCACTACTAAGTGAAGGCAGGTGAGGCTTCAAGCAGCACTTGGACCTTGGGTGCCCCTAGGCTCCTGCTACAAAAGGCCAAATGGATGTAAAGGTCACTGGTGCGCAGCTGTGGCTCCCATAGGTCACACAGTCACCCTCTTCATTTACTGATGCAGACGGAACCTGTATGTCCCTTATAGGGCACAGAGTGGCCACTGAATACTCCATTCAGCTCTTGCCTTTTTCTTGGTCGGAAGTTCAATTTGTGTTAACAATTGGAATAAAAAGGGGGAAGTCAAAGGGAATTTCAGGTAATTTAAAAAAAATCAGCTTACGTGATCTAATCTGATCTCGCTTATTCTAGAGGGTTTAATATTCTCAAGATTTGTGTAAGCATTTCTTAGACGTTGAAATAGTTGAATATGGAAGAAACAGTGAATTTGAGATTCACAGCTTATAGTCTCCATTTTTGTGCAAGTAGACTAGTTTTTCTAAATAAAAAAAATCCAAAAAAAATTATTTTTTCCCTAGAATACTAAGTTCAGTTTCTCTCTTTCAAGCCTCAAATTCTTTGTTCAAAGGCAGATTCAACTTAAATTTGAAAGACTAGAATGCCCATGTCTCAAGCAAAGCAGGCTTTCTTACAAGGTCCCAACAGGCAGTGTAAGCAATTATTAAATTTGCAGACAAGCTGTGGCTTCAAGGAGATCATTGGAGCAGGGACTCCCCTTTCTGCCAGGGCGAGCCTAGGGCAGGTCTTAGAGGAGGTGAAAACTTACCAGGCAGAGAAGCTCAGGTGGCAATAGAGTTATTGTCTTACTCTGCCCGGTTAGTCTACACACAGCAGAGAGTTTCACGCTGACAGACAAAATGCCTTCGTCTCCAGCACATGATTCTCCCACCTCATGGATGAACTGTGTACCTGTATATGATTTTTTATAATGATTTCAAAGCAAAGGAAACAAAACTAAGACGAATATTTGGATACAGATTCATAATCAGCAGAGGAAGAGTAAGGTCTTGAGGATTCAGAAAAGTCAGGTGTGTAAACATACCTGGCTCCCTCAGAGAACCTCTCTGCTCGGATGATGAAACACATGCATGAGCCTCCCCGACCCCACTGTGCACCGGGAGTCATCCTCTTGTGGGTAAAACATTGTAGTTGTTCCCAAGAGACGGACATATTTAATCCCAGGGGCCTCAGGGGCAGGAATCCCCTCCAGATCACCTAGGATTGGGGGTGTCCTCAATGGCAGGTCAATCTCAGTTTTCTGACAGTGATGTCACCGGATCTTTAATCAGGATGTACCTCCATTTGTGTCCATGGAGGGAGGAAGCCTCTGTGTGTGTCTGAGCTTCGACAAAACAGCGTGGGTTTGGGCTGTTTGGACCCACAAAGTGTACAGCACACATGCCCACAATGTGGGAGAGTCTCTTACTCCCCACCTCTGACAGGACACAGACTCAGAAGTGCCCCCTGCAACACTGCCTTCCCACGTCACACTCACGCTTCCAGTGTCATTGAACCCAAACCAATCTCCTCCTACCACACACACAAAACTACAGCAACACCCACCTGTGTAAGATTGTTTCTCATTCAGCTGCTGATGGTCAAGTATAGAGACACAGAGAGCAGCTCTGTAATCCCCCCCAGCCCCCCCCTCACATGTCCCTTCACCAGATGTTATTATTTTGTGTTCAGGCTACAATGACTTGACTTGGCTAGTGGGCAGTTTGGGTGTCCAGGGCACAGGATGGCCTGATAGAATTAAGAGCATCACACTTTCTGTCTACAGGGAGTATAGGAAAGACATGCAGCCTGGGTGACCAATTCTATAGCATGTTACGTGTGTGGTGTATTTAAGGGAAACAGATTATGTGATAAAACGACAGCCCGAATCAGAGACTCTTACAGATTTTACATTAATTTCGTAGAAAATAACAAACTGCAGGAAACTGAAGCATCCTAAAGACTACTTTGTAAGAGTAGCCTTTTCAAGCATTGATTTGTAACAAAAGAAAACACACGCTTCTCACTGTTACTCTTTTTCTCACAGTCCAAGTTTCCAATTTGGGTGATTCGTCTCCAAGCCTGCCAGAACAAAGCCCCACAAAGCTGTGGGTCAAAAGGGCAGCATTCTCCAGTGCTGGAGCTCTGGGGGCAAGAAGTCTGAAATCAATGCTGTGGAGCAGCTCTCACCCAGCACCCAGGTCCCTAGTGAGCATCTTCGATGCAAGTCCATAGGAATGTCCACTTGAAGGGAGTGAATCCTGTTTCTCTTGTTCCAACACGCAGAACCTACTTTTAAACTGTGAACTCATGGCTGTGGCTGCATAAAATACGTGACAGGAAAGAGTAGATGTGGGAAGAGATTTTCCATAACTATGTAGAAAAAACTAATTTAAAATTATTACTTGGTCCTTTTGTTCTATTATATTCACTACCAGAAACATACATTTCTTTTGCCCTTTCCTCTTGTCTTCAACAGAGCTAGATACCAGTGGAGAACAATTTTGCACTGCTGGTGGGAATGCAAACTGGTGCAGCCACTGTGGAAAACAGTATGGAGGTTCCTCAAAGAATTAAAAATAGAGCTGGGGTAAGACTGAGCACTTACACCTCTATGTATTTATCCAAAGAATGCAAAAATGCTGATGTGAAGGGGCATGTGCATCCCAGTGTTTATAGCAGTGCTATCAGTAGTAGCCAAACTATGGAAAGAGCCTAAATGTCCATTGACTATTGAATGGTTAACGAACTGTGGCATATATATATATATACAGTGGAACAACATAGATGGAAGTAGAGTGTATTCTGCTAAGCATAGTAAGTCAGTCAGATAAAGACAAATCTCATATGACTTCACTCATATGTGGAATTTAAGAAACAAAACAGATGAACCTAGGGCAAGGGAGAGAAAATTAAGATAAGAACATGGATGGAGGTAAGCCATAAGTGACTCTTAATTGTAGAGAACAAATTGAGGGTTTCTGGAGGGGCATTGAGTGGGGGACAGGCTAAATGAGTGATGGGCATTAAGGAGGGCACTTGCTGGGATGAGCAATAGGTTTTATATGAAGAGATGAAAGCACAAATTCTACTCTTGAAACCATCATAACGCTGTATGTTCACTACCTTGGGTTTAAATTTAAAAATCATTGGGGGCGCCTGGGTGGCTCAGTTGGCTAAGCATCTGACTTCAGCTTAGGTCATGGTCTCCTGTTTCATGAGGTCAAGCCCCAATCGGGCTCTGTGCTGACAGTTCAGAGTCTGGAGTCACAGTTCAGATTCTGTGTCTTCCTCTCTCTCTGCCTTTCCCCCTGCTTGCAGTCTGCCTTTCTCTCTTTCAAAAATAAAAACATTTAAAAAATAATTTTAAAATAACAATAAAATAAATTTTAAAATAAGTAAAACAAAGTCTTTTTTTAATCAGAGAAGAATTCTTACAGTAGTTTGAATTTTCTAACAGATTATGAGATAAAATAACCAGTTAAAATGGCAGACTTTTAAAGGAGGAATAAATTAATTTTATAGGAAGTAGCAATATTTTATGAAATTCATGCATTTTAAAATATTTTGTAAGAACATTTTAAGAATCAATGTGTATTTAAGAATACATTAAAAGAGGGGCGCCTGGGTGGCTTAGTCGGTTAAGCGTCCGACTTTCGCTTAGGTCATGATCTCGCAGTTCGTGGGTTCGAGCCCCGCGTCGGGCTCTGTGCTGACTGTCAGCTCAGAGCCTGGAGCCTGTTTCAGAGTCTGTGACTCCCTCTCTCTCTGCCCCTCCCCTGCTCACGCTGTCTCTCTCTCTCTCCTAGAAATAAATAAAACATTAAAAAAATTTAAAAAAAAAGAATACATTAAAAGAAAGCATGATGGGTTTCTTGCTGTTAGTCTTTTCCCTAGAAATTAGGTTTCCATACTGGAGAGTAGGTAAAACTGATTAATTTATACCTTTACAGAATGACGCTTTAAAACTAGGTGAAGGTATATAATATTGTTCTTTTTCTGTTTTTATCTTTGTTTTCATGTTCAATGCCATTTTTTTTATTGCTCACCTGCATATATTTTTTGACTTCTTACTCCAGGATGGTAAATTAGGAGCCCGATATTTTCTGAAGTAAAACCCAGATTGAAATAGTAGCATAATAAACAAAAGTCAAAGACACACAGAGTTCCAAAAGGTAATGAAAGGAAAAAGGTAAATGAAATTGTTAGTCGTGAAATAGGAGACACTTATTGTATTCCTGTCTCCTTACCGTCATGTGTCACTGGCCACCCAGATTCTTCCCATAGAGCTCAACAGTGAAAACCGTGTATCATTTTTACCGAATCATATTTTACAACGCTGTTAAAAATTCTTATTTTCGAGGATTGTGCAGAAGATAGTCTAGCCAAGCTCTCTTCTAGAAGCTTATGGAGAACAGTGTCTATTTGTTTGTGTTCTTTGGCAGGTAAGTCTGACTTGGGGTTAGTTACGCAAGATGACCTCTAGCCACAGACTCTACTTTTCCATCACTCTAGGCTGGTTTCTTTGTTTTGTTTTGGGTAACAAAGGACGGTAACTACCCTCGTGAATGAATTTAAAATCAGCTCCATTTTCCACAAGCTGTTCAATCCATCCTGACTCACTTCACTGACAAGGGACAGAGATTCAGGTGCCTGTCCTACTTGAATGCCCCACGGCAGGGTATCCGGCTTGCCCTGAGCAGTGGCATCTTTGGGGGTAAAGGCAGGGAAACATCAGTCACAGGAAAGTGTTACCCCAGGACGTTCAACAGTGTCTCCAGTTCTTGCTCTTCTCACATACAAATCTCCTTGAACTCTACGTTCATGGCCATGGCCGTGACTCATTCAGGTCGGGGAGAGACTCAGGTTGTCACACAGAAGGAACGAGAACCTGGAAGGCCTGACAGAACCTGTCCTCCATGATGAGAAAGACTGTACGAGAAGAGATTTCTAACACCACACAGAAAACACAGTCCTTGCTTCTGTGATTCCGCTCTCTTAGGAAGCCTTCCGTGAAGAAATTCCTTTGGTTTCTTTGGTACGTGTGAGGCAAGTATGATGGGAGGTACACCCGTCAGTGGATGTCCAGGATTTTTTATTCACTGCCTGGTGCATGAATCTTCCCTGTCCTCCTCTGACATGAATCGGGCTGTTAGCTCTCTATACGGAGGACACGGCCTGGTTTCCCTGTCAAGGCCTCTCTCTCCCAGAGTGCTTTCATGGTGCTTACCTCCCCACATGACCTACAATGGTGGTTTCTACACTTGCGTTTCACTTTCTGAACCCGTTACCCTGGGGACCACAGAGAGCTGACAACACTTGAAGGAGCAGAACACCCTCTGCTGGAGGAAACACCCTCTTGATCACCAGCAGCATTGATGGGAACTATTTTGTCTGTAGATGAGCTGGCAGGAAGCCAAGAAGATGGCCCTTCACTTCCCAGTGGTTGAACCTAACTAGACACACATGTCCACATAATCAGTGTCTCTCTCCTTCCTAGAGAGTCAAGGCCAGTGCTCGGGTCCTCACCGCAGACCCAGATTTCCATGATCAGATCTTACTTCACACTCTGCAGGCAGAAGAACTGTGTCTTTAGTGCTTTTCCTCCAACCCCACAACATGATTATGTGAATTTGTTCACATGATAAAGGCTGTACCCTTTGTTGGCTCTTTCAAATCTGCTGCAGCCACAGGAGATTTGCATAGTGTCCCTAGGGAGGACCTTCCCTTGCAAGTCTGAGATAAAAGGTCACCTCTAAACTGGTCTTGACTTATGAGAGCTCATCAGTTCAGCTTCACAAAATGAATTTCCCTGCTCAGCTCTTGGGGCTCTTCATGCTCTGGATCCCAGGTGAGTGCAGAGGGGGGATGAGAGAGGAGAATGGGGTGTGGAGGGTGAGCGAGAGCGACCCCACTGCTCCCCATGTGTACTCTGACCATACATGTTCATGCTCCAAGGAAGAGCCCTTGATCTTATGAGATTTAGGAACCACCTAAAATGAACAATGACCAGTGTCGGATGAAGACTTTAAAAGAATGAATCACCTTGTGCCTTGTAAATATTACTGTTTTCATTATGATGTGGGTCATTTTCTTTTTCAAACTAATTAACCTGAAGTGATTAACAAAAGGAAAATCACGAAAATGGCTTGTAAGGTCTGTATGCATCCTTGAACTTCTCTCTCATTATTTTAGGATCCAGTGGAGATATTGTGATGACACAGAGCCCTCTGTCCCTGCCCATCACCCCTGGACAGCCGGCCTCCATCTCCTGCAGGGCCAGTCAGAGCCTCCTGCACAGTGATGGAAACACCTATTTAAGCTGGTACCAGCAGAAGCCAGGCCAGTCTCCACGGCTCCTCATCTATTATGCTTCCAATCGGGCCTCTGGGGTCCCTGACAGGTTCAGTGGCAGCGGGTCAGGGACAGATTTCACCCTGAGAATCAGCAGGGTGGAGGCTGAGGACGTCGGGGTTTATTACTGCCAGCAAGCTCTACAAACTCCTCCCACGGTGATTAAACGTTGAACAAAAACCTGCCTGGCTGGGGATTTCAAGTGCCCCAAAGTGTTGCTTGTCTGGGTGGCCCACAGCAGGTTGTCGGAGTGTGTGTAAGCGGAAGATGTTGGACACCCCAGGGGACTAGGTCGCGGCTGAGGGCCCCGCACCACGAGGACTTTGGCTCCCCTCGGGCACCACGTGCTAAGGCCCCATCAGGTGCCACAGCCTTAGGATGGCAGAAGCGGTCCTGCAATGGGTCTGTGGTCTTACGTTTCTTTTTTGGGTGTGTTGTTAGGGATGGAAGTAGGCCTCCCAGGCTGGGGATTTTTGGCTTCGGGTAGCCCCGCCCCCCACTGTTTTCCAGGATGGCAAAAGTGTTTATACTCCATCACCTATGTGTACATACCAGTTGCTATAAGTGCTTTGCAATCCTTCTTATATCAGACATTTATTGTCTCCATGCTGGTAGATCCTGAAAGGGTATTGTGGTAAAAATGTACATTTCCTTGATGACCAAGATGTTGAGAAATTTTTCATGTTTATATTTTGTTATCCATTCAGATATCCTTTTTTTTTTGAAAGTGCTTTTTTTTGCTTGTTTAAATTATATAGTATGTATACTTACATATCATCATATGATTTAATACATAATTTGCATGTTTATACATAAATATATATAGCTTGTCTCTTTCTTCTAGGGAGTTCCTTATACATTCAGAAATAAACTTTTCTCATATTGGAGAAACCGCTCCTGCTTCACGGCATGTCTGTATTTAGCTCAGGTCATAATCGCTCCGTTCACGAGTTTGAGCCACGTGACTGGCTCTGTACTGACAGCTCCGAGCCTGGACCTGCTTCATATTCTGTGTCTCCCTCTTTCCACTCCACCCACCCCCAACATTATGTGTCTCCAAAATGAATTAAAACAAAAAATTAAAAATATATTAAAACTCCTTTCCCACCTTTAGAGACCAAAGGTACTCTCCTATACTTTCTTCAAGAAGCATAATTACTTTACTGGTTATGTGTAGAAATATGATCTTCCATTAACTCATGTTTTTGCATAATGTGAGATGGGCCAAGGCATTTATTCCCATTTCTATAATTTATTAAAAAGGAAAAATGACCAATAATCTACCTTCCTTTCTTTGTTAGAAATCAAGGGACTGTGTACATGTGGGCCATTCCCTGGATTCCTGTTTTGTTCTATTTGTTTGCCTATCTTTATACCTCATATACACTACAGTGTATTAGTCAGCTTTATAAGAACTTTTAAACCTCATATTATTAGTTTTCTGACTTTATTTTACTTCCTAGGAGTTCCTTGGATATTGTAGGTCATATAAATTTGACCTAAATTAGAATATCATTTTCTTTAATTTGGGGGAAAAAAAGTCCTTGGGGATTTTAATGGATTACATTCAATATTTATATCAATTTGGAAAAAGTTGACACTTAATAATATTGAGTCCTTTATTAACATACAAAATGTCTTATATACCAAAATCTTCTCTAACCTGCTATCGGTACTATATATGTTTTTATTTATTTATTTTGAAAGAGAGAAGAGAGAGAAAGCAATAGAACCTGAATGAATTTATTTTGAAAGAGAGAGGGAGAGAGAAAATCCCAAGCAGGTTTTGGCTGTCAGTGCAGAGCCCCATGTGGGGCTGGTTCCCATGAACCGTGAAATCATAGCTAGACCCGAAACCAAGCTTGGGACTCTTAAGTGTCTGAGCCACCCAGGCACCTGAGATATTGTATAGATTGATATTGAATCCACAGCCTTTACTAAAATATTTCTAGGGTTTTCTTTCCAATTTTTAAAGATTTATACACACAATTTGTTAGCATAAGTAAAGCTAATGTAATGGAACACATTTTACAAGTTTTTACATTACAAAGATGAAATGTAGAGAGAGATACCACTGCATCCTATTTCTTGTCTTTTTTCTTTATTCCTTTGTAACCTCAGGTATTTATGGCGACCTTATGTTTGACTGAGTGTCCAGTCTCTGTCTGGAGCTCCTGGATAGAGAATCCTCATTACCCACAAAGCCAATGAGAATGTCAAGGACACTCATGGGAAAACATATTTGAACTGGTTCCAACAGAAAAGGAGAAAACCTAAGCACCTCATCTACCAGATTTCCCAGCTACAGCCTGGGGTCCCGGGACAGTTCAGTGGCAGGTAGTCTGACAGGGGTTTCCCACGCACCATCAGCAGCCAGGAGGCTGAAGTGCCGCCATCTTCCTTCCCTCCTCCCACAGTGATGCAGTCCCCAACACACACTCCACAAAACCCACCTCCATGAGACTCCATGCTCAGTTGCTTCCCCTGCTCTGGGCCCTTCCTGTCATGTCTCAATCACTGACTTGATTAATCTGTGACTATTAAATTGAAACAAAAACCAAACCCCAAAACCCGAGGGCTAGAAACCAACTGTGCTGAGCTTTAGTCAAGCACCATCCAGTGCCATTTCAATAATCTTGGAAATAAATAAATAATGTCTTGCATTTAGTTTCAGAAGCATGAAGATAGAAAAACATGTCTTGAAAGAAGTCATGAGATGAGGTATTAGTAAATCACACTTGAAAGATGATAAACACATTTTATCCATTTTAAACCAAACCTGGTTACATATGAGTCTTTTTTCTTTATTAAGTGAAAGATTTATTGAGGAGATGAATCATGTGTGTTCCCTACAGACTCTGGTCTAGTGATGGATGTCATAGCGTCAACTTCTTGAGTGACAGTGAAGAGTCTCACAGCCCAGACTCAGGACCCCACATCAGAAAATCCTGACAGTTGCTATATCACCACAGAGCCATTAGATGGCAGACAGACCCCACAGTAAACCAAAGAAACATAGTCCTGATCCTAAAATACAGAGAGCAAGAGTGATACTGTCCAGTTATCCCCCAGGAGCNCAAAGTCTTTTTTTAATCAGAGAAGAATTCTTACAGTAGTTTGAATTTTCTAACAGATTATGAGATAAAATAACCAGTTAAAATGGCAGACTTTTAAAGGAGGAATAAATTAATTTTATAGGAAGTAGCAATATTTTATGAAATTCATGCATTTTAAAATATTTTGTAAGAACATTTTAAGAATCAATGTGTATTTAAGAATACATTAAAAGAGGGGCGCCTGGGTGGCTTAGTCGGTTAAGCGTCCGACTTTCGCTTAGGTCATGATCTCGCAGTTCGTGGGTTCGAGCCCTGCGTCGGGCTCTGTGCTGACTGTCAGCTCAGAGCCTGGAGCCTGTTTCAGAGTCTGTGACTCCCTCTCTCTCTGCCCCTCCCCTGCTCACGCTGTCTCTCTCTCTCTCCTAGAAATAAATAAAACATTAAAAAAATTTAAAAAAAAAGAATACATTAAAAGAAAGCATGATGGGTTTCTTGCTGTTAGTCTTTTCCCTAGAAATTAGGTTTCCATACTGGAGAGTAGGTAAAACTGATTAATTTATACCTTTACAGAATGACGCTTTAAAACTAGGTGAAGGTATATAATATTGTTCTTTTTCTGTTTTTATCTTTGTTTTCATGTTCAATGCCATTTTTTTTATTGCTCACCTGCATATATTTTTTGACTTCTTACTCCAGGATGGTAAATTAGGAGCCCGATATTTTCTGAAGTAAAACCCAGATTGAAATAGTAGCATAATAAACAAAAGTCAAAGACACACAGAGTTCCAAAAGGTAATGAAAGGAAAAAGGTAAATGAAATTGTTAGTCGTGAAATAGGAGACACTTATTGTATTCCTGTCTCCTTACCGTCATGTGTCACTGGCCACCCAGATTCTTCCCATAGAGCTCAACAGTGAAAACCGTGTATCATTTTTACCGAATCATATTTTACAACGCTGTTAAAAATTCTTATTTTTGAGGATTGTGCAGAAGATAGTCTAGCCAAGCTCTCTTCTAGAAGCTTATGGAGAACAGTGTCTATTTGTTTGTGTTCTTTGGCAGGTAAGTCTGACTTGGGGTTAGTTACGCAAGATGACCTCTAGCCACAGACTCTACTTTTCCATCACTCTAGGCTGGTTTCTTTGTTTTGTTTTGGGTAACAAAGGACGGTAACTACCCTCGTGAATGAATTTAAAATCAGCTCCATTTTCCACAAGCTGTTCAATCCATCCTGACTCACTTCACTGACAAGGGACAGAGATTCAGGTGCCTGTCCTACTTGAATGCCCCACGGCAGGGTATCCGGCTTGCCCTGAGCAGTGGCATCTTTGGGGGTAAAGGCAGGGAAACATCAGTCACAGGAAAGTGTTACCCCAGGACGTTCAACAGTGTCTCCAGTTCTTGCTCTTCTCACATACAAATCTCCTTGAACTCTACGTTCATGGCCATGGCCGTGACTCATTCAGGTCGGGGAGAGACTCAGGTTGTCACACAGAAGGAACGAGAACCTGGAAGGCCTGACAGAACCTGTCCTCCATGATGAGAAAGACTGTACGAGAAGAGATTTCTAACACCACACAGAAAACACAGTCCTTGCTTCTGTGATTCCGCTCTCTTAGGAAGCCTTCCGTGAAGAAATTCCTTTGGTTTCTTTGGTACGTGTGAGGCAAGTATGATGGGAGGTACACCCGTCAGTGGATGTCCAGGATTTTTTATTCACTGCCTGGTGCATGAATCTTCCCTGTCCTCCTCTGACATGAATCGGGCTGTTAGCTCTCTATACGGAGGACACGGCCTGGTTTCCCTGTCAAGGCCTCTCTCTCCCAGAGTGCTTTCATGGTGCTTACCTCCCCACATGACCTACAATGGTGGTTTCTACACTTGCGTTTCACTTTCTGAACCCGTTACCCTGGGGACCACAGAGAGCTGACAACACTTGAAGGAGCAGAACACCCTCTGCTGGAGGAAACACCCTCTTGATCACCAGCAGCGTTGATGGGAGCTATTTTGTCTGTAGATGAGCTGGCAGGAAGCCAAGAAGATGGCCCTTCACTTCCCAGTGGTTGAACCTAACTAGACACACATGTCCACATAATCAGTGTCTCTCTCCTTCCTAGAGAGTCAAGGCCAGTGCTCGGGTCCTCACCGCAGACCCAGATTTCCATGATCAGATCTTACTTCACACTCTGCAGGCAGAAGAACTGTGTCTTTAGTGCTTTTCCTCCAACCCCACAACATGATTATGTGAATTTGTTCACATGATAAAGGCTGTACCCTTTGTTGGCTCTTTCAAATCTGCTGCAGCCACAGGAGATTTGCATAGTGTCCCTAGGGAGGACCTTCCCTTGCAAGTCTGAGATAAAAGGTCACCTCTAAACTGGTCTTGACTTATGAGAGCTCATCAGTTCAGCTTCACAAAATGAATTTCCCTGCTCAGCTCTTGGGGCTCTTCATGCTCTGGATCCCAGGTGAGTGCAGAGGGGGGATGAGAGAGGAGAATGGGGTGTGGAGGGTGAGCGAGAGCGACCCCACTGCTCCCCATGTGTACTCTGACCATACATGTTCATGCTCCAAGGAAGAGCCCTTGATCTTATGAGATTTAGGAACCACCTAAAATGAACAATGACCAGTGTCGGATGAAGACTTTAAAAGAATGAATCACCTTGTGCCTTGTAAATATTACTGTTTTCATTATGATGTGGGTCATTTTCTTTTTCAAACTAATTAACCTGAAGTGATTAACAAAAGGAAAATCACGAAAATGGCTTGTAAGGTCTGTATGCATCCTTGAACTTCTCTCTCATTATTTTAGGATCCAGTGGAGATATTGTGATGACACAGAGCCCTCTGTCCCTGCCCATCACCCCTGGACAGCCGGCCTCCATCTCCTGCAGGGCCAGTCAGAGCCTCCTGCACAGTGATGGAAACACCTATTTAAGCTGGTACCAGCAGAAGCCAGGCCAGTCTCCACGGCTCCTCATCTATTATGCTTCCAATCGGGCCTCTGGGGTCCCTGACAGGTTCAGTGGCAGCGGGTCAGGGACAGATTTCACCCTGAGAATCAGCAGGGTGGAGGCTGAGGACGTCGGGGTTTATTACTGCCAGCAAGCTCTACAAACTCCTCCCACGGTGATTAAACGTTGAACAAAAACCTGCCTGGCTGGGGATTTCAAGTGCCCCAAAGTGTTGCTTGTCTGGGTGGCCCACAGCAGGTTGTCGGAGTGTGTGTAAGCGGAAGATGTTGGACACCCCAGGGGACTAGGTCGCGGCTGAGGGCCCCGCACCACGAGGACTTTGGCTCCCCTCGGGCACCACGTGCTAAGGCCCCATCAGGTGCCACAGCCTTAGGATGGCAGAAGCGGTCCTGCAATGGGTCTGTGGTCTTACGTTTCTTTTTTGGGTGTGTTGTTAGGGATGGAAGTAGGCCTCCCAGGCTGGGGATTTTTGGCTTCGGGTAGCCCCGCCCCCCACTGTTTTCCAGGATGGCAAAAGTGTTTATACTCCATCACCTATGTGTACATACCAGTTGCTATAAGTGCTTTGCAATCCTTCTTATATCAGACATTTATTGTCTCCATGCTGGTAGATCCTGAAAGGGTATTGTGGTAAAAATGTACATTTCCTTGATGACCAAGATGTTGAGAAATTTTTCATGTTTATATTTTGTTATCCATTCAGATATCCTTTTTTTTTTGAAAGTGCTTTTTTTTGCTTGTTTAAATTATATAGTATGTATACTTACATATCATCATATGATTTAATACATAATTTGCATGTTTATACATAAATATATATAGCTTGTCTCTTTCTTCTAGGGAGTTCCTTATACATTCAGAAATAAACTTTTCTCATATTGGAGAAACCGCTCCTGCTTCACGGCATGTCTGTATTTAGCTCAGGTCATAATCGCTCCGTTCACGAGTTTGAGCCACGTGACTGGCTCTGTACTGACAGCTCCGAGCCTGGACCTGCTTCATATTCTGTGTCTCCCTCTTTCCACTCCACCCACCCCCAACATTATGTGTCTCCAAAATGAATTAAAACAAAAAATTAAAAATATATTAAAACTCCTTTCCCACCTTTAGAGACCAAAGGTACTCTCCTATACTTTCTTCAAGAAGCATAATTACTTTACTGGTTATGTGTAGAAATATGATCTTCCATTAACTCATGTTTTTGCATAATGTGAGATGGGCCAAGGCATTTATTCCCATTTCTATAATTTATTAAAAAGGAAAAATGACCAATAATCTACCTTCCTTTCTTTGTTAGAAATCAAGGGACTGTGTACATGTGGGCCATTCCCTGGATTCCTGTTTTGTTCTATTTGTTTGCCTATCTTTATACCTCATATACACTACAGTGTATTAGTCAGCTTTATAAGAACTTTTAAACCTCATATTATTAGTTTTCTGACTTTATTTTACTTCCTAGGAGTTCCTTGGATATTGTAGGTCATATAAATTTGACCTAAATTAGAATATCATTTTCTTTAATTTGGGGGAAAAAAAGTCCTTGGGGATTTTAATGGATTACATTCAATATTTATATCAATTTGGAAAAAGTTGACACTTAATAATATTGAGTCCTTTATTAACATACAAAATGTCTTATATACCAAAATCTTCTCTAACCTGCTATCGGTACTATATATGTTTTTATTTATTTATTTTGAAAGAGAGAAGAGAGAGAAAGCAATAGAACCTGAATGAATTTATTTTGAAAGAGAGAGGGAGAGAGAAAATCCCAAGCAGGTTTTGGCTGTCAGTGCAGAGCCCCATGTGGGGCTGGTTCCCATGAACCGTGAAATCATAGCTAGACCCGAAACCAAGCTTGGGACTCTTAAGTGTCTGAGCCACCCAGGCACCTGAGATATTGTATAGATTGATATTGAATCCACAGCCTTTACTAAAATATTTCTAGGGTTTTCTTTCCAATTTTTAAAGATTTATACACACAATTTGTTAGCATAAGTAAAGCTAATGTAATGGAACACATTTTACAAGTTTTTACATTACAAAGATGAAATGTAGAGAGAGATACCACTGCATCCTATTTCTTGTCTTTTTTCTTTATTCCTTTGTAACCTCAGGTATTTATGGCGACCTTATGTTTGACTGAGTGTCCAGTCTCTGTCTGGAGCTCCTGGATAGAGAATCCTCATTACCCACAAAGCCAATGAGAATGTCAAGGACACTCATGGGAAAACATATTTGAACTGGTTCCAACAGAAAAGGAGAAAACCTAAGCACCTCATCTACCAGATTTCCCAGCTACAGCCTGGGGTCCCGGGACAGTTCAGTGGCAGGTAGTCTGACAGGGGTTTCCCACGCACCATCAGCAGCCAGGAGGCTGAAGTGCCGCCATCTTCCTTCCCTCCTCCCACAGTGATGCAGTCCCCAACACACACTCCACAAAACCCACCTCCATGAGACTCCATGCTCAGTTGCTTCCCCTGCTCTGGGCCCTTCCTGTCATGTCTCAATCACTGACTTGATTAATCTGTGACTATTAAATTGAAACAAAAACCAAACCCCAAAACCCGAGGGCTAGAAACCAACTGTGCTGAGCTTTAGTCAAGCACCATCCAGTGCCATTTCAATAATCTTGGAAATAAATAAATAATGTCTTGCATTTAGTTTCAGAAGCATGAAGATAGAAAAACATGTCTTGAAAGAAGTCATGAGATGAGGTATTAGTAAATCACACTTGAAAGATGATAAACACATTTTATCCATTTTAAACCAAACCTGGTTACATATGAGTCTTTTTTCTTTATTAAGTGAAAGATTTATTGAGGAGATGAATCATGTGTGTTCCCTACAGACTCTGGTCTAGTGATGGATGTCATAGCGTCAACTTCTTGAGTGACAGTGAAGAGTCTCACAGCCCAGACTCAGGACCCCACATCAGAAAATCCTGACAGTTGCTATATCACCACAGAGCCATTAGATGGCAGACAGACCCCACAGTAAACCAAAGAAACATAGTCCTGATCCTAAAATACAGAGAGCAAGAGTGATACTGTCCAGTTATCCCCCAGGAGCTCCGAAGGCTGAATGGGTCTCAGGTGTGATGGGGACACTGGGAGGAGCGGCCTGTGTGCCAGGGGTGGGGATGGGGTTGGAGAAAACCCCTTGCGTGGCTGCGCTCCATGCCCACGTGGCCTTGCTCCATCCCCTCTGTGTGGCTGTGTTTCAGAGCACTTCCCTCCCTTCTTGGAGCAGGATCAGCTTCAGCAGGAACCTCGGGGACGTGGGAACCCCAGCTTTGCTCCTTTCCTTCCTGCGGACCTGACTCTGGTGGGAAAAGAAGACTCAGGCTTAATCCTCAGTTTGTTTGCATTGAATTTGGACATTCAGGGGTGCCTGGGTGGCTCAGTCGGTTAAGCATCTGACTTCGGTTCAGGTCATGATTTCACAATTTGTGGGTTCGAGCCACGCCTCGGGCTCTGTGCTGACAGCTCAGAGCCTGGAGTCTGTTTCGGATTCTGTGTCTCCCTCGCTCTCTGTCCCTCCCCCACTCATGCTCTGTCTCTCTCTGCCTGAAAAATTAAAAAAGAAAACTATTTTTTTTAAAAAAAAAGAATAGCGGTTCATTATTTCCCATGATTCCGGGGGTGCCTGGGTGGTCTCTCTGCTGGTTTGCCAGGGCTCACTCATACAGCTGTGGGCAGCTGTAAGGTCAGCAGGCCTGAAAGACCCAAAGTGGTCTCTCCCCATAGTGACCAGGTGATGCTACTTGTTGCCTGGGGAGCCTTGAGTCTCCTCTTAGTCACATACAAGGGCAGGTGTGGCTAGAGACCTCCACCCCCACGTGCAGGCTCTAGGGAGTGAATTCACTCTAGAAATTTATAAATTAATAGCAATGTGACTTTTAACATCACCATCCACTGGCAATTGTGAACAATGTCAATGACAAAACCCTCTGCCCACAGGAAGGACCACTCCATTCCCGACAGCACACTCCCTGCCACACCACTGGATGGCCTACTCACATGATTGGTTGTTGGTACTGGTTGCTGGCTGGGTGCCTCAGTGGTCCGTCCATGTGGCCTCTCATCGGCCATGAGTTTGGCCAGCTTTCTTGCATCTAAGGAGGAGGGTGAAAGCTGCAAGGCCTCTCAAAGCCCAGACACCAAAACTGGTCCAGATCCCCTTTCACCACATGCTGTTTGACACAGCACATCACAGGATGCACTTGGATTCAAGAAATCAAGAAATAGACTCTACAGTCATAAGGAAATCAACTCTGCTCTCAATGGGACAAACACGTGGCAGTGATCTGATCTACTATTCGTGTCTTCAATTACAAGTTTAACAACAACAAAGAGAAGAATGGCTGTGATGTGTATTTAATACTTATTATGTGCAGTAACGGAGCTAAGTCTTGATATGAGATGTTTTATTTGCATCTTCCAGTTGAAGACTATGAGGCAGAGAGAGGTTATGAGATGTGTCCACATTCATTCAGACAGTAACTCAGGATACTAATCAGAAAATCTGATTCATGAAGGGCATTGGGTGGTGTGACCCCCCAGAGGAATTCTTCACAGCTAGCTGACTGATTGGAAAAATTCTTTGAGAAGCACTAGCACTGGTGGTGGATAGTCCCATAATAAATAATCTGAAACCACAGATATATCCCAAATCTGACCCCCTCATACTGCTCCCACTGCCTAACCTGGTGCAAGCCTCCATCATCTTTCCCCTAGGGCAGGGCTGCCCCCTCCACAAACATGGCCAGCTTCTCCCCTAGTCCACCTGCAGTCTGTTCTCAGTCAGCAACATTCCCTCACATCTGCTGCTGACACAAGTTTGTTGGTCAGGTAGCGTGACACTGAATGAGGACTTTCTGAGGCACAGACGGAGGTGCTGACAGTAGCATGGTAGACAAGGACGGCAACCAGTAGCCAGACTTAGGTTCTACTGCAGAGACAACAATTGGCTGTCCCCTTTTGTTGTGATGGAGGGGGTGTAGAAAATACAGCTACTTCCAGATGGGTAGCTGGATCCCCTGGGCACTGAAGCCCTATCAGCGTTCAGGGATAGGATAAATCTTTTCCTCTGAATTGTTGTGCAATTCCCTGGTGGGGAAATGCCGTATAAACCTCAGTTAGTGGAAGTCTGTGTTGTGGAGCCCATGCCTCACCTCCATCCTCACCACCATGGCCACCTAATGCCTGAGCCCAATGCGCAAGCAATAGAGTGTCTGGGAAAGAGGCTAACTGCATGCCCAGAGTGGGTCACCGTGTCTGCCTGATAACTGAGAGCTTCCTGCACAGGGAGTGTGTTGTCAAGAGCATTTGCACAGGACACAAATACACTTACTCTAAGTGTCTAATCCAGAGATCCATTCATAAAACTCTCCTTTTGCGCTTCTGGTCACCAACCTCCCAGGTCATTTGATCCAACCTTCTGACCATGTGACCACACTGTTAATGACTGCCCTGGAATGTTGTAGATCTCTGATTTGGGTTCTCTCTGAAGGATAACATGGGTCACAAAACACAACTCCAATGGTGACCACTAGATGAATTTCCTCCCACATGATCTTCCCCCAACTATGTTTAAAGTGGTCGTTAAAGTTAAAAATTTACTTTGGAGGTCTGACAGCATATCCTGCGCCAATTAAATCTGAATTATTTTGTTTCTCATTCATTGTCTATAGAGAATTCACATCAGGCTTTAGGTGTGAGATGAGGGAAAGGGAGGAATTCAATAAGCGCAGGCCCCAGAAAGGCAGAACAAAGCCCCTATGCACAGCATGTGTGCCTTGGGGACTTCAGAGACTAACTGTATTTCCACTGTTACCTGATGACGGAAGGCTATTGTGCAGCATACATTTCTATCTGGGAGGAACACATACCACTGAATTCATAAAGGACTGTAGAGATCACATGGCTTCTTTGTGTCCTAAAGACTGCAGGTAGTCACTAGCAGCACTTAATAGTATGTCAGGGCTATTATCCCTAAAAGGGATGGGCATCTTCCGAAGAGATCATGACATTGTTGTTCCAATACCCAAGGTCTGTACTGTGGTTCTATTGGAGTTTTCTGGAGCCTGCAAGCACAGGCCCTACCTGCCATGGGGCACGTTAAACATCACTGGCTTGCTGAATCATGAGGTCACTGCATGCTGAACTTGGTGCAGAGTCTTCTTCTGCTCTGGGACTCACTCGACACTGGCAACCTTACTTGTGAATACATAAATAGGTCAAAGACTCCCTCAAAAATGAACATTTGCCTTCAGAATCCAAAGAGGACTACCTAGGTTTGACTCTATCTTCTGGTTATGAGATTCATGTCTTTAGTTTAGAAATAATCTATCAATATTCCCCAGATCATTCAGCTACTAGAAACTTATTTACAACCACAACCAGAGCCATGAGGGAGCTGGGGGTCAATTGTGTTATTTGACTCGGGCTTCTCTATTTAGTCAGAATTTAATCTATGACAAAGGAGGCAAAAATATACATTGGGGTAAATACAGTCTCCTCAGAAATGATTATGGGAGTCAGTTAAGCATCCGACTCTTGATTTCAGCTCAAGTCATGATCTCACTCACAGTGGTGGGATCTAGCCTCAAGTTGTGCTCCAAGCTGGGCATGGAGCCTGCTTAAGATTCTGTCTCTCCCTCTCCCTCTCCCTCAGCATTTCCCTCTCCCCAAAACCAACCACCCAACCAACAAAAAATGAAATATACATTAATATATATGTATATATATAATGATTCTGGGTAAAGAGGACAACTACACGCAAAACAATGAAACCAGACCATGTTCTTGTACCACCCTCAAAAATACACTCAAGATGGATTAGAGTCCTAAATATCAAACCTGAAACCATAAACCTCTTAAAAGAAAACATAGGTAGTAATCTCTTGGACACTGGCCCTAGCAACATATTTATCAATATGCCTCCTCAGGCATGGGGAAAAAGAGCAAAATAAACTATTGAATCCACACCAACATAAAAAGCAAAGAAAACCATCAACAAAACAAAAAGGCAACCCAATGAATGGAAAAACATATTTGCAAGTGACCTACCCAACAAGGGGTTAGTGTCCAAGATATATAAAGAACTCAGAGCACTCAAAACTAAAAGAGCAAACTTTCCAACCGACTCTGGATTTTTAATTATGCAAGCCCGAAGAATGACTTCTTACAATTGGAAAAAATTTAGCCAATATCTTTAAAAATTATTTTGTGCTTCTCCTCTACACAATCTCTTCTTATAACTCCAAATATACACACAATAGACTGCTTGAAGCTGTCACAAAGGTCACTGCTGCTCTGCTCATTTTATTTATTCCAAGTTCAGAAGGAGTTTTCCACAAACGCAGTAAATTCCTCACATGTATATCACTCGGTACATGGTCAAAGATCAAGGAGAAACTCTATAGAAACACTGGGTACTGTCTTTGTGTTGACAAAATACCATACCAAGGGCATCCAAAAAACAGATCAAAGACAAAGCTGTCTGGCCTCAGTAATATCCCGGGGCACCAGATGCAGAGAGCTTTCTTCTTGAACTGTGTCCTTCTCCATAGAACCTATATTAGATGGAGAGGCAGCAAAGAAAGCATGTTATGAGCGTGGAAGAGAACACAAGACATGTTACTCAAAGGACAGTAGAGTCATTCTGGCTCATGCCCCCCAAGGAGAAACGTGTCCTCTACAGGCCCATCTGTGCTGCCCTGGTCAGGTGTGGGCACCTGGCAGACAGGCTCCTGAGTTGTGCTATTAAGAATAGCCAGCCCCACAGCTGTGCCCAGCCTGTCCCCTCCTCTGCTGATTTGTAGATTACTGAGGCGCCACCCACTGTCCTGAACACTGATTGATAGGCTGGCCACACCCTGTCCTGGACTCAGACCCAGTAAGGAGACAGCATGGACATAAAGCCTCCCCCTCCCCCACCTCAGCTCCTGAGCCTCCTGCTGCTCTGGCTCCCATTTAAAGAAGGAGACACTGGGAATGTACTCAGCTCATGTGCTCTGTACTGCCTGGCCCTCCTGTGAAGTCTTCTTATCACATGAATCAGAGTGTGGATATGTGTGTCTCTTTGTCCAATCTCAGGAGCCAGCTGTGACATCCAGATGACCCTGTCTCCATCCTCGCTGTCTGCATCTCCCAGAGACAGAATCCCCATCACTTGCTGGGGGAGTCAGAATGTGAACACGTGGGTGGCCTGGTATCAGCAGAAACCAGGAAAAACTACCAAGGTTCTGATCTTCATGATGCATCCATGACAAGATTTGAACTCTGAATCCTGAAAGTGCCTCAGACTTTGCTGCACCCTCAGGTAGAAAAGCAATATCACCAGTAAGGGTGTCAGATCAGATGCATATGAATGGACACCTCCTGTGATCCTGGCTGGTGTGAGAAGACACCCACATCTACAACAGAGACCATCAGGGGAGAGTGGCCACTATGGTAATTCACAGATGGAATGATTGTATGCAGAGAAAATTGCAAATAATTTATAAAGAAACTACCAGAAATAATTGGTGACATAGGGCGTGCTTGGATCAAAGTCAACCTGCAAAAGTCAGTTTGATTTCTATGTAACTGAAATAAATACTTAAAACTTAAACTTAGAAAACACATGATTTGCAAGTGCTTCAAAAGCATCCAATATTTAGGGGAAAAAAAACAAAATACACTCAATGTTCCAGAATGTTATTCAAAAAGTCCCAGAAAACGTAATCCCAAAAGGCCATATTATTTCCAAGCACTGAAAGACTCTATATCATGAACTTGTGAATTCTGTCTTCCCCTTCTGTCCATGTTTATGTAGAAGCTGGAAAGTTCACACCTCACAAATCTCCAGCTCAAGCTCGAGCTGCGCCCCATCCCCCTCCCTGCGCATCAGAAACGCTCAATATTCTGTCCCGTGGAAACCAGGCTGGCCCTGCTTGTGCACATGCTGCTCTCTCCAGATGTCCCTTGTAGGGATAATAAACACCCTCTCAATTTCTCTTGGTTGGTGGAGTACGTCAGCCTCAAATAATGCCTAGTCATTGGAAAAAGGGTCCTTCCGACCTCCATGGAAAATCCCTAAAACATAAATAGTGAAGGAGATAAGGAAAGAAGGAAAGCTCAGAGCGTTGAACCCCACCTTTCTTTCTTCAGTGAGAATCTGACATAAGGGAAAGGCTGAGAGGCCTCATTGCTGAGGACGGTGTTCAGCAACCTCACACTGTCATAGGTAAAAATCAAACTCGGGGCGCCTGGGTGGCCCAGTCGGCTACGTGTCTGACTCTTGATCTTGGCTCAGGTCATGATCTCACAATCTGTAGTCAAGCTCCACGTGGAGCTCTGCATTGATGGTGAGGAAACTGCATGGGTATTTGTCTCCTATTATATTGATCCCTCACCCACTTGTGCTCTCTCTCACTATCTCTCTTCTCTCAAAATAAAATTAAAAACTGAAAAAAAATTTTTGTTAACCTTCAAGGACTAGTAAGAAGGAGAGACTCTAACAAACTCTAGGACTTCAGTTGGAATCCCGGCAGGGCCTCGCCCCAGGAGGAGGGAAGAAACCTGCCCAACAAGCAATGTACCGCCCAGGCTACAGCCCAGACTCACAGTCAAGGTGATCCTTGGCTGAATGAAGGTGACTCCATAGCGTCTCAGGCTGCCAGAATCAAATGTCATTTCTCTCTGGATGATGATATCATTCCAGAGCCTAAAATCACCACTAAAGTGCCTCACAGCAAATAAGTGTATAGGTTGACAAAAGTATTATTAGGCATACAAAACACAGTATGGGTTCCAGTCAACAATTCTAGGCTGTCAAAATCCAGGATTGAGAAACCAGGTGAAAGAAACAGACCCCTCTATTTGCAGATNTTCCAGAGCCTAAAATCACCACTAAAGTGCCTCACAGCAAATAAGTGTATAGGTTGACAAAAGTATTATTAGGCATACAAAACACAGTATGGGTTCTAGTCAACAATTCTAGGCTGTCAAAATCCAGGATTGAGAAACCTGGAAAATTAGATGCCAGGATGGTATATGCATAATGTGTGGGGCGACAAGATTGAGAATTATAACAAGAGCCCAGAACTATCATCAGGAACCCTCAAGAGGACCCAGATCAAGGTTCTCCCTTCCTGCAGCACGACAAAGTGCAAACCCTGCTTCTCCCCAGGCCAGTGGTCATGGCTTTGGAGACCTGTAGATCACACTCACATATTTTTTAATGATATTTTTTAATTGAGTGACAGAGACATTGATTGCACAAGACAGAGAAGGACAGTGACAGAGAGAGAGAATCTCAAGCAGGCAGAAATCTCAACCCTGCCATGCAGAGCCCAGTGCATGGGCTTGAACTCACAAACCATGAGATCAAGATCTGAGTCAAAACCAAGAACTGGCACTTAACTGATTGAGCCACCCAGCTACCCTGAGACTCACATTTTTAAAAAATGTTCATTTATTTATTTAGAAAGAAAACAAGAAAGAGAGAACACATGAGAGGGGGAGTGGCAGAGAAAGGGAGAGAGATAGAAAATTCCAGGCAAGCTCCACACTGCCAGTGCAGAGCCTGATGAAGGACTCAAACTCATGAAACCGTGAGGCATGACTTGAACAGAAACCAAGAGTTGGATGTTTAACAGACTGAGCCCCCCAGGTGCTCCTGGTACATCATTTCTTTATATCAGAACTATTTTTTTATGTTTGCATTTCCATGGTAAGTTTTTTTCTTTTCCCAGGTTCCCATGGGCAGCTGTGCTGAATCAGGCTCCATCCATTTGTCTGTGGCTCCATTTCTAACAAGGCCAGTCTTGGTCCCATCCACGGCTCTGGGCACACCTTCCTTCCCCGGTTCCAGCAGGAGCCATACCAATCTCTATAACCACTGACACGTAGGGTGTCCACAGGGCTCTCGGGGGCCCAGCCCAGGTCATAGCAGTGGGACAGGAACAGATGCCACATGCACAGTCAGCAGCATGGAGGGTGGAGACATAGAGCATATGGCTGTGCACAGAACTAAAGAGGGACTCTGCACAGTGTGACGACCGTCCCGAGTAGGGTCAGCTGTTCTGCTCCACTGAGCATCTGTCTCCTCTGGGGAACCATCAGCAGCTGCTTCTCTCAGAGAAGGACCAAGCTGGGGGAGGTGCAAATGGTGAGAGGCCCTTGGAGGCCATCAGAGAGATCCTCAGGGTAGGGTCCCAAGCCACAGAGTCTCTTTCATTGGAGAGGTGGGTCCAGGACAGTGTGGCTGAGGCGGCTCTCAGATGGCTTCACAGGCTCTTCCCCTGGATTCTCAGCAGTGCGGACCCTGAAGAAAGGGTCCCCTGTTCTCCACGGCACCGAGACTGTGGACCCCCCTGTAGTAGTGGAAAGTCAGTGAGGTCTGCACATGGCTTTGATGGTAGTTCCCAGCACACTGTTAGTGCTCATGTTCAGTTCTGCTAAGTAGGCGATGGTTATGTGAGGTGATAACCTCAGGGGAAGCCAGAGCAAGAGTCAATAAGAATTTGCTTTTGTTTGTGAAATTTTAGGTGATTCTAAATTATTTCCAAACACAATATGGCGTCGCAATAAAAATAACTCAAAGTCAGGAAAGAGCATAAATGCTTATGGAAGAATTCCAAAGTCCTCTTCTATTTTTCCTTCATTCTCTGGTTGTAATTCCAGTGCCTACTGGTGATGACCGTGGGCTCCCATGGCCTACAGCATGGTCACTCATTTGCTCAATCCTGAAATATGTACAAGGTGATAAAAAATTGCCAGTGCCTATGTCTGAGAATAAGAACTCCAAGTGACAGAGTTCAATGTTTGCTTACAATTCCACTCCTCTTTGTGGCACCTGGGTGCCCCAGTCGTTTTAGCTGCCCAGGTGCCCCAATGTGCACCTTTACTCTTTAGGCAGCAGAGACTTTATGTCTTAGTTTCCCTTCAAACACAAACATGTTATATTACTTTGCTCACGTGGGAGCCCCCTTACCCCCGCCTCCTCCCAAGCTGCTGTGCCCACCAGGAGATTTGCATACTGTTCCCTAAGGGAGGACTAAGGCACAGGGTCTCAGATAAAACCTTTGCACCTGACATAAAAGATCAGCTCGGATCCTGCCGTGAGTGACTAGGACTCATCACATAACCTCCTCACAATGAGGTTCCCTGCTCAGCTGCTGGGGCTGCTAGTGCTCTGGATTCCAGGTGAGCATGGAGGGGTGTGTGTGAGAGAGGGGAATGGGGTGGGGAGGGAGAGCTCTGGGGACACCACTGCACTCCATGCCTATTTTGACCTAGTGTTCCAGACTTCAGTCCTACACCTTGGGTATGTGATGTGTAGACCTATGACAGTAAGGAACATTCCAGAAGGGACAAAGATCTATGTTCTAGGAAAGACAATGAAATAGAGTAAAGGGGATGCAGTAGGTAAGAGTAGACACCCTTATGTGTGTTGCAAATATTAGCATCTCTTTTAAAATTGGATATTTGGGGATTTTAATAAAAATCATCAAAAAATGATTTATCCTGAAATAATTGCCAAAATAAAATTTGAAAATGACTTGTCATGCTTGCATGAAATCTTGCATTTCTCACTTTCTCTTAGGATCCAGTGGGGATGTCGTGCTGACTCAGACCCCACTGTCCCTGCCCGTCACCCTTGGACAGCCGGCCTCCATCTCCTGCAGGGCCAGTCAGAGCCTCGTGCACAGTAATGGAAACACCTATTTAAGTTGGTTCCTGCAGAACTCAGGCCAGTCTCCACGACTCCTCATCTATAAGGTTTCCAGAAGGGACTCTGGGGTCCCAGACTGGTCAGTGGCAGCGGGTCAGGGACAGATTTCACCCTGACAATCAGCAGGGTGGAGGCTGAGGACATTGGAGTCTATTACTGCCAGCAAGGTACACACGCTCCTCCCACAGTGATTCAGCCCCAAACACAAACCTCCCTCCTGTCACGGCCCCGCTGCCCACACGTGCTGTTGGTCTGGGGAGCAGGCACCGCACATCCTGAGCCTGAGGAAGAAGATGCTAGAGACCCCAGGGGACTAGATGGCAGCTGCGGGCTCTGGGCCACGAGGGCTAGGGCTGCAGCTCAGGTACCACACAGCGAGGCTCCGGAAACGGCATGTCCTTGTTGGTGGAAGGAGCAGGTGCTAGAGGGGCCCGAGGGCCCTGGGAGCAGGTGGTCATGGGAAAAGGCACAGGTGATTGAAAACCCTTCCCAAGTCTTCCTGCCTGGCCTCCTGTCGTCAATTCAGTCAGTGTGACAGGCAGACACCTGGGACAGATTTGTGGAATACCAGTTATGTACATATTGGGGTACAGCCATTTGGGTCTGTTTTTAAGAAGATAAGATCTGCTAATTTTACACAATTGATATTTACCCACTTTCCTATGTCTCCTTTGAATACTTCTGTTCCCACTCCTTGGGCATGTTTCAGGGAACATTCTAGACAAGGTGGTGTCATGTGGGATGAACCTAGAACAATCAGGAATATTTTGGATTGTGAGTGTACAGGGTCTTTTGTAATTTCAGAGCAGATATGATACCGTGAGAGGTGACTGTGTGAGACCTAAATCTAACTGACTCCATCTTAGAAAAAGCCTCCATCTTGAGAGGGAACTAGACCTGAACCCAGTCCCAGGAAAAACCGCAGGAAGTAAGTAGGCAGCCTGCCCTTAGTTACTTCCCTAGCAACAGCAACAGCCAATCAGTTTAAAAGAGGTACCTATGTCCCAAGACGTTCCGGTTGGCAGTTTATGGTCAGGCCAGATGGGCCGAACCAATCGGGTACTGACAAGACAGCCTGTACCTATCAGGAGGCTGCCAAGCTGGAACACCCTGAATTCTGCTGTAATCACAATAAAAAGCCCTGGGATCTCGAGTTCGGGGCTCCATACCATCACTGCTGCGCCTGGGTGCGTTGGAGTCCCTGCTCGAGCTTGAGCAAAGACTCTCGTGTATTTGCATCGGAATCGGCTCCTTGGTGGTCTTTGGGGTCTCGCGATCTGGGCATAACAACTGCTGTGTGACTTTTTAAAATTATCTACTCATTTAATGCTATAAATTCAGTGTGACAAAGTCACTCCTTCTTGCAAACCACCAATTTTGGGTTTTTTTCTTGATAATTTTTACTTTTTTTATTTTTTAGAGAGAGAGCACACCCAAGCAGGGAGAGGGGCAGAGAAAGAGAGTAAGAGAATCTTAAGCAGGCTCTGTGCCCAGCTCAGAGCCCAAGGCAAGGCTTGATCCTCTGATTATGGGATCATGATCTACACCAAAATCACAAGTTAGAACCAATGAATCAACAGGCCACCCACACCCCACCAATTTGACATACTGTTTCCTTTCACTTTAAAGCAATTAACTTCTTTTTTCCTATCTTGTTAGATCCATGTTTCACTTACTGAGCATATTTTCTAGTGAGGGCAGTTATTAGGAAAGATGATCAACTTCAGTCACAGGTGCCTTAGGACTCCGGAATCCACTCCAGGGACATGCCATGGGGGAAGGTCATTCTGCTGTATGGCTTGGCCTCAGTATTCAGGCAAATAGAAAGTCTCTCCTTAAACCAAAAGGAAGTTCCATTTGGGCGGGTCAGGGAACAGGCTCTGGGTGTCTCTAGTAGTGGCCCAAATAGCATGGCTTTGGAATATTTGAGCTGACAACGTCAGGTTAACATATATGAGTATCAACATATATGAGTATCACATTCTCCATTCACAAACTCCGATTCTAAAAAACCAGATTCAGGCAGCAACACCCAGCCTGTCTTCTCACCCACATCACACAGTGGCTTCCCACTTTATTGAACACAAGCTAACATCTGACAACAGAGACAATCCACAATAAAATCCACTGTGTAAGTGTGTCCTCATTCAGTTGATGATGGTCAAGTACAGAGAGACTCACAGAACTGCTCTGTTCTCCACGTGTATGCCTGGCACTCCTTTCCTTAGCATTTGTGTGGACTCGTGGGCACTGTCATTGACCAAGCACAGCATGGTTTGTTATCAGGCTGGAGACAGAGATTCTTTTTTAGAATCAGAAATATTATGTATATATTTCTGTATATATGTAGATAAGGCAATTTCACAGCCTTTTTGTAACCAAGAAAAAAATTCTTATAAGAGTTAACATTCTCAAAAATAGTAAGTTGAAAAGATATTATGCACCCCTATGTTTGTTGCTGCATCATTTACAACAGCCACGATATAAAAGCAACCTAAGTGTCTATCCATGGATGAATGGATGAGGAAGACGTAGTATATATAGACGAAATATTACTCAGCCATAAAAAAGAAAACAATCTAGACATATGCAAGGCATGGATGAACTTAGAATGTTTTGAGCTAAGAGAAGTAAGTCAGACAAAGAAAACTACCATATGATTTCACTTGTGTGGGATTTCGAAAAAAGAAGATCCATGGACAAACCAGAAAGATTTGCTTAGAACTTAGAGTCCCATGAAAAATGCTGCTTCCTTGAGAGGTCGGGAAAAGTTGAGAAAGCATAGGAGTTTCACTGCTTTAGGGAAACCCCCAGACTTCTGGGACATGAGCATCAAAGCCACACTGTTGCTGTCCAGGGCAACACCCACACGCCCAGCACTCACCCCTGCATGCACACAGTTCTGAGGGTCACAAGCCAAACCCAGACTGCATTCCTGCTAAGGTCCAGGGCATAGACATAGGGTTCCAGATTCTGAAGAAGACGAAGGCCCGAGTCTGGCTTGGGTGGATGCCTTGTACAGAAGGGAGAGTAGTAGAGGGCAGAGGGTCTCCCAAGGATGAGTTCCCTACCTACGTGGACGGCACCACCTCTGTCCTCAGAGCAGTGGGATTTGTGATCTGAGGTCAAAGCCCAGGTCCTGCTCCCCTCTTTGCTGTGGTCCTTCCTCCACCCACACTGCTGGGACCAATTCAGTGTTGTGTTTTCTTAATCCTTACAAAGCATGAGGCAACTTCAGGGCCTCCAGGAAAGATGTCCAGCAAGTAAAGGAAAGTGGCAAATGGAAAGTAGATTTCTCCTCATTGGAATTCCTCATCCAACCTGATTTCACCAGGCAACACCGTGGTTCTGTGGGCCCATTGCCAATAGGTAGAGAGAAATGGAACCACGGGCTTCAGTTTTCTTCTCAACTGGGCTGTTCCAAACACCATCTGGCTGCATCTAGGTGACAGGTGAGGCCAGAGGACACGGGGATTAAATTCTGTGACCACAAGGAGAGAAATTCTTCCCTCACGCTGAGCCCACAGGTTCTTCTGACCTGACCACCTGGAGATGGGTTGTTCTCGTGCAAAGAAGAAGAATCAGTCATGGGTTTCAATCACAGGTCCAAGAATCTACTCAACAGACCTTAAGTGGGGACACTCCCCCTGCTGAATGGCTGGTCTCATGCAGGAAAACTTCATTTCATCAGGGACACCTGATGTCAGTCACGACACAGGCTTCTGTGTATCTCTCCTCTTGACCAGAACAGAATGGGTTTGAGCTATTTGGGTGTATAAAATGTTATGTTATCAGGGTTTTCTTGTTTTTTTTGTTTTGTGTTTTTCAGTTCAGTATGATTTGGTTTCCATTTCCTGAGATCTAATCAAACCACAAACTCTATTCTCTCAGAGTTTCCAGGATTTTATTTACAGGACTGTGACTCTCTTTGTGGGGTCACTTGAAGCTGACACAATTTTCAGAAAGGATTCAATATGATATACGTCAGGTTGACGCAGGAAGGATCATCAGGTCATGTCCCTATTTTCATGAAGGATGGTTGGTAAACTGATTCCTCCAGCAGCTCTTACCCGGGCCCGATTCCACAGTGACTGTTGTTAAGTGAAGACTTAAGAAGATGTCAGTCATAGACGCAGGTTACACCCCGACATTAAAATGTTGTCCAAGGTTTCACTTTTCTCACATACAGAGTCTGTTTTTTAACTCATTGACTCATGGTTGTTGCTGCCTCACATAAACCAGTGCGAGACTCAGCTTCTTCCATGGTGCTAACAGGATCCCAGACCTCTGACAAACACTGGTTGTACAGGATGAGAAAGCTTCCATACAGGAAGGGATTCTCTAAGCATCCAAAAGAAAATGGTAATGAAAAAAATGAAATATTACAAAATGACACATGGTTCATTCTGTCCAATATGCTTAGAAATTGCTTCCCTTAAGAAATCCATTTGACTTGGGGGAGGTGTGTTTGTGTAGTATCCATATCTCACATATACCATATGGTGTGTGTTATCTGTCTAGTATTTATCTGTCTGCCTATCTATCTATCTATCTATCTATCTATCTATCCATCTTTCTATCTAAAGGAAGAGAAGAATGACAGGATACACACCACATTGTAACAAATGGTTACCACAAATTGCACACTCACTGCCTGGAGGAAAAAATTCTTCCCTTTTCCTAGTCTCCTACGCAGGGCTGTTAGTTCTCTGCCGTGATGAGTGATTCTTTTCTCCCTGCTTTTTACTTTCATCTTCTCCAAAGGTGCCAGGGTGAGTAGAATTCATTATTTACCCATTATTAAATTGTCTTAAACTATTAACCTGGAAACAACAGACACCAGGGGCTCTAGAACTCTCTGTAGTTCATCCTGTGGTTTGGAGATATCTGCCAATCAGCCGGAGCCGGGCGGCTCTGTTTCCTCCTGGACAGTAGCTGAGAGGAATCCAAGCAGGATGGGAGTACACCTGCCAGAAAGTGACTCAGGACACTCAAGTCCACACCCTCAGGGTCTCTGGAGCTTTCTCAGAAGGGCGGGGCTGTGAGCGCTGTGTCTTCCCAGACACTCAGATCCTTCTTCCCACTCAGCAGTAAGGAATTCGTCTCTGGTAGTTTCCCTCCAGGCACAGAACACATGGGAAGGTACTTTGCTCACAGGAGAGGTCCCTGTGGCCCTGCCTTAGGCTCTTTCCGCTCTGCCACACCCCCCAGGGGATTTGCATGTGGTCCCCTGGGAGGCCCTGCCCTGTGACATAAAGCTCAGCTCTGTGCTGCTCTTTACCTGTGAGGACCCATCAGTCCCGCTTCTCACAATGAGGTTCCCTGCTCAGCTGCTGGGGCTGCTGGTGCTCTGGATCCCAGGTGAGGGCGGAGGGGGTGAGAGAGGAGCACGGGGTGTGGGGGGAGAGCTCTGGGGGCACCACTGCTCCCCATGTGTATTCTGTCCATGGGTGGGACTGCCCTCCACCAAGGGGAAATTAATTTGGGGGCCTGGGAAAGCAAGAAGAAAAGGAAAGGAACAAGGAACAGTGCTTTTGTGAGATGCTGGAAAAGAAAGAAGCTGCTTTGTGCCTGTAATTTTGGGTTGCCTTTGGAAATTGAATATAATTAGAATATGAATCCAATCACAAAAAATGATTTTGCCTAAAACACAAAAGAACCTTAAATTCAGAAAAAGTAGCATCACATTGTGTTTCTCTCATTACTTTAGGATCCAGAGGGGATGTGGTGCTGACGCAGACCCCAGTCTCTCTGACCATCACACTTGGACAGCCGGCCTCCATCTCCTGCAGGGCCAGTCAGAGCCTCCTGCACAGTGATGGATACACCTATTTATATTGGTACCTACAGAAGCCAGGCCAGCCTCCACAGCTCCTCATCTACTGGGTTTCCAACCGGGCCTCTGGGGTCCCTGACAGGTTCAGTGGCAGCGGGTCAGGGACAGATTTCACCCTGACAATCAGCAGGGTGGAGGCTGAGGACATCGGGATTTATTACTGCATGCAAGGTACACATACTCCTCCCACAGTGATTCAGCCCCTAACACAAACCTCTCCATGTGGTGTGGCACCACCCTCCACATGTGTTGCTTGAGTGAGGAGCAGGCACAGCAGAGCCTCTGTTGCCCTAAGAGGCAGATGCTGAGAAGTCAGGGCATCACGTGCAGCTGAGGGCTCTGGACCGTGTAGTGGCCCCTCATTTGCACCAGCCCAGCGCGACAGCACCCGCCCCGGAACGGAGGTGATTGACATGTACTCTGAGCAGTACGATGGAAGGGAGAGTGGACCTGCTCCCCATCCACACCCTCCCCGCCTGTGTGCATGGGTCAAGGGCATCGAGTCAGCTGAAGAGTCAGCAAACGGAGGCATATTTGAGACAACACAAGTTGAATACATTTGAAGCTAACAAATGGTATTTTTCATTTGTATGGTATTTTTCAGTACCATAATATTGGTATCGTGCACATATCATTTCTCATTTTTGAACATTCTCAACTTCTTCATTACCAGTTACACGAATCCCATTATATAATGTTCTCCAGACAACACTCCATGCACACTATTCCCACAGTAAACATTGCAGAGAACACTTCGTCAGAGCGTTTGGTGTTCGAGGACCCAAACACGCTGTTGTAACTTCATAGCACAGATGAGCTTCTGCTCCTGTAAAGAAGATGTGGTCATTACACACAATGGATGTCACTCACCATAGAAGAGAATGAAGTATTGCATTTGCGACAACGTAGATGACCCATGACGGTATTATGGTAGGTGACCTACGTCAGACAGAGAAAGACAAATACCGTATGATTAGGATTTCATTCATATATGGAATCTAAAAAGCAAAACAAAGGAGAGACATCAAAAGACATATAAACAGACACATGAATACAGAGATCAAACTGGTGGTTGCCACACAGAAAGCAGGCAAAGAGGATGGAAAAAACGGCTGAAAATGTATGAGAGTCATAGCCTTCTGGTAACAGAACGAGTAAGTCACTGTGATGAAAGCGCAGGGAACACAGTCAGTGCTCTTGTCATTGTGTCCATGGGGGCAGACGACAGCTACACCTGTGAGCACAGCATATGGAATGGGCTTGTCTGATGTCTATGTCCTACACCTGACACAAATGCAATGTTGTGTATCTCCATACTTCAATACAACAACAACAACAACAACAACAACAACGCACACACACAAGCACAAATATGCACACGTGCACACACAGAACCTATCCAGGAAGATTTTGTCTCAATGACCTTTTTCTGAGACAAAAAGAGAGTTCTCAGAATTCAAAAGGAGGTTTTGAGAAAACAAAACAAGCTGAATACTGTAGAGCATAGAATGTACCTCATAGATCACAGGAAGTATAAGAATGATATGAAGTTTGTTTCCAAAAAGGGATTATTTAAAGATCACCTACACTACTTTGGAGATGACAAATTTGGTAGTATGGTCAAAAACTATTTCACGCAATAGGTAAATACGTTAATTTTACAGAACAAGGTCTTACCTAAAAATGAACTTCTATTGTATGTTCCATTGAAAATGTAAATAAATTACATGCTTTGAGTAGATCTCAATAAAAGTGGTGCTCAAACATTACATCTGACTTAACTTGGGCTCATGTCAATTACCTGTCATAACAGAGTGCATTAGAAGTAAAAGTATGATTTAGGGGTCCCTCGGTGGCTCACTCGGTTAAGCGTCCAACTTCAGATCAGGTGATAGTCTCATGGTTGGTGAGTCTGAGCCCCGGATCAAGCTCAGTGGTGATAATGTAGAGTCTGCTTGGGATTCTCTCTCAACCTCTCACTCTACGCCCTTTCTCTGCTTCTGCTCTCTCTGCCTCTCTGCCTCTCTTTCAAAATAAATAAATAAACTTAAAGAAAGTTAAAAAAAACAAACAACGACAAGGCGTCAGTGTATTTCCACCCACACACGTCCATCCTAAATTGTCCTCATCCATCCCACGGTCACTGGTGTGGAGTCGGGGGAAGCTGCCCATGTCTAGGAGCAGGACACTGGGGGACCCTGCAGTGTCACAGCCCCAAGCACAAACCTCCCCAGGAGGCTCAGCCTCTCAGGGCGACAGCAGCAGCAGTAATGACAGAAGACCACAAAGATCTGATGGCCATTCACCCCCTGCCACCCTCCTCCAGTGATGGTCCCCGGGCACGTGCGCGCGTGCTCACACACACGTCTCCCTGCACCCACGCTATGAGCACAGGCGCAGTGAGCACTGAGTCCCTACATGACCCACACTGTCACGTGGGATCATGTTCTCGCTCCTGCAGATTGTGTGGACTTGACTTTACAGGTTTTCTCCCAAACACAGAAGACTTATATTGCACTTTGCTCAAAGGTAGGCCCCTCCCACAACCTTCCAGCCCTTTCCTTACTGCTGCACCCACCAGGGGATTTGCATAGTGTCCCCCAGGGAGGACCTTCCCCATAAAGTCTGGATTCAAGGCCAGCTTGAATCTGGCTTTGACTTGTCAGGACTCCTCTGGTCAACTCCTCAAAATGAGGTTCCCTGCTCAGCTCCTGGGGTGCTAGTGATTTGGTTCCCTGGTAAGGACAGAGGAGGTGGGAAAGGAGAGCCAAGGGGAGAGGGTGGGCTCAGGGGGCACCGCTGTCCCCAGGTGTATTCTGTGTGCGTGTCAGACATGTGTGACTCATCCTCTGGGATGAGGCAGGTAAGGTTTAGATCTGTGAGAGTGTGGAAGTTTCCAGAAGGAACAAGGGCCTGGGTACTAGTGAAAGACTGTGACACAGAAGGTGGGGAGACAGTCAGCGATGATTAGAGACCTCTGTCCACTTCACAGATGTCAGGTTCCTTATTGTGATAGTGCATTTTCGGTGCCTGCTGGAAGTCACAAGTAATGGGAGAAACACAAAGTCGTATTTTAGCTACAATAAATGAGATGGAAACAATGAAACTTGCTAAAAATATTTGTATCTAACTTGGCACTTCTCTGTCCTTTCTTTAGGATCCAGTAGGGACATTGTGCTGACCCAGACCCCTCTGTCCCTGCCCGTCACCCCTGGACAGCCGGCCTCCATCTCCTGCAGAGCCAGTCAGAGTGTCCTGCACAGTAACGGAAACATCTATCTGAATTGGACCTCAGTGTCCTCACTAGCCCAGGGACAGGTCTCTCTGCATTCGGGGGCTGGACCTGCTGCAGCACCCTCCTCTGCTCTGGGCCATACTCAAAACCGCCTGACTTCATGTCACCAAGCCCAAGGGCCAGACCAGTCCTCCTAGAGGTGGATGGGCTTGTCCCAGCATCGGACACCAAAGGTGATTCCTTCTGAGAGGCAAAGACAGATGATGAACACAATGGAAGTGAAGGTGCCCCCAATACCGGTCATGGGGTCCCCACGGGGGGAGTCTCTCACCAATGGGGAAAAATATTTTATGGAAATAATCAGTCTAAAATTTTACTGAGGGCTGCTGGAATGCTAGACCATAAGAGAGTTGCTCTGTGGGTTGAGGTTGATCCCCACTCACTAGAGTAAGAATAGGTAATGTGGGGGGAAATGTGCCCGAGGCAGTTTCTCATCAATTTTTACAGCTTGTAGTTTTCTATGAAATCTCATAATTCCATCATGTGACTGCTCCAGGGGACTCAGAACTCATTCATTCTATTTTTATGTTATTTTGTATTTTATTTCTTTTATTTCTTATCCTTATTCTGTGCAAGGCCGAGTAGGTGCTTTAGAAAAATCAACGTGCAGATTTCTGGAAGCACTGCTAAGTGAAGGCAGGTGAAGCTTCAAGCAGCACTTGGACCTTGGGTGCCCCTGGGCTCCTGCTACAAAAGGCCAAATGGATGTAAAGGTCACTGGTGCGCAGCTGTGGCTCCCATAGGTCACACTGTCACCCTCTTCATTTACTGATCCAGACAGAACCTGTATGTCCCTTATAGGGCACGGAGTGGCCACTGAATACTCCATTCAGCTCTTGCCTCTTTCTTGGTCTGAAGTTCGATTTGTGTTAAGAACTGAATAAAAGGAGGGGGTCAAAGGGAATTTCAGGTAATTCTAAAAAATCACTTTAAGTGATTTAATCTGATCTTGCTTATTCCAGATCATCTAATATTCACTTCTTCAAAATTTGTATAAGCATTTTGTAGATTCTTCAAAGAGCTGATATGGAAGAAAGAGTGAATATGAGATTCGCAGCTTATAGTCTCCATTTTTCTGCAAATAGATTACTTTTCTGAATAAAAAAAATCCAAAGAAAATTATTCGTTTCCTGGAATACTAAATTCAATTCCTCTCTTTCAAGTCTCAAATTATTTGTTCAACAGAGCTTCAACTTAAGTTGAAAAGGCTAGAATCTCTGTCTCAAGCAAACTAGGTTTTCTTGCAAGATCCCAGGCAGTGTAAACAATTATTAAATTTGCAGACAAGTTGTGGCTTCAAGGAGATATTGGAGAAGGGACTTCCCTTTCTGCAAGGGTGAGTCTAGGGCAGGTCTTAGAGGAGGTGAAAACCTGCCAGGCAGATGAGCTCAATTGGCAATAGAATTATTCTCTTACTCTGCCCAGTTAGTCTGCACACGGCAGAGAGTGTCACACTGACAGACAAAATGCCTTCATCTCCAGCACACGACTCTCCCACCTCATGGATGAACTGTGTACCTGTATATGATTTTTTATACTGATTTCAAAACATAGGAAACAAAACTGAGACGAATATTTGGATACAGATTCATAATCAGCAGAGGAAGAGTAAGGTCTTGAGGATTCAGAAAAGTCAGGTGTGTAAACATACCTGGCTCCCTCAGAGAACCTCTCTGCTCGGATGATGAAACACATGCATGAGCCTCCCCGACCCCGCTGTGCACCAGGAGTCATCCTCTTTGGGGAAAAACACTGTAGTTGTTCCCAAGAGATGGATATATTTAATCCCAGGGGCCTGAGGGGCAGGACTCCCCTCTAGGTCACCTACAGTTCGAGGAGTCCTCTTTGGCCGGGTTGATCTCAGTTCTCTGACAATGATGTCACCAGATCTTTAATCAGGATGTACCTCCATTTGTGTCCATGGAGGGAGGAGGCCTCTGTGAGTCTCTAACCCTGATCAAAACAGCGTGGGTTTGGACTGTTTGGACCCACAAAGTGTACAGCACACATGCCCACAATGGGGGAGAGTCTCTTACTCCCCATCTGTGACAGGATACAGACTCAGAAGTGCCCCCTGCAACAATGGCTTCCCATGTCACACTCACGCTTCCAGTGTCATTGAACCCAAACTATCTCCTCCTACAACACACACAAAACTACAGCAACACCCACCTGTGTAAGATTGTTTCTCAATCAGCTGCTGATGGTCAAGTATAGAGATACAGAGATGCTCTGTCCCTCCCACCCCCCACCACACACACACCCCACATGTCCCTTCACCAGATGTAACCATTTGATCCAGGCATGATCACCTACTTGGCTAGTGGGCAGTTTTGGTGTCCAGGGCACAGGATGGTCTGTTAGAATTAAGAGCATCACACTTTCTGTCTACAGGGAGTATAGGAAAGACATGCAGCCTAGGTGACCAATTCTATAGGACGTTATGTGTGTGGTGTATTTAAAGGAAACAGATTATGTGATAAAACAACAGCCCAAATCAGAGACTCTTACAGATCTTACATTAATTTTAGCAGAAAACAACAAAACTGCCTGAAACTGAAGCATCATAGAGAATACTTTGTCAGAGTAGCCTTTTCAGGCATTGATTAGTAACAAAAGAAAACACATATCTCTCACTGTTACTCTTTTTCTCACAATCCACATTTCCAGTTTGGGTGACCGTCTCCAAGCCTTCTAGAACAAGGCACCACAAAGCTGGACGTCAAAAGGGCAACACTCTCCAGTGCTGGAGCTCTGGGGTCACGACTTCTGGAATAATGCTGGTGAGCTGCTCTGACCCAGCAGCCAGGTCCCTAGTAGGCACTTTCGATGCAAGTGCATGGAAATGTGCAGGATACACTGAAACTTGAAAGGAGTGAATCCTGTTTCTCTTGTTCTAACACACAGAATCTCCTTCTAAACTGGGAACTCATGGCTGTGGCTGCACAAAATACATGAAAAGAAAGAGTAGATGTGGGAAGAGATTTTCCATAACTATGCAGAAAAAAAATAATTTAAAATTATGGCTTGGCCCTTTCGTTCCACTATATTTATTACCAGAAACATACATTTCTTTTGCCCTTTCCTCATGTCTTCAACAGAGCTAGATATCAGTGGAGAAATTTTGTACTGCTGGTGGGAATGCAAACTGGTGTAGCCACTCTGGAAAACAGTACAGAAGTTCCTCAGAAAGTTAGAAATAGAGCTGGGCTAAGACCCAGCAATGACACCTTTGGGTATTCATTCAAAGGATACAAAAATGCTGATTCAAAGGGGTACATGCCCTTAAATGTTTATAGCAGCGCTAGCAACAATAGCCAAACTATGGAAAGAGCCCAAATGTCCATCAATTGATGAATGGATAAAGAAGATAGACACACACACACAGAGAGAGAGAGAGAGAGAGAGAGAGAGAGAGAGAGAGAATGGAGTATTATTCAGCAATCAAAAGAAGGAAATCTTGCATTTGCAACAACATGGATGAAACTAGAGGGTATTAAGCTAAGTGTAATAAGTCAGTCAGAGAAAGACAAATGTCATGTGACTTCACTCATATGTGGAATTAAGAAACAAAACAGATGAACATAGGCCAAGAAAAGGAAAAATAAGATGAAAACAGAGAGGAAGGCAAACCACAGTGACTCTTAAATGTAGAGAACAAACTAAGGGTTGCTGGAAGGGTGTTGAGTGGGAGAATGGACCAAATGGGGGATGGGCATTAAGGAGAGCACTTGCTGGAATGAGCACTGGGTGTTATATTTAATTGATGAATCACTAAATTCTAGTCTTGCCACCAGTATAGCACTATATGTTAACTACCTTGGATTTAAATTTTAAAATAAGTAGGAGCGCCTGGGTGGCTTAGTCGGTTGAGCGTCCGACTTTCATTTAGGTCATGATCTCGCGGTTCGTGGGTTCGAGCCCCGGGTCGGGCTCTGTGCTGACTGCCAGCTCAGAGCCTGGAGCCTGTTTCAGTCTGTGACTCCCTCTCTCTCTGACCCTCCCCTGCTCATGCTGTCTCTCTCTCTCTCCTAGAAATAAATAAAACATAAAAAAAAAATAAATTTTAAAATAAGTAAAACAAAAGAAATACACAAACAGAACTATCAGCTCTCTAAGTGACANGGCAAACCACAGTGACTCTTAAATGTAGAGAACAAACTAAGGGTTGCTGGAAGGGTGTTGAGTGGGAGAATGGACCAAATGGGGGATGGGCATTAAGGAGAGCACTTGCTGGAATGAGCACTGGGTGTTATATTTAATTGATGAATCACTAAATTCTAGTCTTGCCACCAGTATAGCACTATATGTTAACTACCTTGGATTTAAATTTTAAAATAAGTAGGAGCGCCTGGGTGGCTTAGTCGGTTGAGCGTCCGACTTTCATTTAGGTCATGATCTCGCGGTTCGTGGGTTCGAGCCCCGGGTCGGGCTCTGTGCTGACTGCCAGCTCAGAGCCTGGAGCCTGTTTCAGTCTGTGACTCCCTCTCTCTCTGACCCTCCCCTGCTCATGCTGTCTCTCTCTCTCTCCTAGAAATAAATAAAACATAAAAAAAAAATAAATTTTAAAATAAGTAAAACAAAAGAAATACACAAACAGAACTATCAGCTCTCTAAGTGACATACAGAGATTTTATTTTATTTTTTCTGGTGTGGTCAAGATCTTCTGACCTGATGCTTTAGGGAGTTTCATTCACAGGGCCTAACACTTGTATCCAGCATTCTCCACAGCAGACACCAGACCTCTCGGGAACTACCTCCAGTCCCTGCAGTTATTTGGAGAAAATTCTGGGGGTCACTAGCAATGGAGGTGGGAGCTCTTGATTTCTCTAGACCAGGGAGCCAGGCAAGATCACTAAATGCAGTGAAGCTGAGATCCAATCAGAACTGAGAACCTGACGTCCTGCTTTCCTGTGCACCTGTCACCCTGTGTTCCCGGACCTTCCCAGGGACGTGGGGGAGGCCAGCGGGACAGAAAAGACAGAAACGACAGCAGACATCACCACTGAGAGAGTAAAATAAAATGTGTTGCATGTACAGACTGATTGAATCTCTGCGGACTCCAGGTCTCCTCTGCAGTCGCCGCATTGCTAAAGTGCTGGGCGACGAAACCTTGGGCGACCTCTGTAGTGTCTGGATCCTAGACATGGTGGGTGAACAGCAGTTCAGAAACCGCTGACATCTGACTTAAAAGTTGGCATCACTCCCTAATGTGGCCACACTCTGCCATAGAGCCCGGAAAGCAATTATGACTTGTTACAGACGTCGGAAATGAAACAGGTTTGAAAGTGTACAGGAGGGAAGGTACTTTATGCTCAAAATGACAGAGTCACATAACAGGAAAAACAACTCAAGATGTCTCCCTGCACATGGCCGCAAGAGGGCGCCCATGGACCATGGGACGCCAGAAGGTCCTTGGACGTGTCTAGTGATCATGGTCAAAGCCCAGACTGACTTTACATGTGATTATTATTTCTTATTATCACTTAGTAGTGCTGGAGACCCACTCCAGCCGGTCCAGGGGTCCCAGAAGGATGGATGGTGTTGGCGAGAGAGAGAGTGAGAGAGCCCTGAGATTCTTTCTGATCACCAAGGCAGGCATCTCTGCACTGTCGGTTTTGGTGTCTTTATTGAAAGGTCCAACGACAACATGAGATCAGAAAAAGGAATTTTTACAATGGAAAAGTCTGTGATAAGATGCTTTGAAAAGTGTACAAGAACAGGTTTTTCAGAAGTATTCTTGCAGAATTACCCCAATCACAGTGAGGTTGAGTAAATCTTACAACTACAGAAATAACAGGGTGTTCTTAGTGAAAAACAGGACAACATACATATCCTAAGTTAATAACGCTAGGATTAGGATGTAGGTTAAGTTGTATATAGATAGGCTAAGAGTCATTCTGTCTGGCTCACGAGAGGACGAATATTTTTGAGCTGGTTAATAAACTTTTTTGACTTGATGCTGAATGTGTAAACACCATGGAGGTCCTAAATGTGTTAGCCTTTGTTGTGGGGTTATGTTTTAGCTCCTCTTATCTATCCTCATCCCAGCCACCAGTGTAAGGGAGGGTATTTGTGGAAAGTAGGCCTTAGGGAAGGAGCTGTCATACATCACCAGTTAGAAAAGGTATAAGTATTAACTTAAGCTCTGCCCTTATCTGTTCCTTAACTCTAAATTAGGCTCTTTGTTTCAGGGCCAGGCTCAATGGTAACTCTTGTGTTCTTAACCCCCTTTATTATGTAAGTCTTAGATCTACAAGGTCCATAATAGGAAGAGCATTTTAACAAACATCCACAATGCTTTCATCGGAAATCTCTTTTGAAAAGGCAAGAATATGCTTTCCTTAGGACGTATCTGTGTGGGGAATATCGGTCTGTTTTGGAATATTGTGAGGCCTGGTCAATACCAGCAGCTCATTTCCAACATGAGCCAGTAGTAGCAGAAGGAGATACCAGTTGTCGCTTCTCATGGCAGGAGTGGTGCAAACGCTGCTATTTCCCCCTGTGACTGTGTCATCCAGCGAGGCCGGTGCGGCACCCAGCACTAGGTACTTATGGTTTCAGGTCTCACATTTAAGTCTTTAATGCATTTTGAGTTTATTTTTGTGTATGGTGCAAGAAATGGGTCCAGTGTCATTCTTCTGCATGTAGATGTCCAGATTTCCCAGCACTGTTTTTTGAAGAGCCTTCCCCCATTGTATGTCCTTGCCTCCTTTGTCACAGATGAATGGATTTGATAAACATGGGTTTATTACTGGGCTCTCTGTTCTGTTCCATTGATCTATGTGTCTATGCTTTGTGCTAGTACTATACTGTTTTGATTACTATAGCTTTGATGTCTAGTTAGAAACCTAGGATGGTGATACTTCCAGCTTTGTTCTTCTTTCTCAAGGTCGCTCTGGCCATTCAAGGTGAAACTATTCACATAGAAGTGTAAACTGTACCTGAGAAAAATCTAAAGAACTAGAAATATGACAGTGGAAACAGAACGAAACATTTGAATATGTCTCTTCTCCCACTCAGGAAGCAGAGATTGCATCCCGATTAGTTTTGCTCCAAACACAGAAAATCTTTTNAGAGTGAGAGAGCCCCGAGATTCTTTCTGATCACCAAGGCAGGCATCTCTGCACTGTCGGTTTTGGTGTCTTTATTGAAAGGTCCAACGACAACATGAGATCAGAAAAAGGAATTTTTACAATGGAAAAGTCTGTGATAAGATGCTTTGAAAAGTGTACAAGAACAGGTTTTTCAGAAGTATTCTTGCAGAATTACCCCAATCACAGTGAGGTTGAGTAAATCTTACAACTACAGAAATAACAGGGTGTTCTTAGTGAAAAACAGGACAACATACATATCCTAAGTTAATAACGCTAGGATTAGGATGTAGGTTAAGTTGTATATAGATAGGCTAAGAGTCATTCTGTCTGGCTCACGAGAGGACGAATATTTTTGAGCTGGTTAATAAACTTTTTTGACTTGATGCTGAATGTGTAAACACCATGGAGGTCCTAAATGTGTTAGCCTTTGTTGTGGGGTTATGTTTTAGCTCCTCTTATCTATCCTCATCCCAGCCACCAGTGTAAGGGAGGGTATTTGTGGAAAGTAGGCCTTAGGGAAGGAGCTGTCATACATCACCAGTTAGAAAAGGTATAAGTATTAACTTAAGCTCTGCCCTTATCTGTTCCTTAACTCTAAATTAGGCTCTTTGTTTCAGGGCCAGGCTCAATGGTAACTCTTGTGTTCTTAACCCCCTTTATTATGTAAGTCTTAGATCTACAAGGTCCATAATAGGAAGAGCATTTTAACAAACATCCACAATGCTTTCATCGGAAATCTCTTTTGAAAAGGCAAGAATATGCTTTCCTTAGGACGTATCTGTGTGGGGAATATCGGTCTGTTTTGGAATATTGTGAGGCCTGGTCAATACCAGCAGCTCATTTCCAACATGAGCCAGTAGTAGCAGAAGGAGATACCAGTTGTCGCTTCTCATGGCAGGAGTGGTGCAAACGCTGCTATTTCCCCCTGTGACTGTGTCATCCAGCGAGGCCGGTGCGGCACCCAGCACTAGGTACTTATGGTTTCAGGTCTCACATTTAAGTCTTTAATGCATTTTGAGTTTATTTTTGTGTATGGTGCAAGAAATGGGTCCAGTGTCATTCTTCTGCATGTAGATGTCCAGATTTCCCAGCACTGTTTTTTGAAGAGCTATCCCCCATTGTATGTCCTTGCCTCCTTTGTCATAGGTGAATGGACTTGATAAACATGGGTTTATTACTGGGCTCTCTGTTCTGTTCCATTGATCTATGTGTCTATGCTTTGTGCTAGTACTATACTGTTTTGATTACTATAGCTTTGATGTCTAGTTAGAAACCTAGGATGGTGATACTTCCAGCTTTGTTCTTCTTTCTCAAGGTCGCTCTGGCCATTCAAGGTGAAACTATTCACATAGAAGTGTAAACTGTACCTGAGAAAAATCTAAAGAACTAGAAATATGACAGTGGAAACAGAACGAAACATTTGAATATGTCTCTTTTCCCACTCAGGAAGCAGAGATTGCATCCCGATTAGTTTTGCTCCAAACACAGAAAATCTTTTCTGTCACTTTGTTCACATGAGAGGTCATACCGCCCTCCTGCTGGCTCTTTATACATGGCTGCACCCACAGCGGATTTGCATAGTGTCCCCTGGGAAAGACCTTCCCTTGCAAGTCTGAAATAAAAGATCAGCTCTCAAGCTGTCTGGACTTAGCAGGGCTCATCCACGTAACTCCTCAGAATGAGGTTTCCTGCTCAGCTCCTGGGGCTCTTCCTGCTCTGGACGCCAGGTGAGGGCAGAGTGCCCAAAGAGGAAGGAAATCGGGCTGGTGGGGAGGACTCGATGGTGACACTGCTTCCCACACAAACCTTGTTGGCCTGAGGGCTGGGTGGTCTTGCCCTGTGGGACGTGGCAGGTGAACGTTAGATCTGTAAGAGAGGAACATTCCAGAAGGAACAGGACACGTGTGTACTCTGCTAATTACTTAAGCACCAAAGGGGGATGGCTTAGGTAACTGCTAGAGACCCTTTTATGTCGGGCAAATCTCTGGTTCTTTCTTGAAATTAGAACATTTTGAGTCCCGACCAAAATCGTGTAATATGCAATTTTTAAGTCTGAAATAAACAGTAAAAGGGAAATTATGAACTTTTCTCACAAAGTTTGCACATAACCTTGCACTTCTCTCTTCTTCCTTTAGGATGCAGTGGGGATGTCGTGCTGACTCAGACCCCGGGGTCCCTGCCCGTCACCCTTGGACAGCCGGCCTCCATCTCCTGCAGGGCCAGTCAGAGCCTTGTGCACAGTAATGGAAACACCTATTTACATTGGTACCAGCAGAAGCCAGGCCAGTCTCCACGGCTCCTCATCTATAAGGTTTCTAATCGGGCCTCTGGGGTCCCAGACAGGTTCAGTGGCAGCGGGTCAGGGACAGATTTCACCCTGAGAATCAGCAGGGTGGAGGCTGAGGACATTGGAGTCTATTACTGCCAGCAAGGTACACACGCTCCTCCCACAGTGATTCAGCCCCAAACACAAACCTCCCTCCTGTCACGGCCCCGCTGCCCACACGTGCTGTTGGTCTGGGGAGCAGCCACTGCACATTCTGAGTCTGAGGAAGAAGACGCTAGAGACCCCAGGGGACTAGGTGGCAGCTGCGGGCTCTGGGTCACAGAGGCCTCGGAGGCAGCTCAGGCACCACACAACATGGCCCCAGAAACGTCATTTTCTGTTGGCAGAAACAGCAGAGGCTGGAGGGGCTCAAGGGCCCTGGGAGCAGGTGGTCATGGGAAAAGGCACAGGTGACTGAAAACCCTTCCCAAGTCTCCCTGCTTGGACTCCTGTCATCAATTCAGTCAGCGTGACAGGCAGACCCCTGGGGCAGAATGTGGAACACAGGTTACATACATGCTGGGGTTTGGCCAATGGGTCTATTATTAAAAAGGAGATCTGGCAATAGTAAGAAATCGATATTTACCCACTTTTCTATGTCTCCTTTTTAATACTTACGTTCCCACCCCATTGACATGTTTGAGGGAACATCTTGACAAGCTGGTGTCAGGCGTCAGGTGGGATGAAATGAAATCAGGAAAAGTTTTGGATTCCTAGTGTACAAAGAGTCCTTTGTCATCAGAGCAAATATGATGTCACGAGAGGTGACTGATGTTTGACTGAGGAGTCAGCAAACGAGGGCATATTTGTGACAACACAAGTTGAATACATTTGGAGCTAACAAGTTTTGCTATTTTCAATACAATAATATTTGGTATCGTGCAGATATTATTTCTCATTTTTGCACATTGTGAACTTCTTCATTACCAGTTACACAAATCCCTCTTGTACAATGTTCTCCAGACAACGTTCCATGCACACTATTTCCACAGCAAAAATGGCTGAGAACACTTCATCAGAGCGTTTGGTGTTCAAGGACCCAAACACACTGTTGAAACTTCACAGCAGAGATGAGCTCTGCTCCTGTAAAGATGTAAAGAAGATGTGGTCATTACACACAATGGATGTCACTCACCGTAGAAGAGAATGAAGTACTGCATTTGCAACAACCCATGACAGTATTATGGTAGGTGACCAACATCAGACAGAGAAGGACAAATACCATATGATTAGGATTTCATTTATATATGGAATTTAAAAAACAAGACAAAGGAAAAACAATAAAAGACATATAAACAGACACATGAATACAGAGAGCAAACTGGTGGTTGCCAGATAGGAAGCAGGCAAAGGAGATGGAAAAAATGGCTTAAAAGGAATGAGAAGCACAGACTTCTGATTACAGAATGAGTAAGTCACTGCGATGAAAGCACAGGGAACACAGTCAGTGCTCTTGTCATAGTGTCCGTGGGGACAGACGGCAGCTACACCTGTGAGCACAGCATAGCGTATGGGCTTGTCTGATCTGTAGGTCATACACCTGAACCCAATGTCACATTGTGTATCTCCATACTTCTGTAAAACGACAACAACAACAACAACACACACAGACAGACAGACATGCAACATGCACACACAGAATGTCCTATCCAGGAAGATTTTATTTGTCTCAATGACCTTTTTCTGAGACAAAAAAGGAGTTCTTCGAATTCCACCGTAGGTTCTGAGAAAACAAATCAAGCTGAATGATGCAGAGCATAGAATGTACCTGATAGACCACAGCAAGTGTAGAGAGTTATATGAAGTTTCTTTCTCAAAAGGGATCATTTTAAGATCCCACAGCCTAAATATTACTTTGGCGATGACAAATTTGGTATAATATTTTCAAAAACTATTTCACACATTAAGTAAATACATTAATTTTACAGAACAAGGTGTTACCTAAAAATGAACTTCTCTTGTATGTTGCACTGAAAATATAAATAAATTATATGCTTTGAGTAGACCTAAATTAAAATAGTGCTCAAACATTAGATCTGACCTATCTTGGGCTCATGTCAATTACCTGCCATAACACAGTGTTTTAGAAGTAAAAGTTGATTTAGGGGCCCCTGGGTGGCTCAGTCGGTTAAGCGTCCAACTGCAGATGAGGTCATAGCCTAACGGTTGGTGAGTCTGAGCCCGGCATCAGGCTCAGTGGTGATAGTGTAGAGCCTGCTTGGGATTCTCCCTCTACCTCTCTCTATATACCCCTCCTCTGCTTGTGCTCTCTCTGCCTCTCTGTCTCCCTCTCAAAATAAATAAATAAACCTTAAGAAAAGTATGAAAAAAAAACAACAGGCGTCAGTGTATTTCCGTGCATATTCACAGTGGACACACACGTCCATCCTAAATTGTCCTCATCCATCCCCGGTCACTGGTATGGAGTTGGGGGAAGCTGCCCATGTCTACGAGCAGGACACTGGGGGACCCTGCAGTGTCACAGCCCCAAAACAAACCTCCCCAGGAGGCTGAGCTTCTCAGGGCGGCAGCAGCAGCTGTGGTGACAGAGGACCACAAAGTTCTGATGGCCATTCAGCCCCCACCCTCTGAGATGGCCTCTGAGTACACAAGTCTGCCCCGCCTTTGACGCTGTCTGTGAGCGCAGGCGCAGTGGTACTGGGTCCCTGCATGACCCACAGTCACGTGGGATCATCACGTTCTCACTCCTGCAGGTTGTGTGTACTTGACTTTATAGGTTTTCTTCCAAACAAGAAGACTTATATTGCACTTTGCTCAAAGGTAGGCCCCTCCCACAACCTTCCAGCCCTTTCTACACTACAGCACCCCCCAGGAGAATTGCATAGTGTCCCCCAGGGAGGACCTTCCCTATAAAGTCTGGATTCAAGGTCAGCTTGAATCTGACTTTGACTTGTCAGGACTCTTCAGGTCAACTTCTCAAAATGAGGTTCCCTGCTCAGCTCCAGGGCTGCTAGTGCTTTGGTTCCCTGGTAAGGCCAGAGGGGGTGGGAAAGGAGAGCCAGGACAGGAGCATGAGCCCCGGGGACAACACATCCCAGGTGTATTCTGTGTGCATGTCAGACATGTGTGACTCATCCTCTGGGATGAGGCAGGTGAGGTTTAGATCTGTGAGAGTGTGGAAGTTTCCAGAAGGAACAAGGGCCTGGGCACTAGTGAAAGACTGTGACACAGAAGGTAGGGAGGGAGTCAGCGATGATTAGAGACCTCTCTCCACTTCACAGATGTCAGGTTCCTTATTGTGATAGTGCATTTTCGGTGCCTGCTGGAAGTCACAAGTAATGGGAGAAACACAAAGTCGTATTTTGGCTACAATAAATGGGATGGAAACAATGAAACTTGCTAAAAATATTTGAATCTGACTTGGCACTTCTCTGTCCTTTCTTTAGGATCCAGTGGGGATATTGTGCTGACCCAGACCCCTCTGTCCCTGCCCGTCACCCCTGGACAGCCCCCCTCCATCTCCTGCAGGGCCAGTCAGAGCCTCCTGCACAGTAATGGAAACACCTATCTGTATTGGTTCCTGGAGAAGCCAGGCCAGTCTCCACGGCACCTGGTCTATGGGGTCCAACCGGGACCCTGGTGTCCCAGACAGGTTCAGTGGCAGCGGGTCAGGTTCAGATTTCACCCTGAAAATCAGCCAGATCCATTGACTGATAAATGCATAAAGAATACGCATATATAATGTATATATATACACAGTGGAATACTAGAAAAGAGACATCAAAAAAGTGTACTTTTCATTTTGAACAAAGTGGATGGAACTAGAGTGTATTCTGCTAAGCATAATAAGTCAGTCAGAGAAAGACAAATATCATATGACTTCACTCATATGTGGAATCTAAGATACAAAACAGATTAACCTAGGGCAAGGGAGGGAAATATAAGATTAGAACATAGACGGAGGTAAGCCATAAGAGACTCTTAGATGTAGAGAAAAAACTGAGGGTTGTTGGGGGGTTGTTGAGTCAGGGACAGGCTAAATGGGGGGTGGGCATTAAGGAGGGCACTTGTTGGGATGAGCACTGGGTGTTCTATGAAGAGATGAAAACCTAAATTTTACTCTTGAAACCATCATAACACTATATGTTAACTACCTTGGGTTAAATTTTAAAATAAGTAAAACAAAGTCTTTTTTTTTATCAGAAAAGAATTCTTTTACTTTGAATTTTCCGAATTCTTTTTTTTTTTTTCCTAGGAAAGAGAGAGAGACAGAGTGAGCAGGGGAGGGTCAGAGAGAGAGGGAGTTACAGACTCTGAAATTGGCTCCAGGCTCTGAGCTGGCAGTCAGCACAGAGACCGACCCGGGGCTCGAACCCACGAACTGCGAGATCATGCCCTAAGCGAAAGTCGGATGCTCAACCGACTAAGCCACCCAGGCGTCCCATGAATTTTCCGAATTCTTAAGGGCAATATATTGATATAAAACAACCTGTTAAAATGGCAGACTTTTAAGGAGAAATCAGTTGATTTTCACAGAAAGTAGTAATATTTTATCAAATTAAGTATCTTAAAATATTTTGTAAGTATTAACGACAAATACTTGTTATTAATAATGTGTAATAAAACAAAACCACAAGAATCAATGTAATGTGTAATTAAACAAAAGCATGACAGGTGTCTTATTCATTTCCCCATAAATTGTGTTTCTATCCTGGAGAGGAGGTACAACTGATTAATTTATATCTATGCCGAATGACCCTTTAAAACTAGGTGAAGGTTTATGATATTGTTCTTTTTCTGTTGTCATCTTTGTTTTCATGTTCAATGCCATTTTTTTCTTGTTCAGCTGCATATGTTTGTGAGTTCTTACTCCAAGATGGTTAATTAGGGGTCTGATATTTTCTGAAGATTCAGAATTGAAGGAGGTAGCATAATAAATAAAACTAAAAGACACACAGAAGTTCTAAAAGGTAATGAAAGGAAAAAGGTAAATGAAATTGTTAGTCGTGAAATAGGAGACACTTATTGTATTCCTGTCTCCTTACCATCATGTGTCACTGGCCACCCAGATTCTTCCCATAGAGCTCAACAGTGAAAACCGTATCATTTTTACCGAATCATATTTTACAACGCTGTTAAAAATTCTTATTTTCGAGGATTGCCCAGAAGATAGTCTAGCCAAGCTCTCTTCTAGAAGCTTATGGAGAACAGTGTTTATTTGTTTGTGTTCTTTGGCAGGTAAGTCTGACTTGGGGTTAGTTACCCAAGATGACCTAGAGCCACACACTCTGCTTTTTACCACTCTAGGCTGGTTTCTTTGTTTTGTTTTGGGTAACAAAGGATGCTAACTACCCTCCTGGATGAATTAAAATCAGCTCCATTTTCCAGGAGTGGTTCAATCCATCCTGACTCAAGTCACTGACAAGGGACAGAGATTCAGGTGTGTGTCCTACTTGAATGCCCCGCGGCAGGGTATCCGGCTTGCCCTGAGCAGTGGCATCTTTGGGGGGAAAGGCAGGGAAACATCAGTCACAGGAAAGGGTTACCCCAAGATGTTCAACAGTGTCTCCAGTTCTTGCTCTTCTCACATACAANTGCGTACTCTGACCATACATGTTCATGCTCCAAGGAACAGAACTTGATCTTATGAGATTTAGGAACCACCTAAAATGAACAATGACCAGTGTCAGATGAAGACTTTGAAAAAGAAAGAATCACCTTTGTGCCTTGTAAATATTATTGTTCTCATTATGATGTGGGTCATTTTCTTTTTCAAAATGATTCACCTGAAGTAATTAACAAAAGGAAAATTATGAAAATGGCTTGTAAGGTCTGTATGCATCCTTGAACTTCTCTCTCACTATTTTAGGATCCAGTGGGGATATTGTGATGACACAGAGCCTTCTGTCCCTGCCCGTCACCCTGGACAGCCGGCCTCCATCTCCTGCAGGGCCAGTCAGAGCCTCCAAAATAGATTTAGAAACAACCTTTTAAATTGGTACCAGCAGAAGCCACGCCAGTCTCCACGGCTCCTCATCTATAGGGCTTCCACAGGGCCTCTGGGGTCCCTGACAGGTTCAGTGGCAGCGGGTAAGGGACAGAATTCACCCTGAGAATCAGCAGGGTGGAGGCTGAGGACGTAGGAGTTTATTACTGCCAGCAAGCTCTATAAACTCCTCCCACGGTGATTAAACATAGAACAAAAACCTGCCTGGCTGGGGATTTCAACTGCCCCAAAGTGTTGATTGTCTGGGGGGCCCACAGCAGGTCCTCCGAGTATGTGTAAGCAGAAGATGTTGCACACCCCAGGGGACTAGGTCGCAGCTGAGGGCCCCGCACCACGAGGACTTTGGCTCCCCTCGGGCACCACGTGCTAAGGCCCCATCAGGTGCCACAGCCTTAGGATGGCAGAAGCGGTCCTGCGATGGGTCTGTGGTCTTAGGCTTTGGTTTCTGATGGGTGTATTGTTAGGGATGGAAGTCGGCCTCCCAGGCTGGGGGGATGTTTGGCTTTGGGAAGCCCCGCCCCCCGGTTTTCCAAGATGGCGTATGTGTTTGTGCTCCATTACCTACATGCACATTCCAGGTGCTATAAGTGCTTTGCAATCCTTCTTATATCAGACTTTTATAATCTCCATGTTGGTAGATCCTTATATGGTATTGTGGTAAAAATGTACATTTCCTCGATGACCAAGATGTTGAGAAAAATTTTTTTATGTTTATTTTTCATTATCCATTTGGATGTCTATTTTTGGAAAGTGCTTGTTTTGCTTGTTTAATTATATATTATGTATACTTCTATATCTTCGTAATGATATAATACATAATTTGCATTTTTATATATAAATATACATAGCTTGTCTCTTCTCTTCTAGGGAGTTCCTTATACATTCAGAAATAAATTTGTCATACTGGAGAATTCGCTCATGCATCACGGCATGTCTGAACTCAGCTCTGGTCATAATCTTGAAGTACAGGATATGAGCCCCACACCTGGCTCTGTGCTGACACCTCAGAGCCTGGACTTACCACAGATTCTGTGTCACTCTCTTTCTGTTCCATTCCTCCCCCTCGCCCCCAGCATTCTGTGTCGCAAAAATAAATAAAAACATTAACAATTTTTAAAATATATTAAAACATTTTCCCCCTTTAGAGACCAAAGGTACCCTCCTATGCTTTCTTCATGAAGCATAATTACTTTAATGCTTATGTGTAGAAGTATGATCTTCCACTGACTCAAGCTTTTGCATAATGTGGGATGGGTCAAGCTTTTTATTTCCACTTCTATGATTTATTAAAAAGGAAAAATGACCAGTAATCCACCTTCCTGCCTTTGTTAGACACTAAGGGCCTGTGTACCCATGGGTCATTTCCTAGAGTTCCTGTTTTGTTCTATTTGTTTCTCTATCTTTTATATGCAGCTATATAATAACTTTTAAAACCTCATCTTATTACTTTTGTGACTTTATTTTGATTCTTAGGAGTTTCTTGGATATTGTAGATCATAGAAATTTAACCTATATTAGGATACCATTCTCTTCAAATTCAAAAATAGTCCTTTGGGAATTTTTATAGATTACATTGAATATTTATATCAATTTGGGAATAATGGAAACTTAATAATATTGAGTCCTTTACTGCATTAACATAGAAAATGTCTCTATATAAGAAAATCTTCTCTAACTCGCTATCGATATTATATATATATTTTATACATTTACTTTGAAAGACAGGAGAGAGAGAAAGAGAGAGAATGTGAATGGGGAAGGACAAAGAGAGAGGGAGAGTGTGAATCCCAAGCAGGCTGTGCTATCAGTGCAGAGCCCCACATGGGGCTGGTTCCGTGAAATCATAACCAGAGCCGAAATCAAGAGTGGGACATTTAACTGACCGAGCCACACAGCCACCTGAGATATTTTACAGATTGGCAGTGAATCCAAATCCTTTACTGAAATATTTCTAGCGGGTTTTTTCGGATTTTTAAACATTCACGTACACAATTTGTTATCATAAGTCAAGATAATGTAATGGAACATATTTCACAAGTTTTTACATTATGAAGACCAAACGCAGAGGGAGATACCACTGCATCCTATTTCTTGTCTTTTTTTCCCCCTTATTCCTTTTTAACCTCAAATATTTATGGTGACCTTAGGTTTGACCATCTCCAGTCTCCAATTCTAGTTACATATGAGTCTTTTGTTCTTTACTAGGTGAAGGTTTATTGAGGAGATGGATCATGTGTCTTCCCTACAGACTCTGGCCTAGTGATGGATGTCATAGTGTCAACTTCATGAGTGACAGTGAAGAGTCTCTCAGCCCAGACTCAGGACCCCACATCAGAAAATCCTGACAGTTGCTATATCATGACATAGCCATTAGATGGCAGACAGACCCCACAGTAAACCAAAGAAACATAGTCCTGATGCTAAAATACAAAGAGAGTAAGAGTGATACTGTCCAATTATCCCCCAGGAGCTCCAAAGGCTGAATGGGTCTCGGGTGTGATGGGGACACTGTTGTTTCCTGTAAGACATTTGTGACTTAGGGGAGTTTCTGCGTGTATCCAAAGCTCATATATACCTTATGGTGTGTGTTTCTGTCTTTGTATCTATGTATCTCTCTATATATCTATGATTCTATGTACTATGTATGTATGTATGTATGTATGTATGTATCTATCTATCTAAATATCTAGGGCCAAAGAGAGATGAAAGACAGGATACACACCATGTTATAACAAACGGTTACCAAAATTGAACACTTGCTGCCTAAAGCATAAAATTCTACTCCTTTCCTCGTCTCCTAAGCAGGGCTATTAGTTCTCTACCTGTGAGTGATTCTTTCTCCCTGTGAAGGTCTTTTTACTTTCATCTTCTCAAGAAGTCCCTGGGTGAGTATAATTCATTATTTAATGGTTATTAAAGTGTCTTAAAACATTAGCCTGGAAACAGGAGACATCAGAGGCTCTAGAACTCTCTCTATCTCTCTAGTTCATCCTGTGGTTTGGAGATACTCTGCCAATCAGCCAGAGCCGGGCGGCTCTGTTTCCTCCTGGACAGTAGCTGAGAGGAATCCAAGCAGGATGGCCGTACACCTGCTAGAAAGTGACTCAGGACACTCAAGTCCACAACTTCAGGGTCTCTGGAGCTTTCTCAGAAGGGCAGGGCTGTGAGCACTGTGTCTTCCCAGACACTCAGGTCCTTCTTCCCACTCAGCAGTAAGGAATTTGTCTCTGGTAGTTTCCCTCCAGGCACAGAACACATTGGAAGGTACTTTGCTCACAGGAGAGGTCCCTGTGGCCCTGCCTTAGGCTCTTTCCCCTCTGCCACACCCCCCAGGGGATTTGCATGTGGTCCCCTGGGAGGCCCTGCCCTGTGACATAAAGCTCAGCTCTGTGCTGTTCTTTACCTGTGAGGACCCATCAGTCCCGCTTCTCACAATGAGGTTCCCTGCTCAGCTGCTGGGGCTGCTGGTGCTCTGGATCCCAGGTGAGGGCGGAGGGGGTGAGAGAGGAGCACGGGGTGTGGGGGGAGAGCTCTGGGGGCACCACTGCTCCCCATGTGTATTCTGTCCAAGATGGGACTGCCCTCCAGCAAGGGGAATTTAATTTGGGGGGCTGGGAAAGCAAGAACAAACAGAAAGGAACAAGGAACAGTGCTTTAGTGAGATGCTGGGGAATAAAGAGGCTGCTTTGTGCCTGCCATTCTTGGGTTGTCTTGGGAAACTGGATATATTTAGAGGATGAATGAAATCACAAAAATGATTTGGCTTAAAACACACACACAAAAACTCGTAATATCATAAAAAAATGGCATAACATTGTGCTTCTCTCTCCTTCCTTTAGGATGCAGTGGGGATGTGGTGCTGACGCAGACCCCACTCTCCCTGCCCGTCACCCTTGGACAGCCGGCCTCCATCTCCTGCAGGGCCAGTCAGAGCCTTGAGGACAGTGATGGAGACAGCTATTTAGATTGGTACCTACAGAAGCCAGGCCAGTCTCCACGGCTCCTCATCTATGAGGTTTCCAATCGTTTCACTGGGGTCCCTGACAGGTTCAGTGGCAGCGGGTCAGGTACAGATTTCACCCTGACAATCAGCAGGGTGGAGGCTGAGGACATCGGGGTTTATTACTGCATGCAGAGTATACATGATCCTCCCACAGTGGTTCAGCCCTAAACACTAACCTCTCTGTGTGGCGTGGCACCAGCCTCCACACGTGTTGCTTGAGTGGGGAGCAGGCACAGCAGAGTGTCCGTTGCCCTAAGAGGCAGGTGTTGGGGACGTCAGGGCATCACGTGCAGCTGAGGGCTCTGGACCGTGTCATGGCCCCTCAGCTGAACCAGCCCAGCACAGCAGGACCCGCCCCGGAACGGAGGTGATCCATGTGCCCTCTGAGCTACTGGAGGGAAGGGAGAGCGGACCTGCACCCCATCCACACCATCCCCTCCTGTGTGCATGGGTCAAGTACATCGAGTCAGCTGAAGACTCAGCAAATGGAGGCATATTTGTGACAACACCAGGTGAATACATTTGAAGCTAACAAATTTTGCTATTTTACATTACCATAATATTTGGTATCGTGCAGATATGATTTTTTATTTTTGCACGTTGTGAACTTCATCACTACCAGTTACATGAATCTCTCTTGTACAATGTTCTGCAGACAACGTTCCATGCACACTACCCCCACAGCAAAAATGGCTGAGAACATTTTGTCAGAGCGTTTGGTGTTCGAGGACCCAAACACACTGTTGTAACTTTATAGCACAGATGAGCTTCTGCTCCTGTAAAGAAGATGCAGTCATTACACACAATGGATGTCACTCACCATAGAAGAGAATGAAGTACTGCATTTGTGACAACGTGGAAGATCCATGACAGTATTATGGTAGGTGACCTACGTCAGACGGAGAAAGACAAATACCGTATTTGTCCATATGATTTGGATTTAATTTATATATCAATGTAAAAAGGAAAACAAACAAAAAGCAACAAAAAACGCATAAGCAGACACATGAATACAGAGATCAAACTGGTGGTTTCCAGATGGGAAGGAGGCAAAGGGGATGGGAAAAATGGGTGCAAAGGAAAGAGAGGGACAGCCTTCCCGTGATGAAATCAATAGGTCACTGTGATGAAAGCACAGGGAACACAGTCAGTGCTCTTGACGTAGTGTCCGTGGGGATAGATGGCAGCTACACCTGTCAGCACAGCATAGTGTATGGACTTGTCTAATGTCTATGTCCTACACCTGGACCCAATGTAACATGTGTGTCTCCGTACCTCAATAAAATGACAACAACCACACACACGTACGTACATGCATGCGTGCACACACAGAAGAACCTGTCCAGGAAGATTTTATTTGTCTCAGTGCCCTTTTTCTGAGACAAAAAGAGAGTTCTTAGAACTCCAAAGTAGGTTCTGAGAAAACAAATCAAGCTCAATGATGCAGAGCATAGAATGTACCTGATAGACCACAGCAAGTGTACACAATGACTTACAGTTTGTTTCAAAAAAGGGATCATTTTAAGATCACCTAGACTAAATAATACTTTGGAGATGACATATTTGGTACAATATTGTCAAAAACTATTTCAAGCCATAGGTAAATACATTACTTTTACAGAACATAGTCTTACCTAAAAATGTACCTGTATTGTATATTCCCATTGAAAATGTAAATAAATTATATGCTCCCCAGGAGGCTCAACTTCTCATGGTGGCAGCAGCAGAGGTGGTGACAGGAGATCACAAAGCCATTCCCCCCCTGCCCTCCTGGAAGGATGCGGGTATTTNGTACCTGTATTGTATATTCCCATTGAAAATGTAAATAAATTATATGCTTCCCAGGAGGCTCAGCTTCTCATGGTGGCAGCAGCAGAGGTGGTGACAGGAGATCACAAAGCTGATGGCCATTCCCCCCCTGCCCTCCTGGAAGGATGCGGGTATTCGATGGAAAAATGAGTGAATTCAAATATATAATTAGTTAATAGCCTTCCACGAATGTTAAATTCCTAGCTAAGATAATTCTAGTGAGGTCATGTAAGATGTCCACATTTGGAAAAGCTGGGGAAAGAGTGTATGGAAAGAATCTTTAGACCTTTGAAATTGTTTGGAAGTCTAAAGTGATTTCAAAATAAATTGAAATATAGAGCCAAGAGAATTTAAAATAAGGCAAGAGTATGAGTTCTTATTGCACTGCTCTCCAGTGTCATTCTCTTTTTCATTATTTACCTATTTGTAATCCCTATGATTTAATTTACTGTCAGTTTGCTTACCTATGATCTGAAGAGTAGTAGACATGCAATGTTACATTAGTTTAGGTGCACAACATCGTACTCAAGAACCCTCCAGGAAACACTGTGCTCACCACAACGTGGCTGCCATCTGTCACCGTATGATGCTATGAAAATGCCAGTGACTGTATTGCCTGTGCTGTGCCTTCGTCCCCGTGACTTCTTCATTCCATAACTGAACACCTGCACCTCGCCTTCACCTTCAGTGATTTTTCCCATCTTCCAGCCTCCTTTCTCTCTGGCAACCATTAGTTTGTTCTCTGCATTTCTGGATCTGTGTCTGGTTTTTTTGTCATCTGTTTTCTTTTCTAGATTCCACATACAAGCAAAATCATATTGTGGTTGGGTCCCCTCCCTAAGGAAAGAAAAAAAACCCTCAAGGCAACATCCCTCACGACCTTGTAACAGGAGTCCACTTATCAGACTGCATGGCTGTGTGTTACCATGCATGGGAGACAAAGAAGTGAAAACTATATAAAAAAACTAGGCCATGTGGCATTTGAGGCTCCTTTCTTTGGGTAGGAACCCAACTGAGTGGTGTAGGCAGGACTAAAATTGCTTCCTGGAGAATAAAGCCTTGGTGTCACGACTCTCTGTGTGAGAATCCTACTACAATATGGCATTTGACTTTCTCTGTCTGACACCGTTCACTTAGCGTGATACCCTCTAGGTCCATCCATGTTGTCACAAATGGCAAGATTTCACTCTTTCTCATGGCTGAGTATTATTCCATTGTGTACACACACACACACACACACACACCATCTCTTCTTGACCCATTCATTTATTGATGGACACTAAATTTGCTTCCATACTTGACGATTGCGAACAATGTTGCAGTAAGCACAGGGTTGCATATGATCTTTTCAAGTTGGTGTTTTCATTTTCTTTTGGATAAATACCCAGTCGTGGAGTTAATGGATCTATGGTGTGCTTAATTTTCATCTTTTGAGGAAACTCCGTACTGTTTACACTTCATACTGTTTTCCAAGGTGGTCGCACCAGTTTACATTTCCACCAAGAGTTCGCAGCGCTCCTCTTTCTTTGCATACTCGCCAATGCTTGTTCTTTCTTGTCTTTTGATAGCAGTCATTCAGACAGGGATCCGGCGCTATCTCACTTGCAGGTGCTATCTGCATTTCCCTGACGTTTCATGATGGTTTGTGAGCATCTTTGCAAGAATGTGCTGGCCATCCAAGGTCTTCTTGGAAAAATGTCTATTCAGGTTCTCTGCCCATTTTTTTTTTTACGTTTTTATTTACATCCCAGTCATTTAAAATACAGTGTGATATTAGTTTCAAGCATACAATATAGTAATTCAACACTTCCCTACAATGCCCAGTGCTGATCACAAGTGCACTCCTTGGTCCTTATCACCTATTTAACCCGTATCCCAACCCATCTCTCCTCTGGTAACCAAAAGTTTGCTTTCCATAGATAAGAGTCTATTTCTTGGTGTACCTCTCTCTCTTTTTACCTCCACGCTCATTTTGTTTCTTAAATTCTACGTATTAGTGAAATTTCATCGTATTTGTCTTTCTCTAACTGACTTATTTCACTTAGCATAATACTCTCTATCTCCATCTATGTCATTGCAAATGGCAAGATTTCATTCTTTTTTATGGCTGAGAGCATACATGCATGCATGTGAGTGTCTAGCACATCTACTTTGTACATGAAAAGAATATGGATTTATTTAGGTTCCTGAGTTGGTTAAGCATCAGACTTAGGCTCAGGTCTGCCCCTCCCCAACTAACATTTGCTCTCCCTCACAAAATAAATAAACATTTTTTTAAAAAAGAAACCTCTCTTTTTGAACATATGAAAACTGAAAACAAGAGATTTCCTGATGTCAACACAGTAAGCTTAGAAGAGCAATAACTCAGGCTCAAATTTCATAATTTTAAGTCCATATTCTTTTTTTAAATTTTTGATGTTTATTTATTTTTGAGAGCCAGAAAGAGACAAAGCATGAGCATGGGAGAGGCAGTGAGAAGGGGAGACACAGAATCTGAAGCAGGCTCCAGGCTCTGAGATGTCAGCACAGAGTCTGACACAGGGCTTGAACCTACAAACTGTGAGATCATGACCTGAGCCTAATTCTGATGCTTCACCATCTCTGCCCATTTTTATTCAGAGTATTTGTTTTTTGGGTGTTGAGTTGCATAAGCACTTTATATATTTTGCATATTAACACATTATTGGATGTATCGTTTTCAAAGATCTTTTTCCATTTAGGATGCCTTTTGGTTTTGCTGATGGTTTCCTTCACTGTGCAAGACCTTTTCATTTTGGTGTAGTCCCAATAGTTTATGTTTACTTCTGTTTCCATTATCTGAGAAGATATATCTACAGAAATGTTCCTAAGGCTAATGTTAAAGAGATTACCGCTTAGATTTCCTTGTAGGAACTTGAGGGTTTCAGGTCTCACACTGAGGTCTTTAATCCGTTTTGAGTTTGTTTTTGTGTGTGGTGTAAGAAATGGATCCAGTGTCATTCTTTTGCATGTAGGAGTCCAGTTTTCCCAGCACTGTTTTTTGAAGAGCCTTCCTCATTGTATATCCTTGCCTCCTTTGTCACAGATCAATGGACTCAAGAACCATGGGCTTATTTGTGGGCTCTCTGTTCTGTTCCATTGATCTATGTGTTAATGTTTTGTGCGAGTACCATACTGTTTTGATTACTATAGCTTTGTAGTCTAGTTAGAAATCTAGGATTGTGATACCTCAAGCTTTGTTCTTCTTTCTCAAAATTGCTCTGCCCATTCAAGGTCAATCTTTTCACATAGAAGTGTAAAATGTGCCTGGGAAAAAGCTAAAGAACTAGAAATATGACAGGGCAAACAGAACAAAACATTTGAATATGTCCCTTCTCCCACTTAGGCAGCAGAGATTGCATCTCGGTTAGTTTTCTCCAAACACAGAAACTCTTTTCTGTCACTTTGCTCACATGAGAGGCCATACCCCCCTCCTGCTGGATCTTTCCACATGGCTGCACCCGCAGTGGATTTGCATAGTGTCACCTGGGGAGGACCCTCCCTTGCAAGTCCGAGATAAAAGATCAGCTCTCAAGCTGTCTGGACTTAGCAGGGCTCATCCACGTAACTCTCAGAATAAGGTTTCCTGCTCAGCTCCTGGGGCTCTTCCTGCTCTGGACGCCAGGTGAGGGCAGAGTGCCCAATGAGGAAGGAAATTGGGCTGGTGGGGGGGCTCGGAGGGGACACTGCTTCCCACACAAATTGTGTTGGCCTGCGGGCTGGGTGGTCTTGCCCTGTGGGACGTGGCAGGTGAACGTTAGATCTGTGAGAGAGGAAGATTCCCAAAGGAAAAGGACATGTGTGTATTCTGCTGATTACTTAAGCACCAAAGAGAGGGGTGTCGTATGTAACTTTTAGAGACCCGTTTATGTCCTACAAATCTCTGGTTCTTTCTTGAAATTAGAAAGTTTTGAGTCCCGACTCAAAATCGTGTACAATGCAATTTTTAAATCTGAAATAAACAGTAATAGGGAAATTATGAACATTCCTCACAANAGGCCATACCCCCCTCCTGCTGGATCTTTCCACATGGCTGCACCCGCAGTGGATTTGCATAGTGTCACCTGGGGAGGACCCTCCCTTGCAAGTCCGAGATAAAAGATCAGCTCTCAAGCTGTCTGGACTTAGCAGGGCTCATCCACGTAACTCTCAGAATAAGGTTTCCTGCTCAGCTCCTGGGGCTCTTCCTGCTCTGGACGCCAGGTGAGGGCAGAGTGCCCAATGAGGAAGGAAATTGGGCTGGTGGGGGGGCTCGGAGGGGACACTGCTTCCCACACAAATTGTGTTGGCCTGCGGGCTGGGTGGTCTTGCCCTCTGGGACTTGGCAGGTGAACGTTAGATCTGTGAGAGAGGAAGATTCCCAAAGGAAAAGGACATGTGTGTATTCTGCTGATTACTTAAGCACCAAAGAGAGGGGTGTCGTATGTAACTTTTAGAGACCCGTTTATGTCCTACAAATCTCTGGTTCTTTCTTGAAATTAGAAAGTTTTGAGTCCCGACTCAAAATCGTGTACAATGCAATTTTTAAATCTGAAATAAACAGTAATAGGGAAATTATGAACATTCCTCACAAAATTTGCACATAACCTTGCCCTTCTCTCTCCTTCCTTTAGGATGCAGTGGGGATGCTGTAATGACACAGACTCCTCTCTCCCTGCCCGTCACCCTTGGATGGCCGGCCTGCACCTCCTGCAGGGCCAGTCAGAGCCTCGTGCACAGTAATGGAAACACCTATTTAAGCTGGTACCAGCAGAAGCCAGGCCAGTCTCCACGGCTCCTCATCTATAAGGTTTCCTACGGGCCTCTGGGGTCCCTGACAGGTTCAGTGGCAGCGGGTCAGGGATAGATTTCACCCTGAGAATCACAGGGTGGAGGCTGAGGACGTTGGAATCTATTACTGAGAGTAAGGTACACACGCTCCTCGCACAGTGGCTCAACCCCAAACACAAACCTCTCTCCTGTCACGGCCCCGCTGCCCACACGTGCTGTTGGTCTGGGGAGCAGGCACCACACGTCCTGAATCTGAGAAAGAGGAAAATGGTGGGGAGCTAAGGGAATGATTGAGGCCGGGGCTCTGCACCATGAGGCCACCAGCCACCCCAGCACCACCTTTATGACCCCGAAAGCGGAAGCAGCCTTGGTATGATGTGGGATCAGGGAGCTGCTCGCGGCCTGTCAGGACAAAGGGAGGAGCTGAGGGAAGTGCTTCCTAATCCCCCCGCCTCGTGTCGGGTTGTCCGTTAACACTGAGCATTAGAGCCAGACAAGGAGGCCATTCTTGGAAATATAAGTGGAATACTTTTTGGCGATTAACCGTTTTGATTTTGACCACCGATTCGTTCTCCATGCGACTTACACAGCTTTTCACTTTTCTACTTCTTCCTCATGGTTTGTTCTTGTTAGGTGGTATTAGTCTAGTGTTCATTTCATCCGCATTATTCAGTGTGTTGATGTACAGTGACTCCTAGGATTCCCTTACTGTGCATTTAGGTCTGTAAAACGTAGTCATGTCTACGTTTGCAAACCTGGATTTAGACTTTTGAGCCTTCTTTCTTTTTTCTTAGGCAACCAAAGGCCTTGCCAATCTCATTGATTTCTTTCTTTTTTTTTTATTTTTTAAAATGTTTTATTTATATCTGAGAGAGAGAGAGAGACAGTGTGAGCAGAGGAGGGTCAGAGAGAGAGGGAGACACTGAATTGGAAACAGGCTCCAGGCTCTGAGCTGGCTGTCAGCACAGATCCCAAGGTGGGGCTTAAACCCACGAACCGTGAGATCATGACCTGAGACAAAGCCAGACGCTTAACTGACTGAGCCACCCAGGCTCCCCAAGATTGACTTCTTAAAGAACCAAACAATAGTCGGGGCACCTGGGTGGCTTAGTCGGTTAAGCGTCCGACTTTTGCTTAGGTCATGATCTCGCAGTTCGTGGGTTCGAGCCCCGCATCGGGCTCTGTGCTGACTGCCAGCTCAGAGCCTGGAGCCTGTTGCCAGTTCTGTGTCTCCCTCTCTCTTTGACCCTCCCCTGCTCATGCTGTCTCTCTCTCTCTCCTAGAAATAAAATAAAAATATAAAAAAATAAGAACCAAACAATAGTATATTTTATTTTCTCTATATTTTAAGTTTATTTTATTAGTATCTTTTCCAATATCTATTATTTCCTCCCTTCTGCAGACTTTGGGCTTATATTGCTTTTCTTTTTCTAGTGCCTATAGTATAAAATTAGATTCTATGCTATCATAAAATTTCAAAAATTGAATTCAATATATTTATAAGATAATAGTCACATTCTTTTAATGTTTTCATAAGAAATTTTCAGTTAGAAAAAGGCTGTCAACCTTTCTGCTTCCTTACCTGGTTTAGAAATTGGTGGCCACTTTCTGCTGAGCTTGTCCCCAGCCTTCATCTCTGTAGCACCAAAAGAAAATATCACTGTGATGTGCAAACTGGGGAAATCTTTCCACAGCTCAGTGAGCCCACAACCACTATTGGCTCCAGTAGAAACCGGGACAGCCTCCCCTACTCCTCTGCCATGAAACTTCCACTTTGACCCCTGGGGTCCAAGCCCAGTTCAGCAGTTGGGGGTCTGGGACAGGTTATCCCCATGATCGCTGGAGTGGAGGCTACAAATGACGCATATGCTCTGTGAGCAGGACACCTGGGGACCCTGCAGTGTCACAGCCCCAGACACAAACCTCTCAAGGAGGCTCAGCCTCTCGGGGTTGCTCGAGCCTTCTGTGTCCCCACTGGCCCAAGCGCCCACGGTGTTGGCACTGCGAGGGGGCCTCGCTGCAGAGCCCGGTGCTGCTCTAGGCCCCACTCAATGCTCCCTGACTTCCGGTCACCTGTTGCGAGGCCTGGGCCAGTCCTCCTAACGTGGAATGTGCTGCCTCCAGAAGCTGAAAGAACCTGTCAGCGTTTTCTTCCTTTAACGAAAAAGACGTCTGCCGAACACGGTGGAATGGAATGGAAGTTCTCCTCTCACCCTGTTTATGAAGCATGCGTGAGAGTTCTCATCACTGGCGGAAAATGTTTCTTTCATAAGATTTCTTTTCAGCTGTACAGAGTCCAGAAACATGAGCTGTGTGGCAACACCAGGCAGGGGACATCAGCCACCAGACCTCAACATGGATGTCACCAGGCCACCCAGAAAGAGTTCCTAGGTCATCTTCAGAGGGTTCTCATTTTTTACACTAGACTGCGCTCTAGTTAGGAAGGTCTAAGGCTTGACAGAGTGATTTCCATACTTCCATTGTGCCTACTGCCTACAGGCTTCTCTGTCAACAGCCCACTAGGGGGCACCCCAGACGAATTCTCAATACACCTGTTCCCCTCCTCCAAGTCTGGCCTAAAGTGGTTCTGTATTTGCCCTTCATCAAAATCACGAATAGTATGAGGATGCTTCATCAGATTGCGCCTCATTGTATCTCTGCCTCGTTCCATAAATGCTCACCTGGGAAAATACGGTAACCTTCTTATCTCTTCATTCTGGTCTATGAGTTCTGAAGGCAAGGGATTTTACTGGATCTTAAAACCTTAGAATTAAGCCAGAAACATTATAGACCACCCAACACACGTTTGTTTCTGCCATGTGAGCTACAGCTTTTCCCCTTTTATTTGCCTTACATCGATAATTTTGGTGCAATCTCCTATCATGGTGTCAATTCTTAAAGTAAATTATTATAATTGGTTTTGAATTCCATGTAGGGCTTCTAAGAGAGCAGATTATGAGTGAGCCACTTAATGGATTCACGTGGTTCCTAATTCTCAAAGACAAGGTTATGAAACATAACTTATATCTGCCCAAGTCCATTTCTAGGAAATAATCCAAGACTCCACTTCTTCTTCTTCTTCTTTTTTATTTTAGAGAGAGAGAGAGCTAGGGGAGAGAGGGATTAAGGGAGACAGAGAAAAAAAAAGGAAGGAGAAACTTAAGGAGGCTCCAGGCTCAGAGCCTGATCGGAGCCTGACCCAGGGCTCAATCCCCGGACCCTGGGATCATGATCTGAGCTTAAATCAAGAGGTAGTTGCTCAACCAACTGAGCTGCCTAGGCGCCCCAGTCACTTCTTTGTTAAACTTTATCATAATGCTTTGTGGCTATTCTGTTGAATAATATTAATTTGATTTAACTTCATTTATTACTGCTCATTCAGGTTATGCAGATGGATAATGGGATCCTGAGAAAGGAGAAAACTCAGTCGTGTAAATATACATGCTTCCCACGGTGTTTAGAGAGAACATAGAAACTCAGAACATCTGCCCTTCCACAGAGGCTTTGGGAGCTCAGAGTCAACCAGAATACATATCCATGAATGTATCCTCTGGGGGAGGTGACAGTTTGCAGTTTCTTAGAAAAGACCAGCAGCTTCAATCATTGGTCCCTACAGCTCAGGTATCCACGCCAACCCACCCGCGGCTGGGGGAGCTTTCTCTGCTGTAGAGCTTGATCTCCATTCTCAGGAGAGAGGCTCACCATTCTTTTTTTCTTATTTTCACTATTCTAAGCATCTTTCTCACCTGTGGTTTTGTGTACCCCTCTGTATACCATGCAGAAAGGCTTTCACATACATTCCTTAAAGTAATGCTCTTCTCAAAGTAGCATGCAGGTAACACTCTCGGGACCATCTTCATCACCTCTGTTTATAAACACATGTCTAAAGGTGTTATGGAGTGCCTGTCACATCCACTCCATTAAATATCACTCTTTTCCATGATCCAAGCCGGTGGCACTGGATTTTTTTCATTGTGATATATTTGACCTAGAATATTGTGTAAGTGTGAGGAATACAATGTGTTGATATGGTAGATTCACATGCTGCAAAATGACTACCACCTTAGGGTACACTAATGCTTCTACCAGGTCATACAATTATCATTTCTTTTTCTGTAGTGAGAGCAATTAAGATCTAGTGTCTTAGCAACTGTGAAGCTTAGAAACACATTATTGTTGACTATAATGCCTATGCTGTGCTTTCGATCTCCAGGATTTATTTATCTACCGGTTGCAAGCTTGTGCCTGTGAAATGAGTAGAGAAAACCTCTTTCAAAATGGTGTTAGGAAGGTCTGAAGGGGGAGCTCTCACACAGATACCACTCTTGCAGCCTGCACAACCCTCAAGAAGAAGAAAGATGATGCAAACCTAGGCAGCCACACTGGAAAAAAGCATGGAGGTCCTTAAAAGTTACAAACAGAACTCACCTATCATCCAGCAATGGCATGATGAGGTATTTACCCAAAGGATATGAAAATACTAATTCAAAGGGATACATGCCCCCTGATGTTTAGAGCATTACTATCTACAATAGCCATGTGTCTATGTGTCCATGTGTCCATATATATATATATTTGATCCATTTTTTTATGTATGTATATAATGAGATAGTACTCAGTCATAAAAAATAATGGAGATTGCCATTTGCAGTGATATGGACTGAGCTAGAGTGTATTATGCTAGGCAAAATAAGTCAGTCATAGAAAGCCAAATACCATATGATTTCACTCATATGTGGAATAAAAGAAACAAAATAAATGAGCAAAGGGCAACAAAACCAAAACCAAAAAGAANATATATATATATTTGATCAATTTTTTATGTATGTATATAATGAGATATTACTCAGTCATAAAAAATAATGGAGATTGCCATTTGCAGTGATATGGACTGAGCTAGAGTGTATTATGCGAGGCAAAATAAGTCAGTCATAGAAAGCCAAATACCATATGATTTCACTCATATGTGGAATAAAAGAAACAAAATAAATGAGCAAAGGGCAACAAAACCAAAACCAAAAAGAAACAGGCAAAACCAAGACACAGACTGTCAGAGAGAGAGAGAACAATGCAATGGTTACAGCGGGGAGGGGTGAGGATTGTGGGAAAGACCTGATGGGGATTGACAAGAGCACTTCCTGTGATGCCCACAGGGTGATGTAGGAAGTGTTGAATCACTACACTGTACACCTGAAACTAATATTACGCCATATGTTAACTAACTGAAATTTAAATAAAAACTTAAAAATACACAAAAATATCCAATCCTTTTAAAGAAAAAAGAAAAGAATTATTTTGACAAGGGAGGTCATTTTCACACAGGAATTTTATTCCCTGCATTTAAAAGAAAGAAGGAAGATCCCTCCTTGCCCCAAGAAGGGTGACAACATGCAACCACCGCTTGTAGCCAGTGGGATTCTCGTTCTCCAGTGAATTTTGTTCAAAGCAACCCTCACCAACTTTCCTGCTAAACCATCATGCAAATGACCTTCTCTTTGTTTCTTTGGATTTGCCTATGATTTGTCATAGGTTTCTTGTCTTCTACTATTCCTGAATAAACTCATTTATTGATAAAATAACTGGCCATTTTAAGTTTCTCATAGCCCTAAACACATCTCTCCAATTTCCCCACCTGCTCCTCTAGTCCCTGTAACCACCATTCCAGTCTCTGTTCTCAGGGGCTCAGCTCTTCTAGATTTTAAGTAAAAAGAATATATACAACAGTTGCCCTTCTCTGTCTGACGTGTCTCAGCAAAATGACCTCAAGGTCCATCCAATTTGTCACAAATGGCAGAAAAGCATTCTTTCTCATGGCGGAGCAATATTCCATTGTGTACATATACCACAACTTCCTTACCTGTTCGTCCATGATGGACACAGGCTGTTACCATATCTTTCCTATTGTGAATAATGTGGCAATAAACCTGAGAGTGTGGATATCTTTGGGAATCTGGTTTCTTTTCTTTGGAAATGTACCCAGAGTTGGAATTGCTGGGACCCAGAATTGGATCATATGGTAGTTCTATGTTCAGTTTCTTGAGTAGCCTCATACCCTCCTCTATAGCGGCTTTCCCAGCATATATTCCCACCAAGACTGTACAGGGGGTTCCTTCTCTCCCATCCTCTCCAACACCTCTCTTTTGTCTGCTTGAGGAGAACCATTCTAACAGGAATACTGTGATATGTCATTGTGGTTTCGATTTCCTTGGTGATTAATGATGTGGAGCATCTTTTTGGTACTTGGTGACAGTTGTAGGTCTTTTTTGGAAAAATATCTATTCCATTCCTCTGCCCATTTTTTAAATCTAGTTGTTTTGTTTCTGTGGGTTTTGCTATTGAGTTATATGATTTCTTGATATACTTTGGATATTCACCTCCTATCTCATATATGGTTTGCAAATATTGTCTCTCACGTTGTAGGTTGCCTTATCAAATGGTTGATTGTTTCTTTGGCTATGCAGAAGCTTTTTAAATTGGCGCAGCCCACTTGTCCATTTTTTATTTTGTTTTTTATACTTTTGGCATCATATCCAAAA
>NW_027531896.1:0-11185 GCF_008692635.1 Crocuta crocuta | reverse complement strand
GGGGGTGACAGTTTGCAGTTTCTTAGAAAAGACCAGCAGCTTCAATCATTGGTCCCTACAGCTCAGGTATCCACGCCAACCCACCCGCGGCTGGGGGAGCTTTCTCTGCTGTAGAGCTTGATCTCCATTCTCAGGAGAGAGGCTCACCATTCTTTTTTTCTTATTTTCACTATTCTAAGCATCTTTCTCACCTGTGGTTTTGTGTACCCCTCTGTATACCATGCAGAAAGGCTTTCACATACATTCCTTAAAGTAATGCTCTTCTCAAAGTAGCATGCAGGTAACACTCTTGGGACCATCTTCATCACCTCTGTTTATAAACACATGTCTAAAGGTGTTATGGAGTGCCTGTCACATCCACTCCATTAAATATCACTCTTTTCCATGATCCAAGCCGGTGGCACTAGATTATTTTCATTGTGATATATTTGACCTAGAATATTGTGTAAGTGTGAGGAATACAATGTGTTGATATGGTAGATTCATATGCTGCAAAATGACTACCACCTTAGGGTACACTAATGCTTCTACCAGGTCATACAATTATCATTTCTTTTTCTGTAGTGAGAGCAATTAAGATCTAGTGTCTTAGCAACTGTGAAGCTTAGAAACACATTATTGTTGACTATAATGCCTATGCTGTGCTTTCGATCTCCAGGATTTATTTATCTACCGGTTGCAAGCTTGTGCCTGTGAAATGAGTAGAGAAAACCTCTTTCAAAATGGTGTTAGGAAGGTCTGAAGGGGGAGCTCTCACACAGATACCACTCTTGCAGCCTGCACAACCCTCAAGAAGAAGGAAGATGATGCAAACCTAGGCAGCCACACTGGAAAAAAGCATGGAGGTCCTTAAAAGTTACAAACAGAACTCACCTATCATCCAGCAATGGCATGATGAGGTATTTACCCAAAGGATATGAAAATACTAATTCAAAGGGATACATGCCCCCTGATGTTTAGAGCATTACTATCTACAATAGCCAGGTGTCTATGTGTCCATGTGTCCATATATATATATTTGATCCATTTTTTATGTATGTATATAATGAGATAGTACTCAGTCATAAAAAATAATGGAGATTGCCATTTGCAGTGATATGGACTGAGCTAGAGTGTATTATGCTAGGCAAAATAAGTCAGTCATAGAAAGCCAAATACCATATGATTTCACTCATATGTGGAATAAAAGAAACAAAATAAATGAGCAAAGGGCAACAAAACCAAAACCAAAAAGAAACAGGCAAAACCAAGACACAGACTGTCAGAGAGAGAGAGAACAATGCAATGGTTACAGCGGGGAGGGGTGAGGATTGTGGGAAAGACCTGATGGGGATTGACAAGAGCACTTCCTGTGATGCCCACAGGGTGATGTAGGAAGTGTTGAATCACTACACTGTACACCTGAAACTAATATTACGCCATATGTTAACTAACTGAAATTTAAATAAAAACTTAAAAATACACAAAAATATCCAATCCTTTTAAAGAAAAAAGAAAAGAATTATTTTGACAAGGGAGGTCATTTTCACACAGGAATTTTATTCCCTGCATTTAAAAGAAAGAAGGAAGATCCCTCCTTGCCCCAAGAAGGGTGACAACATGCAACCACCGCTTGTAGCCAGTGGGATTCTCGTTCTCCAGTGAATTTTGTTCAAAGCAACCCTCACCAACTTTCCTGCTAAACCATCATGCAAATGACCTTCTCTTTGTTTCTTTGGATTTGCCTATGATTTGTCATAGGTTTCTTGTCTTCTACTATTCCTGAATAAACTCATTTATTGATAAAATAACTGGCCATTTTAAGTTTCTCATAGCCCTAAACACATCTCTCCAATTTCCCCACCTGCTCCTCTAGTCCCTGTAACCACCATTCCAGTCTCTGTTCTCAGGGGCTCAGCTCTTCTAGATTTTAAGTAAAAAGAATATATACAACAGTTGCCCTTCTCTGTCTGACGTGTCTCAGCAAAATGACCTCAAGGTCCATCCAATTTGTCACAAATGGCAGAAAAGCATTCTTTCTCATGGCAGAGCAATATTCCATTGTGTACATATACCACAACTTCCTTACCTGTTCGTCCATTGATGGACACAGGCTGTTACCATATCTTTCCTATTGTGAATAATGTGGCAATAAACCTGAGAGTGTGGATATCTTTGGGAATCTGGTTTCTTTTCTTTGGAAATGTACCCAGAGTTGGAATTGCTGGGACCCAGAATTGGATCATATGGTAGTTCTATGTTCAGTTTCTTGAGTAGCCTCATACCCTCCTCTATAGCGGCTTTCCCAGCATATATTCCCACCAAGACTGTACAGGGGGTTCCTTCTCTCCCATCCTCTCCAACACCTCTCTTTTGTCTGCTTGAGGAGAACCATTCTAACAGGAATACTGTGATATGTCATTGTGGTTTCGATTTCCTTGGTGATTAATGATGTGGAGCATCTTTTTAGTACTTGGTGACAGTTGTAGGTCTTTTTTGGAAAAATATCTATTCCATTCCTCTGCCCATTTTTTAAATCTAGTTGTTTTGTTTCTGTGGGTTTTGCTATTGAGTTATATGATTTCTTGATATACTTTGGATATTCACCTCCTATCTCATATATGGTTTGCAAATATTGTCTCTCACGTTGTAGGTTGCCTTATCAAATGGTTGATTGTTTCTTTGGCTATGCAGAAGCTTTTTAAATTGGCGCAGCCCACTTGTCCATTTTTGATTTTGTTTTTTATACTTTTGGCATCATATCCAAAAGGTCATTGTCTAGGCCAACGTCAAGGAGCTTCTTTTCTGTGTTTTCTTTTATGAGTTTTATGTTCTTATGGAAGTCAGATCTTACATGAACTCTCTAATGCATTTCAAGTCAATTTTGTGAGTGGTATAAGATAGGGATCCAGATTCACTTTTCTGCACGGGGATATCCTGTCTTCCCAACACCATTTGGTGTAGAGACTATTCTTTACTCCTTGACCGTTCATGGCATCCTTGTCAAATATTAGTCAACGATATACATGGAGGGTTATTTCTGGGCTCATTATTCTGTTCCATTGGCCTATGTGTCTTTTCTTATGCCAGCACCATCCTGTTTATAGTATAGTTTGAATTGAGATTGTGAGAGGCATCTTGCTTTACTCTACTTTCCCAGGATTCCTTTGGCTATTTGGGATCATTAGTGGGTCCATAAAAAGGTTAGGGTTATTTTTTCCTATATTATTTCTGTGGAAATAATGTTGGACTTTTATAGGGATCACAGAGAATCTATAGATGGCTTTGGGCAATATGGAAATTTTAACAACATTAACTCTTCTTGTCCCTGAATGGATATATCTTCCATTGGTTTATGTGTTCTTCCAGTTTCTGAGGAAACCTCATCTTTCATCAGAAGGAACCTCCATTTGGTCCTCATGAGGAAACAGCCCTCTGTGCATTCAGTCCTGACCTAAGCAGTGTGGGTTTGGACGGTTTGTGGTGACAAAGTTGATAGATCAAAGTGTACAGCATGTGTAACTGTCTCACCCTCTCCACCATTAAGGTCTGATTCCAATAGAACAGATACAAACTATGACACCCACAGAGCTACCTTCCAGGTCATTCAAATCACACACTCACTTCTAGTTTTATTGAACCCGAACTAACAGCATCTGGCAACAGACAGATCTATAATAAAACCTACATGCCTGTCTTTCCTCATTCAGTTGCTGACGGTCAGGGTTAGAGACTCAGAGAGACTTGTTCTCCAATCTGGACTTCATGAAGGCCACTCTTACCCTCATTGCCACTCATACTATTTGTGTTCACTAGAGAGGGACCAGCTTTAGCTTCTGGTCAGTTTGGTCGTCCAGGACACAGCCGGGTTGGTTATCACAAGTTGAGAGACAGGCAGGAGAGAGAGATTCTTCCTACAATGAAGAACGTACTTTCTGGGGGCGNCCCCCCCTCTCTGGGCACCTGGGTGACTCAGTCGGTGTAACATCTGATTTCAGCTCATTCGGAATCTAGCAGTTCACGAATTTGAGCCACACGTCTGGCTCTGTCCTGAGAGCTCAGGGCCTGGACCTGCCTCACATCTGTGTCTCCCTCTTTCCACTCCACCCACCCCCAACATTATGTGTCTCAATTTATGAGTGGTATAAGATAGGGATCCAGATTCACTTTTCTGCATGGGGTTATCCTGCCTCCCCAACACCATTGGTGTAGAGACTATTCTTTACTCTTTGACCATTTTGGCATCCTTCTCAAATAAAAGTCAACAATATACATAGAGGGTTTTCTGGGCTCGTTATTCTGTTCCATTGGTCTATGTGTCTATTCTTATGCCAGTACCATACTGTTTGTAGTATAGTTTGAAAATAGATTGTGCGAGGCAGCTAGCTTTAGTCTACTTTCCCAGGATTCCTTTGGCTATTTGAGGTCTTTGGTGGGTCCATAAAAAGGTTAGGGTTATTTTTCCTATATCTGTGGAAAGAATGTTGGACTTTTGTTAGGCATCACATAGAATGTATTGATGGCTTTGGGCAATAGGCAAATTTTAACATGAACTCTTCTTGTCCCGCAATGGATATCATTCCACTGGTTTGTGTGTTCTTCCAGTTTCTGAGAAAACTTTACCTTGCATCAGAAGGAACCTCCATTTGGGCGTCATCAGGAAACAGCCCTCTGTGCCTTCAGTCCTGGCCTAAGCAGTGTGTGTTTGGATGGTTTGTGGTGACAAAGTTGATAGATCAAAGTGTACAGTATGTGTCTCACCCTCTCCACCCTAAAGGTCTGATTCCAAGAGAACAGATACAAACCATGACACCCATGGGGCTACCTGCCAGCTCATACAAATCATACGTTCACTTCTAGTTTTATTGAACCCGAACTAACAGCATTTGGCAACAGACAGATCTACAATAAAACCTATGTGCCTAAGTTTTTCTTCATTCAGTTGCTGACGGTCAGGGTTAGAGACTCAGAGAGTCTTGTTCTCCAACCTGGACCTCGTGGAGCCTACTCTTACCCTCCTTGCCACTCACACTATTTGTGTTCACTAGAGAGGGACCAGCTTTAGTTGCTGGTCGGTTTGATCGTGTAGAACACAGCCGGGTTGGTTAACAGAAGACAAGAGACAGGCAGGAGAGAGAGATTCTTTCTACAATTAAGAATGTACTTTCTGTCTATAGGAAGTATAGGAAAATTGCAAGGTCTTTTTTTGACCAAGAAATGCTATTTATAAGATACCTCATTTTCTGTCTCGATCACAGAAATAGATGGTGAGCTACAACAATCAAAATTGACAACTTTTAGAGGATTTCTGTTAATTTCACAGAAAAGAGCCATACATTCTGGGATTCGAGCATCTTAAATAACACCTTGAAAAATAGCTTTTCTAAAACTTGATTTTTAATCACAGAAGACATGACAGATTTCTGATTGTGGCCCATTTCCCCATAAGGAAGTTCCTACATGGGATAGTGGGTATGTCAGCTTCCTGGTGTAACCATACAAAGGTGGTCAAACTTGGTGGCAAAAACAAACCAGGTTTATTCTCGCAGGTCTGGAGGCAGAAAGTCTGAGATAAATGGCCCTGAAAGGCTCTGACCACAGTCAGAAAGGCTCTGATCACAGCTCCTGAAAGGCTTCAGACCATCCATGAGGAAGGCCCCAGAAAATGTCGATCATAGGTCCAGGTTACACTGTGACTTTAAAGGAGTGGATCCGCTTCCATCTTTCTGACACAGAGAATCTCCTTGTAACCTGTGGCCTCGTGTCTGTGGTTGCCCAACATATATGATAACTCAAAGCCGAGAAAAGTAAGATAATAATATAGAGTTGTTCTTTGTTCGTTCTGTCCTATTGTCCTGAAGGAATTTTAACACTAAGAAATCCTTCAAATATTCTAATATGTAAATGTGATATATACACATTTCTATATGTGTACGTGATATATACATATGCCAATATATGCATATTTATGATGTATCTTTTTATACATAGAGATGATAGATATTTGATATATATGATAGAACGTCACCAGGGTGTAAGGTCCAATCACCAGGATGATCTGAGGCGCCACTAAGGCATACCATTCTTTTCCTTTTCCTCTTGCCTTAAACAGGACTATGAGATATCAGGCTATAAGTGAGATTCTTTATTTCTTACAATTCCCTTTGACTTCAGTTCTTGATAGAGTTTAATTCACTAGTTCCCAAGGAAAGTCAATTTTTAACAGTCTAGCTTTTTTAAAGTTNTGTTGTTCTCCCACAATTATATGTCTCTGTTATATGGGCATGTCGTTTAAAATATCTTTGCCCCCTTTCTGGGCACCTGGATGACTCAGTCGGTGTAACATCTGATTAAGCTCATTCGGATTCTAGCAGTTCACGAATTTGAGCCACACATCTGGCTCTGTCCTGAGAGTTCAGGGCCTGGACCTGCCTCACATCTGTGTCTCCCTCTTTCCACTCCACCCACCCCCAACATTATGTGTCTCAATTTTGTGAGTGGCATAAGATAGGGATCCAGTTTCACTTTTCTGCATGGGGTTATCCTGTCTTCCCAACACCATTTGGTGTAGAGACTCGTCTTTACTCCTTGACCGTTCTTGGCATCCTTGTCAAATATTAGTCAACAGTATACATGGAGGGTTATTTCTGGGCTCGTTATTCTGTTCCATTGGTTTATGTGTCTATTCTTATGCCAGTACCATACTGTATGTAGTATAGTTTGAATTGAGATTGTGCGAGGCATCTAGCTTTACTCTACTTTCCCAGGATTCCTTTGGCTATTTGGGGTCTTTAGTGGGTCCATAAAAGGTTAGGGTTATTTTTTCCAATATCTGTGAAAATAATGTTGGACTTTTGATAGGGATCACATAGAATCTATTGATGGCTTTGGGCAATATGCAAATTTTAACATGAACTCTTCTTGTCCCTGAATGGATATCCTTTCACTGGTTTGTGTAGTCTTCCAGCTTCTGAGAAAATTTCACCTTGCATCAGAAGGAACCTCCATTTGGGCGTCATCAGGAAACAGCCCTCTGTGCCTTCAGTCCTGACCTAAGCAGTGTGTGTTTGGACGGTTTGTGGTGACAAAGTTGATAGATCAAAGTGTACAGTATGTGTCTCACCCTCTCCACCCTAAAGGTCTGATTCCAAGAGAACAGATACAAACCATGACACCCACGGGGCTACCTACCATGTCATACAAATCATACACACACTTCTAGTTTTACTGAACCCGAACTAACAGCATCTGGCAACAGACAGATCTACAATAAAACCTATGTGCCTAAGTCTTTCCTCATTCAGTTGCTGATGGTCAGGGTTAGAGACTCAGAGAGTCTTGTTCTCCAACCTGGACCTCGTGGAGCCTACGCTTACCCTCCTTGCCACTCATACTATTTGCGTTCACTAGAGAGGGACCAGCTTTAGTTGCTGGTCGGTTTGATCGTGCAGGACACAGCCGGTTTGGTTAACAGAAGACAAGAGACAGGCAGGAGAGAGAGATTCTTTCTACAATTAAGAACGTACTTTCTGTCTATAGGAAGTATAGGAAAATTGCAAGGTCTTTTTTCTGACCAAGAAATGCTATTTATAAGATACCTCATTTTCTGTCTTGATCACAGAAACAGATGGTGAGCTACAACAATCAAACTTTTAGAGGCTTTCTGTTAATTTCACAGAAGAGAGCCATATACTCCAGGATTTGAGCATCTTAAATAACACCTTGAAATATAACCTTTTCAAGACTTGATTTTTAATCACAGAAAACATGACAGATTTCTGATTGTGGCCCACTTCCCCATAATGAAGTTCTCGCACGGGATGGTGGGTGTATCAGCTTCCTAGTGTTACCATACAAACTTGGTCCAAACTTGGTGGCTGAAAACAACCCAGGTTTATTCTCACAGGTTTGGAGGCAGAAAGTCTGAGATAAATGCCCTTGAAAGGCTCTGACCACAGCTCCTGAAAGGCTTCAGACCACTTATGAAGAAGGCCCCGGAAAATGTCGATCATAGGTACAGGTTACACTGTGACTTTAAAGGAGTGGATCCGTTTCCATCTTTCTGACACAGAGAATCTCCTTTCAAACTGTGGCCTCGTGTCTGTGGTGCCCAACGTATNTGATATATACATATGCCAATATATGCATATTTATGATGTATCTTTTTATACATAGAGATGATAGATATTTGATATATATGATAGAACGTCACCAGGGTGTAAGGTCCAATCACCAGGATGATCTGAGGCGCCACTAAGGCATACCATTCTTTTCCTTTTCCTCTTGCCTTAAACAGGACTATGAGATATCAGGCTATAAGTGAGATTCTTTATTTCTTACAATTCCCTTTGACTTCAGTTCTTGATAGAGTTTAATTCACTAGTTCCCAAGGAAAGTCAATTTTNTCAGGGCCTGGACCTGCCTCACATCTGTGTCTCCCTCTTTCCACTCCACCCACCACCAACATTATGTGTCTCAAACCTGAATAAAAACATTTAAATAATTTAAAAATACATTAAAACATTTTCCCCCTTTAGAGACCAAAGATGCCCTCTTATACTTTCTTCAGGAAGCTTAATTACTTTAATGCTTATGTGTAGAAACATAAGCATTCCCATAACTCAGGCATTTGCATAATGTGAGATGAGTCAAGGCATTTATTTCCATTTCTAAAACTTATCAAAAAGGAAAAATGACCAATAATCCACCTTCCTTCTTTTGTTAGAAATCAAGGGACAGTGTACACGTGGGTCATTCCCTGGACTCCCTGTTTTGGTCTATTTGTTTGTCTATCCTTATACCTCCCTCACACTACAGTGTATTAGGCAGCTTTATAAGACTTTTGAAACCTCATATTATTAGTTTTTGACTTTATTTTACTTCTTAGGAGCTCCTTAGATATCCCAGATCATATAAAGTTAACATAAATTAAGATATCATTTTCTTCAATATTGAAAAAAGTCCTTAGAGATTTAAATGAATTACATTGAATGTTTATATCAATTTGGGAAAAACTGAAACTTAATAATATTGAGTCCTTTATTAAGATAGAAAATGTCTTATAGACCAAAATCTTCTCAAAGCTGCTATAGATATTATACATATTTTACTTACTTATTTTGAATGAGAGAAGGAGAGAGACAAAGAGAGAGAACCTGAATGGGGAAGGGACAAAGAGAGAAAGAGAGAGAGACTCCCAAGCAGGCTCTGGCTGTCAGTGCAGAGCCCCACGTGGGGCTGGTTCCCACGAACCGTGAAATCATAACCAGAGCCGAAATCAGGAGTGGGACACTTAAATGACTAAGCCACCCAGGAACCTCTAGATATTTTACAGATTGACATTAAACCCAAAGACTTTAATATATCATTTTTAGGGTTTCCTTTCAGATTTTTAAACACTTATGTATACAATTTATTATCATAACTAAGGCTAGTGTAATGAAACATATTTCACAAGTTTTTACTATGAAGAAAAAGCACAGAAGGAGATACCACTACATCCTATTTCTTGTCTTTATCTTTATTCCTTTTTAACCTCAAGTATTTATGGTGACATTATGTTTGACTGAGTCCCCAGTCTCCATCTGGAGCTCCTGGATAGAGAATCCTCTTTACCCACAAGGCCAATGAAAGTGTCAAGGACACTCTTGGGAAAACCTATTTGAACTGGTTTCAACAAGAAAGGAGAAAACCTAAGCACTTCATCTGCAAGGTTTCCCAGCTACGGCCTGGGGGCCCGGGATGGCTCAGCAGCAGGTGGTCTGATAGGCATTTCCCACGCACCATCAGCAGCCAGGAGGCTGAAGCTGCCGCCATCTTCCTTCCCTCCTCCCACAGTGATGCAGCCCCCAACACACACTCCACAAAACCCACCTCCATGAGACTCCATGCTCAGTTGCTTCCCCTGCTCCGGGCCCTTGCTGTCGTGTCTCAATCAGTGACTTGGTTAATCTGTGACTATTAATTTAAAACAAAAACCAAACCCCAAAACCCGAGGGCTGGAAACCAACTGTGCTGAGCTTTAGTCAAAAATCATCCAGTGTCATTTCAATAATCTTAGAAATAAATAAATAATGTCTTACATTTATTTTCAGTAGCATGAAGGTAGAAAACAAGTCTTGTCTTGAAAGAAGTCACGAGATGAGGTATATGTAAATCACACTTGAAAGATGACAAACACATTTTACCCATTTTAAACCATGGGGCGCCTGAGTCGGTTAAGCATCCGACTTTCACTTAGGTCATGATCTTGCAGTTCGTGGGTTCCAGCCCCGCGTCGGGCTCTGTGCTGACTGCCGGCTCAGAGCCTGGAGCCTGTTTCGGTCTGTGACTCCCTCTCTCTCTGACCCTCCCCTGCTCACGCTGTCTCTCTCTCTCCTAGAAATAAGTAAAACATTAAAAAAGAAAATTTAAACCAAACCTGGTTACATATGAGTCTTTTGTTCTTTACTAGGTGAAAGGTTTATTGAGAAGTTTAGTCATGTTGTTCCTTACAGACTCTGGCCTAGTGATGGTTGTCATAGTGTGAACTTCATGAGTGACAGTGAAGTGTCTCTCAGCCCAGACCAGGACCCCACATCAGAAAATCCTGACGGTTGCTGTATCAACACAGAGCCATTAGATGGCAGACAGACCCCACAGTAAACCAAAGAAACATAGTCCTGATGCTAAAATACAGAGAGAGCAAGCGTGATACTGTCCTGTTATCCCCCAGGAGCTCTGAAGGCTGAATGGGTTTCGGGTGTGATGGGGACACTGGGAGGAGTGGCCTGTGTGCCGGGGGTGGAGAAAGCCCCCGCGTGGCTGCACTCCACGCCCACGTGGCCTTGTCCCATCCCTTCTGTGTGGCTGTGTCTCAGAGCACTTCCTTCCCTTCTGGAGCAGGATCAGCTTCAGCGGGAACCTGAGGGATGTGGGGGCCCCAGCTTTGCTCCTTTCCTTCCTGTGAACCTGACTCCGGTGAGGAAGGAGGACTCAGGCTTCCTCCTCGTTTGTTTGCATTAAACTTGCACATTGAACCTTAGACCAGTAATGCAGCAAACTGGTTGAAGAGCTCTCTGCTTGGTATTAAGGCTTGGGGACGCCCTTGTTGGATTTCTTCTTAGGGGCCTACGAGGACACTGTGTGGACATGTCCTGCCTCCCTCCCTCCTTATTTCTCAAGAAAAAGAATTATCATCCCCAGCAGAGCCAGCCAGCTAGCTTAT
>NW_027531895.1:0-3737 GCF_008692635.1 Crocuta crocuta | reverse complement strand
GAGTTCTCAATTCTGTTCCATTGGTCTATGTGTCTGTTTTTGTGAACAAGGCACCTTTATTTCCTGTTTTCTGTTGATTTGGGGTCTTATTTGCAGTTCTTTTTACAGCTCTTCTAAGTGTAAGGGTAGGTTGTGAATCTGAGACCTTTCTTCCTTCTTTAGAAAGGCCTGCATTACTACATACTTCCCTCTTATGAATACCTTTGCTGCATCCCAGAGGTTTGGGGCTGTAGTCTTATCATTTTCATTAGCCCATGTACTTTTATGTGCCTCTTTAACTTCCTGGTTAACCTATTTCTTCTTTAGTGGGATGTTCTTTGGTCTCCAGGTATTTGTTGTTTTTCCAATATTTTTCTTGTGGTCAATTTCAAGTTTTACAGCATTGTGGCCTGGAAATATGCAAGGTATGATCTCGATGTGTTTGTACTGTTTCAGGGCTGACTTGTATCCCCTGATGTGATCTATTCTGGAGAATGTTCCATGTGCACTCCAGAAGACTGTGTATTGTGCTGCTGTAAGATGAAATGTTCTGAATATATCTGTTAAGTACATCCGGTCCAGTGTACCTTTCAAAGTCTATGTTTCTTTGTTGATTTTCTGCTCAACGATCTGTACATAGGTGTATGTGGAGTGTCAAAATCTTCTACTTTTATGGTATTATTGTCAATGAGTTCCCTGTTTGTGGTTAATCGATTTATAATGTTGGGTTCTTTCACGTTTGGAACATAAATGTTTACAATTGTTAGCTCTTCTGGGTAGATAGATCCCTTAATTATGATATAATAGCTACTTCATCTCCTTATAGTCTTTATTTTAACATCTAGAGTGTCTAATATAAGACTGGCACTCCAGTTATTTTCGTTTCATTTCATTTCGTTACGTTTTGTTTTGTTTTGTTTTTAGGCAACCATTAGCTTGACAGATGGTTCTCCATTCCCTTATTTNAATAGAGGAAAAAAAGGAAGTAAAAGAAATGGAAAAGAAAAAGAAAGGAAAAAAATTTGAAAGTTTGAAAGGTGAGTACCATAAGCTTGAATAAAATGAAATGATGAAAGTAAAATAGAATTTGAAAATTAACAAAAACTGAAAACTACAGCAGAAAAAATTGAAGAAAGTCTTCTTTATAAAAATAGAAAATAAATATAATTTTTTTATTTCTGTCTTCAGGGATAAGAAAACAAAAGAAAAAATTTGATTAGACAGACCAGTGTACAGCATGAAATATGGTTGAAATTAAATAGTTTCCCCTACGAGAGGAGCAAAATGGCAGAGAAGTAATGAGCTCCATACATTTCACTCACCCACATCTCTCAAACAGAGAAGGCCTGAAGCCATAAGAGCCCTTTCATAATCCAGGAGTTTGGGAGGAAAAGGAGACAGAATCCACTGAGAAAACAACTTTATAGCTTGAGTGCGAACCGGGGGGGATAAAAACTGGCCAAGATCTGGAGACATGTGGGGGGGAGGGAGCCCCCTTTGCGGGGAGCCAAGGCGAATTGACAGGAAAAGAAAGAGCAGCTGAAACATCTCATAGAACTGTCCCCGACCGTGGAGAAGAGAAACACTTTGGCTCGGGACACAGAGTGATCTGATTCCAGCCTAAGTGTCCATCAATTGACGAATGGATTAAGAAGACGTGGTTTCCTATACAATAGAATACTACATGACAATGAGAAAGAATGAAATATGGCCATTTGTAGCAACATGGATGGAACTTGAGGCTGTTATGCTGAGCGAAATAAGTCAGAGAAGGACAGATACCATATGTTTGCACATATAGGTGGATTAGGAGGAAGTTAACGGAGGACAAAGTGGGAGAAGAAGGAGAAAAATATTCGGGGAGAGGGAGGGAGGGAAACCGTGAGAGACTCTTGAATGCTGAGAACAAGCTGAGGGCCAAGGGAGTTGGGGGAAAGGGGATGGGGGGTGATGGGCATGGAAGAGGGCACTTGTTGTGATGAGCACTGTGTTAAGTGGAAACTAACTTGACAATAAACTATTTAAGAAAAACATATATAGTTTCCCCTAGAAGTCAAACTATGAAGCACTTTATCGTCAGTACACAGAGCAAGCAGAGAGATTTGTGGTGTTCCTCTAGAGGCATTGGCCCAGTTAGATGGGACTTTGTGTAAAGGCTCTGTTCTCCACTATGGCACTGCTTAGTTTGTGGGGTGCAATGTTGTGGTGTGTATGCACATGCTTGGAAGGGGGGAAAATGGAGGCATCCAGCTACCCAGTCTCTAGTCTCTGAGCTATTTCCCACCACCAATCAAGCACCCCTCCTGTTTCTAAGGAATCTGTCCACTCCTTGCATCTACACTGCCTGCCACCAAGTCGTCAGTCTTCCAGGTAGCACCTGTCTCCCGAGTTTTATCTCAGATGGGGCTACATTTCCAGACCCCTCACTTCTGAGGGCTCTGCAGCTTTGACCCTCACAGACCCTCCAGGGAAGTGTGTCAGAGAGCAATGATCATTGCCAACCTGTCCCCAGGAAAGTTCATGACTGTAATGCTGCAGAGGCCCAGAGAGTGCGGCCTGTGCCAGACTACACCAGAAAAAGTTCATGCAATCATGTAGCAGCAGTGATTCAGGGATTATGGCAAATCACAACACACGTGTGGTGCCAGGCTTCACCCTTAATGTCCTTGTTCTAACCCCAATGAACTTGGCTGTTGTCCTGAGTCTGCTAGGACCTTTGCCTGTGGGGAGGCCACTCATGTTCTCCCGGCAGGAAAACCTCCTCTCCCCATGTGGTCTAAGGACCCCTCAGACCTCACTGTCTGCTCCTGGGGATTAGTCCTTCCCACCAGAGCTCAGCCAGATATTTAGCTGTGGAGTTTCAAACTCTGTTCTCCTCTGTTTATAGAAACTTAATGGTAAATAAACTCTCTCCTTTCTGCATTATCTTTCTCCCTTTCTTGTTCAGTCCTTGCAGGTGTTTCCAGTCTTCCTCTTTCTCTCAAGCTGATTTCAGGGGGAGTGCTTTTCCTGTACTCCCTCCCCCGTCTCTGTCCTCACTCCACAAGCAGAAGCAGCTCCCTACTGCCCACAGCATTGCTCTCCCCTGATTCACCTCTCTGCATCACATACCTGCTGAGTTCTGTGCTTCAGGTAGTGCAGGTTCTTGTGTTACTCCTCACACCCACTTTCTAGGAGGGTAAGATGGTTTGGTGTTGATCTGGTTGCATTTCAGGGTCGAGACAGGCAAAAAACTTCCCTGCTGCTCCACTATCTTACCCCTTCCAGTGCTGTCTACAATCACTTTCTAATAGAAATAAATCCTCTTGAGGTCCAGTGTTTACACAAATCATTTAAATGTAGCCTTTCTTATGTAGCAAGCTGTTAAAACTTAAAAGCTGAAGAGACACAATGGATGTGAACTGTGTGTCTAAATCACCTTATGCCTGTTTCCAAACCAAAGGAAATGTTCAACAGAGGTGTCGTACAACTAGATAAAGAATACAAACTTGGTCAAGTTATAAAGTGATTGAATGATTTGTGGAAACAGCTTTAGGTAAATCACTGTAGAGATATGCATGTCACTCACCCCAGACGTTACGTGTGTGTGTGTGCGTGTGTATGTGCGTGTGTGTGTGTGTGTGATGGAGTGCTACTCTGAGGACCTAGCATGGGCCCCTACTTTTCGGCACACTCAGCAGACTAAGATACCTGGAATCAGGTGAGGGTGACATGTTGACATCAGCCTATATTAGCAATATTTCCACATTAACAGAACT
>NW_027531894.1:542370-564982 GCF_008692635.1 Crocuta crocuta | reverse complement strand
CACCGCAACAAGTGACCAGAACTCCCTTTTGGGCTCCATCACTGGAGCAGCTGCAGCACATTCCAGTCTGTCGTCCGCGTGAGCCTCTCACAAGCTGCAGGCCCCGCGAGGGATGGCGCCCTCAGTGTCCCCAGACAGACGGAGGAGGGGTAAACACGCCATGGAGCTCCGAGAGGCGGCCTGGGAGAGATGCTTCAGGCACATGCACGGGGACACTGGGGGCCCGGCCGGCCTGTGAGCGGACACCGGCTTCGCGAACCACCGGCCAGCCCGCGGAGAGCGGGGACTCCCCCCGCAACGACGCCAGGCGCCTGCCCCACCCAGGCTGGGGCCCAGGTTACCTCTTGGTGTTATAGGCCGTGTCCCGAGGCGTCTCCTCCAGCAGGGTCACGTAGCCGAGCACACAGGTGAGGATGAAGAGCACAGTGAGGGTGTGGGCCCGCCTGAAACCCAAACACACACAGAGCGCGTCAGGGCCCAGCGCGCTCCTCTGCCTGTGACACGCTCGCACGAGCCACGGCCCAGAAACACCGACTGACCCAGCGGCCAGGCGGCTCCCCACTGGGTCTGCGCTGGCCATGTCAGCGGCTGCCAGGAGGGCAGTGGCAGTGGGAGGCTGCAGGCTGCTGTCCGGACGAGGAGGGTGGGCCCGGGCTGGCGTCCGGGGGGAAGAGACCAGGCAGTAGGTAAACGTGGCGGTTTTCACAGAGCGAGATACAACCAGCCTCACAATTCGCGAAATGATCACATCTGAGAGATTCGAAAGGACAGCCCAAGAAACGAGGAGGAGAGAGGAAGGGACACCCGGACCCAAAGAGAGACGGCGCGTGTGGGCCCCGGGCCGCAGGCTGAGCGGCTGACACGCCCCCGTCACACTCCCTGGCTCTCCGCTTCCTAACGACTTCTTGCAAAGGCGGTCGCAGACCCAGATCCCAAATCCAGGGGAACAGTGAGCCTCAGTGTCCTCATCTCTAAATGAGGGTGCTTCCCTACCCAGCAGAAACGTCCTTCAGGAACGGACCAAACACTCTCTGGGCAGGAAAGAGGAGAGAAGGAGAGAAGCAGGGATGCTCCAAGCGGAGCGCTGAGGGACGAGAGGGGCCAGGCCGCCATGGACGGAGAGAGCAGGAGAAACGGAAAATGTCTGCTCAAACAGGCCGTTCTCCGCACCAGCTCTTCAAAACGCGTCCACCTGCTGCCAACAGCCACTGTAGCACCGTGATGGGGCCACCGTGGCCGGAGGAGACACGGCGTGGACCAACATGAACCTGACGTGGCAGAGCCCGGGTGCCAAGACCTGGAAGCGGAGGGCTCACTGCATCCCTGTAGCAACAGCAGAGACGTAACCCAACCGACACGTCAGCAGGAGCAGCGCACGTGACCCACGCGAGGAGAGGGAAGGGGACGGAAGCAGCGACGACGGCAGGCCCAACTGCAGAAGCGTCCCTGACTGAACACGGCCTAAGTCAGCCGGACACCGGGGCCGCTCCTCACGCGATACAGCTCAGCTGTGGGGGCGGTGGGCACGTCGCTGGGAGGCCAGTCTCCAGGGCGCACTCACTGTGTGACCCCATTTGCGTGGCCTTCTCCAAAGGCCAAACTACGACGACAGAGACCAGGCCGGAGTGAGGTCCTGTTCTGCGCCATGGTTCCGGAAAGCTACGTGCACCGAAGCTACAAAACAGATTCACTGTATGCTGACTTACCCTAAAATGTTACGAATCGACCATTTTTGGTGCAAGGTCAGGATCCAGGGATGTGTGCCTGGGGGAGCCCCTGACTGGTGTACAGGGCGCAGAGCAGAATGCCCGTCCCATGCACCTTCGAGAAGGCACCAGCCAGAGACCAGCATAGGTAAGGAGCACAGAGCAAGAACCCTCTGGGCCCAATTCCCATTTGCAGGGGTTCTCAATGGGTTTCTCCAAAGGGTGCACGTTTCTGAAGTGACCAGTGTTTGCCCACCAGCGACAGGTCCAAGGGGCTCCAGGCCTCCAGAACTGGGCAAAGTGCCCATAGCAGGCCGACAAGTGTGCGGGGCGCACAGGAGCACCTGCCCAGGGAAGGGACGGGACCGTCCCAGGGGCCCAGAGGGTTCTCCGCAGGGCAAGCGTCTATGAGAAAATGGACGGGAAGGAGTCCCAGCCTCAGGGAGAATTAGAGTAAATTAGATTAACTGCCCACAAACTGGCACCAGACACAGAAGGGAAAAAGAGCTAGTCAGTTTGAAGAGAGGCAACCACATGTTCTGGAAGAGACTAGAAGGGCAAAGGGATCACCTCGCTGACACACTGTGGCCCAGGACCATCCACACAGCTTCAGGGACACCAGGACGCCAAAGTGCTGTGCGCGGGCCAGCTGGGCACCCCCCGCGGTCCCTTGCGCACCCTCCTCCGCCTCACGCACAGGCACCGGGACCGCATCTCCGCGGCACACCAGCTTTTGTCCTACGTCTTAAAAAATTACTTCAACCCTCTCGCTTCTTTCATGTTACTTTCCACAAACATGATAATCTTCCTGGTGTTTCTCTGGGCTAAGACATATTCCGTGAGGAGCCCCGGGAAGCTCTGGTTATAGATCTTTCCATCCTCGTAAAAGCACAAGGATTACCTGAAAATTAAAAACGTTTTGTCCCTTGAGATAAATGTTCATTGTCATTCAGTCAGTCACCCCCAGCCCTGTGGAAGCAGAAATAAGGCATAAGTAGGACTCCCTCTGTCCCACACGAGCCAGGAAGGCGGCAGAAGCCCAGGACCCAGAGGAAGGGCATAGGGCACCATCGTCTCACAGCATAACAGACTTCAGGACTGCTAAAATCAAGTGCTACTAGAAAGTAAAATTTTTATGATTAAATTATGATGAAATCCATCTCTAAGAAGGCTCCCTCCTTCAGTACAGCACAGAAGACCATCAAAAATGAAAAGGCAACCTACTGAAAGGGAGAAAAAATTTGCAAATCATGTATTTGACAAGGAGCTAATATCTAAAATATAAAAAGACTTCACAACTCAACAGCCAAAATACAATCTGATTAAACAAAGTGTCTGAGTAGACACTTTCCCAATGACACAGATGGCCAACAGACACACGAAAAGGTGCTCGACGATATCACTCATCATTCGGGAAATGCAAATCAGAACCATATTGAGACGTTACATCACCTGTCAGAATGACTAGTGTCAAAAAGACGAGAAATCACCAGTGTTGGAGAGAGAGAGGAGGAAGGGGAACCCCTGTGCGCTGTGGGTGGGAACGCAAACTGGTACCAGCACTATGGAAGTCGTATGGGGGTTCCTCAAGAAACGAAAATAAAACTACCCTAAGACTCAGGAATCCCACCACTGGGTACTGGAAGGAAACAGCCTGCCATGTTGAAAAGATCCCTGCACCCTATGTAACCGCTGTGTTACAACAACCAAGACACGGAAACAGCCCAAGTGCCCACAACAGATAAAGGAGACGTGTGTACACGTAATGGAATATCACGCGACCACACCCAGGAATGAAATCCTGCCATGTGCAACACAGGTGGGCCTCGAGGGCATTGCGCGGAGATCAGAGAAAGGTAAACACCATGTGATCTCTCACGTGTGTGGAATCTAGACACAGAACCCAAACTCACAGATACAGAGGCACTTTGGTGAAGAAACATTATGAAGGCAGAAATGCAGGCGCAGGCTATTAGTAAGAAGAAGCAGGGTTTGCATGGTCAGGACTCAATCCCTGACAGAGCAGTTTCAGCAGGCAGCTTGTGGCGACGAAGGGGAGTCCCAGGTCAGCATCCAGGAAGGACAGGAGGCCGTGAATTCTTTCGGACCACTGCTCAACCCACGGCCTGTGCTTTCCTGCCATTTTTACTGTAAAGTCTACGTTTCCTGCTTTGACATTTTTCCTTGGAGAGGCAATGGGGCACAGTGGGGAAATACGGATTTTTATTATCAGCCTGGCCACTCAGGAGACTTGAGGTCTTGAGCGGCTTTCTTCGCCTGTCAGAGAACTATTTCCACATGTGTGGAGCACTCGGGTGGACCTCCTGTCCCTCCCAGACGTGTCCTGTCCCACCTTCCCTGCTGCTGGGAAGACCAGCACATCCTCTGGTTTCGTGGCTAGTAGAGAACTCAGAGGAGCTTTGAGCAGCCGTAAATCCTGTGACTCTCCAGTCACTGAGCAAGGGCGAGGGCGTGAGGACGGCTGGATCCCTGCCACTTTGAGTGGAAAATACCCAGCTGTCATTCCCTCTCTCGAGATGGCCACATTCATTACGCCAAGTGGGCAGGAAGGCAGGCCCGCCAAACCACTCAGAGAGAACATGAAGGTGTGGTTGGCACACTGAGAGCATAAGACAGCCTTGGCCGGGGAAGGCCAAGACCAGAGGGCCTGCCCCAGGCATGCCAGAGGTGCCTGCAGCCGTGACACGGACCCTCCCCGGCTGCTGACCAATACTACCAAAAAGGAACCAGCCGTAGAGTGCAGCTTCCCAGATCTGGGCAAAGCTGGCAAACCCCTACCCCACAATGACTGAGAAAGACATTTTCCAGAACCTGAGGCACTGAGGTCACCTCTGCATGTTCTCGCCACTGCTGTGGACAACAGGGTCCTGGGGCTCACTGAGAGTGCTCTCCCAAGGCCCAGTGTTATGAGACACAAGCATACAGCAAGCACTCCCACAATGTCACAATGATCCCTCCCCTCCCTGCTTTAGGAGCTGGTTAGGAAGTGTGCTGCTCCGATAGCAACTCGCCCATCTTCCATCTACAGGTGGCAATGTTCAGTGGCACCTCTTCAGGACATCGAGTCTCCAAGTGTCTCCCAAATAACCTTTAGAAAATGAGAGTTAACACATCTTTGTGCCATTCCTCGGAGTCCGCGGTTCCCCACCGGACACCATCACACCCGGGAGAAGATACGGTGTCCTTACCACCACAGACCCCGGCAGTCCTCACGCCCGCTCCCTGAGGCCTCATTTCTGGGAGCCCAGTCTCAAGCTCAAGGCGCAGGCAAACCCTGAACACTAATTACAGAGCCCCTGGCCAACAAGTGATGACAAAAAAACAAAGAAACAAACAAACAAAAAAAAACAAGTGATAACAAAGACACTCGGGAGTCCTCCCACATGGCCCAGCACAAGCACTGTCACTGGGCATCTTTGGGGAAAACCCTAAAAGCAAGGTTTTGAATGCTGCAAAGATCCCTTAAGTAATTCCGGAACATAAAGTCATTTCCACAAACATATACTGTTAATCTTTACGAGAGTTTTTTTGTAGCACTCATTATTAAAATTCTGTAAAATACAAAATAAAAGTTTTTAAAACCCTAACATAGCAAGTCAGTGAACAGAGACTAATAAGGTGGCGAGTGGCTAAGCTCTACGGGTAAGAATACGTAACCCTCACCAAGCAGGCATCTGTTACCGGCCCGGAAGAAACGTGAAGCTTCTTCCCCATCACAGGTTGAGGGGGGAGGCCTGGGATGCAGCAAGAACCCGCACAGACCACAGAACGCATCACCGACCCGCGGCAGGGCACGGCACCCTTCACACGTGTGGTGGGAGGCATGAGCCATCCACCCAGATCCACGAGGCAGGCCCTGAAACTCGCCAGCCCTGTCACACTCCCTCCTTCCAGGCCCCCACCAGCCCTCCGCACAGGTAAACTCAGGCTACAGCACGTATCTGTGTGTCCAACACCCGCCTGACCAAGCACCTCTGCGGCAACCCAAGGGCTGCAGTCAGCATCTGCTTTTCACGGCACCGGGTGAGGTGTGCGTTCCACCCGCTCCTGCATCCCTTCAGCCAGTATATTTCATGCCTCTGAGGCTCCAGACTTATGCCGGAACCCAAGCTTGTTTGGTTCTCTGCCGCAATCCCTAGAACAGCAAAAGGCAGCCACTTGGGGCCCCCAAATACGTGCATGAGCTCCCACTCGGCAGCCACTCGGGAGACCCCGATTTCATCCAGGGCAGGGCTGCACTCCTATGAACGCCCACCACCGCCCGCACCTCTCCTGAGTCTGATACATACAGGCCACAACACCCATTGGGCCCTGCACGCACCCCCTCTGTGATTTCTACCCATGCGGCAGCACCTTCCCCTGAAACACCCAATTACTCCCATCGGGCTCTCCACCCTCCCTGATCAGATCTTCTGGGATAATCCCATGATTCGGGTCTCTGAAAGGCTGCTTCCTTCCATGTGGCACTCCCTCTGCAGCTGGCCGCCACATCTACCTCACCTGTGTCCCTCAGGGCCCACCACAGGTCTCCGATGCAGGCACTGTATTGTTCAGGAGACAGGAACTGAGCATCCGACAAAGAAAAACCAAACCCCAGCCCCCAGGTACCATGCTGTCTAGTACCCGGGGTTTCTCTCGCTTACAGAGGAGGAAAGAGAGGCTCAGAAAGATGAAGACTAGCCCAAGGTCACAGAGCCGTGTGGCATAGGAGCCCTGCCTGGGACCTCACATAAGAAGTGCCAAATTCAGCATAAAGCAAGAGCGTGAACTTTTTCAACACAGGCTGGGGGGAGGGGGGTGACGAGAATGCTCCCGGGGGCCTCTCCCTCCCTGACACCCGTTAAGGCAGACTGGGGGCGGCCTGACCCCGGGGCCTGGCTTGCGCAGAGCGGTGCGAGGGCTGAAGAGCAGGCTCCTCGAGAAGCACCTGAAAAGAGACAGAACCTTTATTTGACAAACATCGCTCAACTCCTGGCACGTGGGAAGTTGCTCGTGATAATGTTATTGCTACGTGCTGGGGGGAGAAGCCAATTCCGTACGACGCAAGCGCTGCGAAGAAATAAAAAAAGAGAGAAATGACAGCGGACACAGGTAAACTGTGGACAGGAAGGGCCTTTCCGACGTGACTCTGGAGCCGAGTCCTCCCGGGATAAGGGGCAGGTGTCAGGTGCGGAGCGGGACCNTCCGCATGGCGCCCGCCCAGCCGCTCCGCCCCGCGCCTTGACCCCACGCACAGCGGGTCACCGCGAGGGCGCGCTGCGCACGGCGCGAGGAGCGCCGGGAAGGGGTCGCGGCGCTCCCACGGCGGGGGCTTGGGAGAACAAGGGCTGGGGGCGGCTAAGAAAGGATAGGCGGTGCATTGTGGGACTTGTAGTCCCTGCGGCCAGGCCGCGGGGCACGCTGGGTCTCGTAGTCTCCGACGCCGCGGGTCAGAAGCAGTGCTTGGTGGGAAGGATGCCGCTTGGTTGCTAGGAAACCGGAACCCGCCAGTTGAGTACACTGGCGTCTCCTCCCGTTCGGGCGCGTAGGGGCAACGCCAGACCCTCCTGCCCCGGCGGCGGGACCCGAGGCCCTCGACCCCTTCGGCCCTTCCGAGCGCCGGCCCTGGCCGCGCCGCAGCCTCGCCCGCGCTCCCCTGGAGCGTCTTCGCGCCGCGTGGTCGCACCAGCGTCCCTTTGGGCCTCCCCACCCTCTACCCGAAGCGCGAGGGGCCCGGTGCCGCCAGCCGCTCGGGGCTGCAGCCGGAGTCCGCGGCAGGCCGCTGCCCCTTTCACGGGTCAGGTGTGTGCCCAAGGGGAGAGAGGAAGTGCCTGTGCGGAACCGAACCCAGACGCCCGCGGCGTCGTGATTCGCAGCAGCCAGGCGGGGAGCAGCCTGAGGTCCCGCAACTGGTGAACGGCTGCGCAGAGTGCGGTCTCCCAGGAAACGGGAAATCGCTTGGCTGAAAGAGGAACAGGGTGAACCTGGAAAGCATTATGCTCAGTGAAAGAAGCCAGTCACGAAAGATTACCTAGTGTATGATCCATTTACACGAAATGTCCAGAATAGGCAAATTCACGGAGACAGATTAATGGTCACCACAGGCTGGGAAAGGGAATGGAGCTGGGCGAAGTGATTGCTAAAGTACTGGGTTTCTTTTAGGGCCATGAAAATATTCTAAAATTGACTGCAGGGATGTTTGCACACATCTGTGTATGCACTAAAATCTCCTGAACTGTACACTCCAAATGGCTGAATTGTATGGTACGTGAATTACACCTCAAAACTGTGTTTAATGTATATGTATGTGTATACGCTGTGAATCCAAAAAATAAAACTGTCAGTTACTTTGCAAGCAAAATGGGTCTATTCTGGAATAACACTGCAACCTAGGACGACTAGCTACAAGAAAAACCACAGGCAAGTCTCGGGAACAGAGGGAGGGGAGAGGGCTGTTATAAACTAAAAGTCCATTGGAGTAAACTGAAGAGTTGGAAATATAGTAGCTTGTCATTGGCTGAGCTGTTGCCCCAGGAAGAGAAAAATCTTGCTTCCTCTTGCTAAGGTTGTGAAGTAGTATCCACCTTGAAGGTGTGTCTACCTGCCTGTTGGCTCTGTTGACAACTAGTGCTGGGTGTGAGCGCTCCCCCTGCTGGCCTCCTGACTCCCATTTAAAAAAAATTTTATTTATTTTGAGGATAGTGCAAGTGGGGGTGGTGCAGAGAGAGGGGACAGAGGGTGGGAAGCAGGCTCTGCGATAACAGGCTGACATCAGTGAGCCCGATGTTGGGCTCAACCTTGAGATCATGACCTAAGCAGGAGTCAGACCGTCAACCGACTGAACCACCCAGGTGCCCACCCTCCTGACTCCATTCTAAATGCGATTTCCTTTTATTAATTTTCAAATTTATTCCGTTTGATCAAGATAATTCTTTGAAAGAATCCTGATCAAGAGTCAGGTTTTCCATATTTAATGCTTTTGTCTCTGGCTGCCACAGAGAACCTTTTCTGGTTGTCATGTTCCATGATGGAGGAACCACTTAAGGCCACACAGAGTAACAAGGTCAGGAGGGGGGACTCCCAGGTGCTTCCAATCTCTAGTGCATGTTTATCAAGATCATAAGCATTGGAGATCATGGATTGGGTACATGATTTCTACAGAAGTTTGATAGGCAACAAAATGCAAAACATAAACACACAAAACAGAAAAAGTAACACTACAATCCCAAATTGTGTCATCGTTCTAAACTAGGACCCTAGGTCTGAAAACAGCCCACTGAAATATTTGTTGGCACTTGTTCTGACTTAGGGGAGAAGAATTCTCCCCACAAGGCAAACCTGGAGCCACACATGCCTCCTGGAAGTCCCCACTTGAAGCAGCCATGGAAGCAGAAGAGCAAACACCATGAGAACACACAGAATCAGGTGCATTTGGGGAGCTAGCGTGCAGGTGTAAACATGAGGCAATACCTGACGAACTTTTTGCAGTAGGAAAACCTCAAAGATGTGTTAAAACTGTGTTGTTATCTCAAAAGAACTGTTTGGAAACAAATGTTACCCAATCAGACAGCCTGTAAGATTGCAAATTCAGAGGCCAGGAATCTGGATATGAATCCAGAGCCAGATACTAGTTTAGATGAAGGAAAGACTTGTGAATCTTCTAACCCTTCAGAAAAAACAGCTGAAAAGATGAATTTGTCACAGGCTCATGATGAAGCTGTTTACAAAAGGCCACAATCAAAATAGTTTTCTCTTTCTCAAGAGTTTGGAAAATGCAGCCAAGGGCATTGTCTTTCCATGAAAGAAAGATGTAGCAGCAGTGAGAAAAAGGTACACGGGCCTGTCTGGACATCTTGGGACTGTGTCTCATCAGATGTCAGCTGCTTCAATTCTGGGAAGTCTTTACTCTCAGGACGCCAGGTGGTGTGCAGGGCCAGTCGGGGGTTGGTACTGTCTCCAGATGCGTCGTGTGAGTCCAAGAGTTTACTCCCTGGAGTTTGGCAGCATGAGTGTTGGTTCAAAGTTCCTGATAAGGGCCTTTCCAGTGAGATTGAAGAGAGTCATTCTGGATGTGTCTTTTTCCCATAAATGAAATTTCCAGGTTGCAAGATATGATGCTTCATATCCCAGGGGCACACTGTGAAAAAGATTGCTCTACTGAAGCATGGTTATTTTTTTAATGTGTATTTATTTTTGTGAGAGAGAGAGAGAGAGAGAGAGCTAGCTGGGGAGGGGCACAGAGGGAGACAGAGAATCCAAAGCAGGCTCCCCACTATATCAGCACAGAGCCTGATATGGAGCTAAACCCCACAAACTGTGAGATCATGACCTGAGGCAGAGTTGGCTGCTCAATGGATTGAGCTGCCCAGGCACTACGAATCATGGTTACTTTTAATAGAAGTAATTAGGCCTTTACAGTACTGACCTGTATCTCCTTTTATCATCTGTGGGTCAGGGAGGCAAGGCCCAGTGCACTGGGCCTCATGTGACTACTTCACAGGGTGAGAGTCTATGGGTTCCCAAGGAAGTGGACCTGAGGGTTAGATGGACCAGTGACAGTTCTTTTGACCAAGGTATTTGGAAGGTCTCTACAAATTGTGCCAATAAAGTCTTAAGAGTGCTGTTTGTGCATTTGACAAACTCTGAGGATTGAGGAAGGAATGCATGGAGACAGTGCTGTAAAACTGTCTGAACAGCACAGACTTGTCAAAGCCACCAGCCAGTAAAATGGGTTCCCTGGTCCTGTGCAGCTCAGGAGGGGCTCCCAGGCAGGGATGATCTTTTCTTAAATTTTTTTTAATGTTTTTTTTTTCTTTTATTTATATCTAGGAGAGAGAGAGAGACAGCGTGAGCAGGGGAGGGTCAGAGAGAGAGGGAGTCACAGACTGAAACAGGCTCCAGGCTCTGAGCTGTCAGTCAGCAGAGAGCCCGACGCAGGGCACGAACCCACGAACTGCGAGATCATGACCCAAGCGAAAGTCGGACGCTTAGCCGACTAAGCCACCCAGGCGCCCCGGGATGATCTTTTCTAACAGAATTTTAGCCACAGAAGCAGCAGTGGCCTATCTGCAAGAGAAAACTTCTGTCCAGTAAGAAAACACACAAACCGTGACAAAAACATGTTTATGTCCATGAGACAGCCAAGCTGTGTGAAATCCATTTGCGTGAGTGGGATTCTGTGGATTGTACTTTGGACAGTTAGGACAGGAAGGTAGGTACCTTTTGTTGCCTTGTTAATATTTACCTACTGGTGTTGTTTCACGAATGCCGTCACTTTGCCAGTAGGTTAAATGCTTGTCTGGTGGTAAGTAGTGAGAGTTTTAGAATTTCTGGTAGGGCCAGGTTATTATTTGGTCCAAACCAGAGCTCTCTCTTCCTATCCAACCAACAGTTATTAGATTTCCAATATTATTTTCTCCCTTTGGGACCAATTGTTGGGTATCTCTGGTCAATTCTTCCACATTATCATGTGGAAGAGCACCCTTTGGACTAGAGTTGGGCTATTGGTCTCCTCGGGAGCAGCGAGCTGTCCTGTGCGTGGAAATAACAGCGAGGTAGAAATATCAGCGAGGTGGTTTTCTTTGCTTTCAGGGAGCTGAGTCTGGAATGTACAGGAACCTTAAAACTAACCAGAGCCACTGGCAAAATATGGCACATAAGAGCCATTTTTAATCTTATCCCCATTGGAAGTAAGGACACATCGTTTCCATAATATTCCAAAATCATGAACTGTCCCCCCAAACATGCCAGCTCTAGGTTCAAATGTCTGCTGTCTTGCCCTTGGCTAAGGAACCGCTCAAGTGATGTAGCCTGTTGGGTTCTGTATGGTGTTCTGCCCAACACCATATTTACCATTTTCATCCTTTAAATAAGAACCATCGGTAAACCATGAAAAATCTTCATTGGTTACAGGAATTTCCTGTAAATGGTCACAAAGAGTCTAAATGTGATCTGTGAACAGTAAGCAGTTGTGAGGAGTTTCATCTGGATCCAAATGCAGTCCTTGTTTTGAGATAGAATGCCATGAGTATCAAACCCGAGAATTTTTCTTTGGAGACTCTGTCCCTTTAAAGGCCAAAAGGTTTAGTAGGTGGATGCTGTCTTCCTGTGAATAAGTTTGAGAAGGGGGACAGAGAATGAAATCACTGTGTCCTGTAACAAAGTAGAGCCTGAAGAAAACTTTCCGTCATCTGAATCCGCTTTTAAGGTTTGTGCAAAGTAAGAGGGGCTCTGAGGACCCCTACGGCGTGACTGTCCAGGCGCACTGCCATTCTTCCCAAGAGAGGCAAACAGATACTGGCTATCCTTACCTGCCGGAATGCTAAGAGACGCACCAGACAGGTCAGTTACGGTGAAAACTTCTCTTCATCTACGGGATGTCCGTAGAGTGTGAGGTTTGTGAACAGCTGGCTGCTGAGGGATAACAATGCCATTTACTGCTCGGGACAAACCTCCCACCTCAGTCATTGAGTTTTCTCAGAGTGGGGTGCTCCAGGGACTAGTGCGGGAGGCAAGGAAGCCCCGAGCCTTGTAGTCATCTGTAACGGCTTGATGCCTTGAAGGGCATCCTTATTTATAGGGTATTCATTAATTCTTGTCGGGAGGTGCACTGATTCTGCATTCTGCCAGTATCAACTGAAGATGTTGCCCATAAAGAGGATGGCAGATGACCTAATAGGGACAAGTAGTCAGTGTTCCCAGACTCAGCTATCATGCCATCAGAGACACAGAATAAAAAAGATACTGAAGAATCTTTTAATTTTCCCTGGCTGCCTATTTTGATTACTATTGTCAAATTCTAGAATTATTTCCTCCTTTTGGGAGAACCAAATTCTGGCATGATGCTTTTCTAAGAAATCTCAGCCCAATAAAGGAGGAACAGAGGCAGAGGAACTAAGGAGAAAGAAGTATGTATCCCTCAAGGGGCCTAAACAAGGGAAGTAGGCTCAGAGACAGGGACCCGTTAGGGTTTATGAGAGGCCCCCCCACTGTTTGAACTGTGTTAGTACATCAAGGCAGAGGCTGCATTGTAGCGATGGGGCTGGGCACCAGGAGCACAGTCCCAGTACCAATAAGGACACAGAGAGGTTCTCTCCCAATCTGGAGAGGAAGGACCAGAGCCCCATCAGTAAGAATCAGGAGGACACTGGGAAAGGCTTGTGGGAGCACTCCGTCTTCCCCAGTGCCCTGGCTGTTTGTAGTGACCGCAGAAATGGGGGGGGGGTGTTGAGGAGCCTTCATTTGCTGGAGCTGAAAATTGAGAATGGTAGTGGTCTTTCCTTTAGGTGACTCATCTAGGATGCCAGCGAGCTGGTTTGCCAAATTCACTAAATCCAGAGTGGACATAGTTTCCCATTCTATCTTGGTCCTTTTAACTAAAAGGGAACAATCCCAGTTCAGCCTGTTAATAAATGTGGAGTTAAATGCTACCAAGTTGGATTCAGCATCTACAGCAATCCAGAATTGCCTCTGAAGACAACTTGGAGTAGATTGTGATTGTGTTTTGTGTGAAAGCCTGAATCTTGTTCTGATCAACCGACTTAGGAAAACCTACTGTAATCGTTCAGTGGAGATTTCCACTGAGTGTCTAGCATCTTGCCAAAACTTAAGCATCTGTTTCTCCAAATCACTTCCAGGATGTTCCAATTAGGACGGTTTCATCCAGTGTTTGGCCCAACCCTCACCAACAAGCGTGTGGACCCATTGATATAAATCTGAGGAATCAGATTAGTAAGTTTGAATAACTATGTTAAATTCTTCAGCAAATTAATGGGTTCTCAGTCAGTTTAGGAAACTGTTTCATTTGGCTCAAATCTCAGCCTTAATCCAGGAAATCTGGCGTTCTCCCAAAGCGATAGGTTCAGGAGAGGAGGGGAGAGGAGAGGTTTGGTGGGAAAGGGAAGCTCAACAGAAGGGTTAGAATGAGGGGTGGGTATAGGGGAGGTGGGGACAGTGAGGAGAGAAGAGAGGAAAATGGTGCCGGGGTGGCGCCTGAGTGCAAGGCGGCCCCACCTGTCTGGGGACAAGAAGATGGGGAGGGGAAGAGGCCTCAGAAGCCGTGTTGGCTTCTTTCAATTGTTCGCTTGCCTCAGTTAGTTTACAAATAGTATTTTGCAAAGAGGCAGACTTTGAATTCTAAAAATGTCTGGAAGTCTCAAGTTACCAATTAAACTAAGCATCCAATTGAGTTTTGACAATTTTAGAGCCACTGCTGTTCAATTCAGTTGTGAGGAAAGTAAATTTGGGGAGCTCGAAAGTTCCCCATAATGGCCATTGAAGTTGTAAATTGCTTTTGGTGAAGTCAGTCAGTCCATTTAGTTAAGAATGCACAGTGGGAGGGGCCGAAGCGTTTAAACCTCGAACCGACTGGCCTCCCAGAAGAGTGGGGGCAGAGGCACCCTCAAAGCATTTTGATCACTGGGATCCTATTTCCCAGAGGCTTTTCTCCAGAGCAAAGAGGAAAATTCCTGAACAAACAGCACAGCCCCAGTAGGAACAGCCGGGCTCTAGAAAGGAGTCAGACAAAGGCCAAACGAGTATTCTCTGAAAGGACAAAGCCTTAAAGCCGGTCCCGAATAAAGCCTGGAGAGCTCAAAACAGAGAGTGAAGCACAAATCCAGGAGAAAACTTACACTCAAACCCCAGGGTCGGTGAGAAGGCAGGGAGCCCAGCTGGCTGGAGGGTGCTGTCACTTGTTTGTTGCTCACCAGCCTCAGTTGCATCCCACTCTGACACCTAGTAATGTTTTCTTTAAACATAGACCTTTCAGTTATTTTACCAGTGAAATGGGTTTATTCAGGAATAGTAGAAAATTGCAATTTGGGACAAGCAAGCTATGACCAAACCATAGACAGTTCCCTAGATCATTGGGGAGAAATGCTCTTTTACAGAGCAAGTGGGGGAGTTGGGAGCGGCTATTATAAACCAGAAGTCCATTGGCCCAACAACTGGAAATGCAGTGGCTTCTCGTTGGCTGGGCTGCGGTGGTCCATGTTGGCTGGACTGAGGGGTGCGGTGAGAGCTCCTCCTGTGGCCTCCACTGCGTGTAGCCAGGCTTCCTTTATTCTGTTTCGCTGTGTGTATCTGCACAGGGACGTATTCACCCGGCCCCTCATCCCAGGCCTACCCACCAAGCGCGAGGCCTGATCGTGATGTGACCCCATGTCTCAGTCCCTGACCGCTACGCCGAGCCGGACACCGGCAGATGAGCCAAGAAATGGCGGCCCCCAGGGAGTGCGCTCTCTGGCTTGTGAGTGTGAGTAAAGGAACACTCGTATAGAATGGAGTGGGAGACCCGCAGGCAGAGGGCTCACTGAGTGTCAACTGTAGAGCCGACCGGAAGGGACACACCTTGCAGGCGGAAGCCACTTTACAGCCCCAGGAGGCGGCGGCAAGGGTTCTTCCCAGACGGGCGATAGCCCAGCAGCGAGAGGCCACTGCACACCCAGCTCCCAGCTCGCTCCAGCGGACTTCTAGTTTACAACAGGCCCCCAGCCACTCCCTTCTTTTGTTCTGGGGACTTGCCTATGGTTTTGCTGTGGCTTTCTTTTCCCAAATTATAATTCTCTGCTATTCCCAGATAAACTCATTTCGCTGGTAATTAGAGTTGACAGTTTTATTTTTAAGGCTAATAGGCCTTCCAGGGCCTGGTGACTGCCCTCTGTTCAGCCCTGGGCCCACTCCACACCCCAGGCCCTGGCCCCTCCCACGTGGGCCTGGGCTGCCAACTTCGCTGTGGGCACTGTCCAGTGCATGTGCAAGTGTGAGGCTGGAGAGAATGGCCAGGGCCGCACTTTGGTCTCCGTCCTGAAGGCCACAGGGAGCCATGTGAGGTCATGTTCACCCCAAATAGGACCGTGGCCCCCACTGCACTGGCCTGCACAGACTGACACGTTGAGACTTACTTTACCCAGGGAAGCGATGCTGGACGCATGTGCCTAGAGCAGGCCAGCTCCCACCCACCCCTTCTTTCCAGCAAGAACCCCACGGGCTGGTTCCTCATCCTGCCCTGAGGGCCCCTTCTCTCCACCCCAGCTATGCTCCGCCCAGATTCCCAGTGCTATCTTCAGCTGTTGGGATAACTTCTTGGATATGGGTGTTTCTCCCAAACTGTACTGGAAGCCACCCCTTCCTACATGGAGGGGGGCCACTGCCTTTCCAGAGCACAGAAACTGGACAGCCCAGGGCTGGGCAAGAGTGGAGCTGCATAGGGCCCATCAGGGTTGGGGGCCAGAGTGGGCACCACTGGGCAGGGGCCGAGCCAAACCCTCACGGGGTGCCCTCTCCCCCGCGTGCAGACCACACGTTAGTTAACAGTTGCCACCACACTGGCCACGCGGCAGTGGGAGTTCCCCAAACTTTACAAATTCTAACTACTGGGGGCGGCTGGTGGCTCGCGCGGCTGAGCATCCAACTTCAGTTCACATCATGATCTCACGGCTCGTGGGTTTGAGCGCCGCACGGGGCTCTGTGCTGACAACTCGGAACCTGGAGCCTGCTTTGGATTCTGTTCTCCCTCTCTCCCTGCCCTTCCCCACTTGTGCTTTGTCTGTCTGTCTGTCTGTCTCTCAAAAAGAAATAAAAACATTTAAAAAAAACCCCAAATGCTAACTATTGTGACTTTCTCACTCCCTTGAGTTCTATTTTCGTCTCTGGCTGGGAGATGGGGACATTGAGGTACAGAACGTTGATGACCCCCCTACTCTCAGCACCTCCTTCCCCACCAGAACCTAGAGCTTCTCCCTGACCCCCCCCCGGACACACACAACCCAGATCTACGGCTCCATGCGGTGTGCGCACGGGGACCAGCTATGCCTGAGAAAAGCCGGAATGGGCTGCCTTCACAGCCCCTGCCCCGGGCTTCAGGTAGTCACCTGTGTGGCTGAGGAAGATTCGAGCCTCTGGACCCTTCTCCGGGGGGCGGGGAGGCGGTGAGTCCTGCTGACTTGGGCCCACCTGCAAGTCCCAGGCCCCGGGCGATGGACCAAGTCCTCAAAGCTGCTCTGCTAACTCCTCTGACCTGCCACCAGGCCACCAGACCACCTGACCTTCTGAGACAACTTCCCAACTCCCGAGCCCTGTGGAGGACACTGCCAGGCCACGTGTATCTGAAGGGAGGGTGAGTGAAGGGTCGTGGTCAAGACAGGGACCTGGTGGAGGTGAGCCCAGGCCCATGGGCAAAGCTGCAGGTGGGCCGCTCCTTGCAGAGCACGGTTGTGTGTGTCCGGGCCTCAGATCCCAAGGTTCCCCCAGGCCCGAAGGACTCACATTCATGGTGGTGAATCGTGAAAATATTGACAGGAATGCTTTCATAAGATATCCTTGCAGGGAGGGAGAGAAATCTGCAGGTTTCTAAAGGAACAACCCCTGTTGTTTCCACCCATGTCTGTCAAGGTGGATGGACTGTGGAGAACTCTAGCACTTTCTGTTTTCTGAAGGCTGACGGAGAGGGTGGGGCTATGTGGCTGTCAGCCCACACAAGAACGGCTTTCTGTTCCTTAAGACAGAAAACAGGAGGGGCGCCTGGGTGGCTCAGTCGGGTAAGCCCCCGACTTCGGCTCAGGTCATGATCTCATGGGTTCGTGGGTTCGAGCCCCTCGTCGGGCTCTGTGCTGACGGCTCAGAGCCTGGAGCTGCTTCAGATTCTATATCTCCCTCTCTCTCTGACCCTCCCCTGCTCATGCTGTCTCTCTTCTCTCTCTCTCAGAAATAAATAAAAATATTTAAAAAAATTTAAAAGACAGAAAACAGGAGCTGCTAGGAATTTAAGGCAGGAGGGCATTTTGGAGACAGAATTGCCCCTGGGGTGAGGACATCAGGGGCTGGGGCCCCACCTGAAGCCCTGGTCCCACAGGCAAGGACCAGTTTCCGTCCGATCCCAGGAGAAGAAACCCAGCCTGGGCGAGGAATCTTCCCTGCAAGGGCCCGAGGACATGGAGGTCTGCTGCCCCAGACAGGAGCTGTCAGCCAGGGAGGCCAGACGGAGGCTGTGGGCATCTGGGACCAGCCCCGGAGAGCTCGGGAGGCCCTGACTCCAGCTGACCCTGCTGCGAGCCTCCGAGAACTATCCTCAGAGAGACATCAGAGTATCTTTGGGCCACAAGGCAGGCCACTGGGGCTGGGAGGGCAGATTCCCAAGGTGAGGGCATGCTTGTCCTGCGGGCAGCATTTTACCCGGGGCACTCTTGGTGGCTTCGTCATCCTGACCTCCTCCACAGCGTGGCCACCAGCCCCCCAGTTAAAAGGAGGCAAAGCAGCCTAGAGAGAGCCAGAAAGGGCGGCCCGCCTCCTACCGCACTTTGGCCCTCATGGAGGACGACAGGTGGGCAGGGTGCTCTGGGGCTCGGAGGGGGAAGGAAAAGGGAGCAGGGTCCAGGGTCCAAGGCCCACGTGGGCCACGCCCTTTCCCCAACACAGGGCAGGGTCAGCTCTGCCAGCAGCCGGGGTGGCTAAGCTGCCTGCGAGGGGCTGATCCACTGCGTCCACTGCACTGTGGCTTTTTCAGAAGATGCACTCAAGACTGGGGCAAAGAGGAAGGCTGAGTCTGGGGAAGTTAAGTTCATAGTAACAGGTTTTAGTATCATCATAATTTTTAAATTTATTTGTTTTTTTTTATTTTTTAAATGTTTTATTTATTTCTAGAAGAGAGAGAGAGAGAGAGAGAGAGAGCGTGAGCAGGGGAGGGTCAGAGAGAGAGGGAGTCACAGACTCTGAAACAGGCTGCAGGCTCTGAGCTGGCAGTCAGCACAGAGCCCGATGCGGGGCTCGAACCCATGAACCATGAGATCATGACCTAAGCAATAGTCGGACACCTAACCGACTAAGCCACCCAGGCGCCCCTGTTTGTTTATTTTAGAGAGAGAGAGCAAGCAGAGGAGAAAGAGAGAGAGGCTCTCGAGCAGGCTCCACCCTCAGCACGGAGCCCCACATGAGGCTCACTCCCACCACCCGGGATCATGACCTGAGCCACAATCAAGAGTTGGGTGCTCAATGGACTGAGCCACTCAGGCGCCCCATAATAATTCGGTTTATAGAAGTGATGTGTGTGTTACAGAAAATTTGAAGAAAGCAAACTGAAGGAAGAAAAGCATAATCCCACCATTCACAGTTCACATCATTAAGCAAATATGAGCATAAATATTCTATCTGCTCTTTAGTGTTTTAATGCATTTTCACTCAGTTGAGACAAAATGCATGCGTGTTTTCAGTCTGTGTGACGTCAGCATTTCCTAAAGCCGCTAGTCATGTGCATATGCCATGTTTTCTCAGACATCTCCCTATTGTTGAACATCTAGGTGGTTTATAATTTTTGCCTCAAAGGACATATTCATATATATTTTCCTTATTTTGGAGTTATTTTTCCTTAGGATAGCTTATAAAAACCTAAATAGACCAAAGTATAAACAATTTTAAGGCTTCTGATTCTTTTTGCTGAATCGCTTTCCCAAAGGGCTGTGCCAGATAGGACTGGGTGGTGAGATCCTCCTTTATCCTGCATCCTTCACTGAGAGCAGGGCACTTCTCCCTGTGGGCCAGGCACTGCTCACCGGGGCTGGAGACGCCCTCCTGGCCCCAAGGGGCCACGGGTGCCAGCTCTGGAACAGCAAGGATCTGGATGTCACTTGGCCTTCCACAGGCCCTTGGAAGGTGGGCATGAGAAGCAGTGTTTCTGCAGCAATAAAAACAGAAATGCCAAGTGGAGATGCAGAGAGAGCCCAGCCTTGGGGACATCCATTGGTTGTTGTAACATGATGCGAATGTAAATGCTGGTGGAGCTGGAGACCAGGAGGAGACCAAGTCCAGGGGCTGGTTGGCCATGTGGACTGTGAGTTCACGTTACCTGTGCTCAAAAACCCTTGGCTCTGTTTCCTGAACTTTAATGGGACATTTGAGGCCGTTGGCCTGCGCGGACTGCTGCATGACCCTAGTGCCCTTCTACAATCTTCCTTCGGAAAAGTGATCATACTTCCCAGGCTACCTTGCAGGGAGTTGTGGCCAAGGACCAATCATGTGACTGGTGGAGCACCCCTCCTTCACTTTCCTGTTCCTTCTGGCTCGAATGTGGGTGTGATGCCTGGGGGTTTAGCAGCCACTCTGAGCCATATGGTGAGACCAGGGATTGAAGGTGGCAGAGCAACACTTACCACTAGTCCTGGACTAACCGCTGCCACGGTGCTTCTGTGGCTTTAGTCTTAGTGCATGAGTCTGGGTTTGCTCCATCAGACCCACACAGGCTCTGTGCTGCTAGATCCTTCTCTCATCTTTGTCATAGTTTGGTCCTGGCCACTACTGCTGTCACAGCCTACCATGGCGTTCCCCAAGCAGAAATGTGGGTGAGGTGGAGCCACATAATCCCAGAGCGAATGTCCGTCAATGCTGGGCCTGGACCATGGGGTCACATGGGCGGCATGATGCTGTGCCCTGACACTGTGGCCACTCCCTGTCCCCCATGACCTCAGGTGCCCCCTTGTGCTGTTCCATGTTTCCATGTGCCTTGCCCTGCTGCACTTCTGCCCTATGTCCTCAGCTTCAGAGCAGCTTTCAGAGCCTGGTGCCCCATGTCCCTGTTGGGGGCATTCTGCTCTCTGGTGGTCCAGTGGCTTCCCCAGCTGCTGCCCTACGACCATGGGATCCATGCAGCCCAGGGCCAGCGCGTGTCCTCAGGATCCCAGAGATTCTCGCCTCTCCCAGATGGAGTCCAAACAGCAGGCACTCAGGGTGAGAGTTTCTTCTTGGGGTCTGTCTCATCTTCAATCCTTCCTGCCAATTTCTTCTCTAAGGGAACTAACACTGGGCTTGGGGGTGGGAGTCAAGGGCTGGATGCTCTGCAGGGGCCCTGGGGAAAGTGTGCCCTGGGATCTGGAGGAGTGAGGGTGAGCAGGGAGCCCAGGGTATTGGGAAGTGCTCATGGCCCCACCCCCGCTGTGCCCCAGGAGGGAGATGCCCATCTAACTCACCTTGTAGGGAACGCCCCCTGCCTGTGAAGGCCATGCCCTCAGGGGGGGAGGGGTCCCCACCTGCTCAGGTCCTCAGGAAGGTGTCAACCACCCCCCCCAACACAAACACATAGGAAGGGGTGTGCCTTCCAGCCCAGGAGCAGCAGCAGAAGGATCTGCCAGGAGGAGGAAGAGGAGGAGGAGGGAGGCTGGAGAGACGAAGGAGGGAGGGGTGAGTCCCACGCGGAAGTCAGGTAGGACGCGCCCAGCTGCCTTACTGCCACACTTCGGTTCGGGTCCGCGGGCACCACAATCACCAGCTCCTCGCCAGACTCTGGGGCCAGCATGCAGGTGAGCCGGCTGGGCGGCTGGGCGGGGTCCATGCCTGCGGCCAGGCCACGCCCAAGCCTCGGGCCCCTCCAGCCTCACCCGGAAAGGGTCGGTGGAGGGTCCCTGCAGCCCTCAAGGCTGAGGTGAAGGTGGCGGAGCTCAGAGCTGGGGGGTGGAGCAGGACAGAGGGCAGCTTTCCTCCTGCCAAGCCAGGGATTCTGGGGACCCAACGCCAGACCTTTAGTGCCTATGTAGGGCCTAGGGGAGGAGAGCATGTCCATCCCCAGAACTTGCAGCTCTGCCCTGCAGAGGGAGAGGGGTTCTGGGTGGGCGGACCTGGGGTTTTAGAGGCCCAGGGTGGCCAGCTGGGCACTGTGCTCCCTGGGGGTCCTACCCCAGGCATGTTGGCAGCCGGCTGGGGGCTGTCATTCTGATTCTGGGGGGGGTGGGCAGAGTAGGAGGCTGTGGGAGCCCCAGGGAGGTGGACAGGGAAGCGTCCCGGGAAGACATCCTTTCTCCTCGCTGCCAGGGGAGGTCATCGGGGCCTGGGCCAACGACTGGGCGGCTCTGGGAGGAGACCCATGCCGAGGAGGAGAGCGAAACCAGCCTCCTACTCAGCCTCCCCAGGCCTCTCCCAGGTGTGGGCCAAGCAGGCCGCCTCTTGTTCCACCTTTGCCCAGGGGCTCCCCGGCCCTTCCAGAGCCAGCTCTGGCACCTGGCTGCTCAGGCTCGCACAGGGGCACACCTTACCTGACCCCAGGCTTCCCCTGCCAGCGCCTTCCCCCCATACCAGTCCCAAGCTGGGGTGAGGGAGAGACTTGGGGCTGCCTAGGGGTGGGTGGGGAGGTGACACAGGGTTTGGCTTAGGTGCACTTGGTGGCCCCAGCCCCCAGCAGGATCTGAGCACACCTTTGCCCGCTCCCATCCCGTCCGTGGCTCCCCATGGCCCAGCCGCCGAGCAGCCTCCGTGATCCCTCTCCCGCCAACCCCTAGCCTCACTTGCTGGCAGCTCCCTTCTTGCTCTTTATGCTTCTGCCAAGCTCAAGTGCTGAGCTCTGAGTCCCTGGGAGTACTGAGTACCAAGTCCTTGGAGGTGCTGAGCACTGAGTCCCTGGGAGGTCCTGAGTACCAACTGTCGGGACACTGACTGCGCTGCCGCTCGGAGCATGTTTCCCGCTCTCAGGAATGCTGCCCCTAACTTTTTGCATCCTGCCGGCCTGTTGCCTTACAAGGCCAAGCTCTGCGCTGCCTCCCCTGCTAAGCAGGCACCTGCCGCTCCAGACCCCTGTGTCTACTTCCACCCACACCGCCCTTGAGGGCGGCCCGCAGCGCCGGCTGCGTGGGCAGTGAGGGTCTGGGGATGGATGGATGGACACGTGCAGTGATGAACTGGTAGAAGACGGACTGAAGGGATGGAGGGGGGTGGAGGCCAGGAGGGGCAGACAGAGGAGGNTCAGAGAGAGTGGAGGAAGGGCATCCCGGCTGAGTGAGCGAGGGTGGGCCTCTCTGTGTTTGTACACTTTAGTGGAGGCATGAATGTCCCCTAGCTGGATAATGAAAGTACAGGGTGCCCTGGGGCCCAGCCAGAGGTGTGAAATGCCATGGAGAGGGAGGGGGGTTAGGGGAGTGGGGGGGGTGAGG
>NW_027531894.1:526178-542355 GCF_008692635.1 Crocuta crocuta | reverse complement strand
CGAGGGGGAGTGAGGGGGTGAGGGGGGCCCAAACATGCTCCTTGTGCAGCTGGGGTGTCACATGTGTGTGCTCCATGCGGCCCACCTGACCAGGGCCGGGTGGCAGTCACATCTGCACGCCAGTGTCCTCGTCTCACTGGTGACCCAGAGGTCGAACTGGGGAGGGATTGGCTGGGGCAGGACTGTGCCGTCGGGGAGGGAATGTCTCCCAGGAGCTGTGGCGTCTCCAGGAGTTTGCTCACCTGGAGCCAGTGGGTGAGCCCCGCTCTGGCCGGTGTTATGCCCTGGGCCTGGCCCGCTAGGTGCGTGGCTTGTGGAGGGTGGAAACTGGAAAGACTAAAAGGAGAACAATGGGGTCTCTGAGGCTGCAGCCCCCAGACCTTTTCTGGGGGGCTCTGCACGCTGCTGGGTTGGGATCGCCAAGGCCAAGTGTGTAGGGACAGCCGCTGTCTCTGCCCTGGGGGCCTGGGGGCCTGATGGGCACACTCAGAGTTCCGGAGGTGGAGCTTGCTGGAGATGGGGGCGACTTTACATAAGCCCAGCCCCCATCTGCAAAGGCCTGTCACCCTGGAGGACAGATGGACTGATGGACAGCCTGGCTCTGGAGGCCATGGCTGTAGCTGTGGCCCATGGAGGGGACTTGCAGGCAGCAAGTGACCTCAGGGATGGTGAGCCCAGAGTACATGGGAAGCAGATTCTCAGAACCTGGTCCCTGGCTGACTGTGGGGAGGAGGGTGGCCAAATTGGAGCAGGGGAGGGGAGGACCCTGACCTGACTGCTCCTGTGGCTGCCTGCCACTGTCGAGGGGTGACCCGGGGTGACTAGGCAGTGACCAGTGTAGCTTTGACCTGGGAGGGGGGTGTCTCTCTGTCCGGTGGCCAGAATCAAGGTGTCCATCAGATACCTTATGTGGCATCACTCTCCGCTGTCCAGATCCCATGCCAGGTCCCCAGAAGAGGTTGAGCCAGCCTTTCCCAAGAGGCTGTGGGTAACTGTCCTAAAGCTGTGCGATATCTCTGATGGGGAAAGGCGCTGTCTGAATCGGGGGCTGTATCAGGTCCAGCAGCCTCATTTCTGGGACCCTCCTGCTCCCCCCCCCCCACCACCTGGCCTTTGAGGGTGCCTCTAGGAGAGCCTCTTCTTCCCAGGCTCCCTCTCCTGCTTGGACCCCGGTGTTCTGCCTGGTCTGGCTTCCCCAGCCCTTTGCCACCTGGGGTCCCATCTCCCACCCCTGCTGGTCCAGCCTCTTCTTCAGCCTCAGGCCCACGTTGAAGTTGGGGTCTCTCCTTGCAGTATCTGCCAGAGGAGTTCAGTTTGGGGTTGGAGGTGGACAGGGTGAGCCTCCTCCAGGGCGCGAAGTCAAGCACGTGAGGTCTGTTCAGCGCGTGGGTCAATGTCTAACACAACGCTTACTGGGCCCCATGGTGGGCAGGTCACAGGGTCAGGTGCTGGTGACCTGAAAGCCCCTGTTCCCATCCAGTTGAGACTTTACTCTCTTCCCCGAGACAGAGGCTCCTCAGCCCAGCTCTCCCTGTCCCTGCACTTACGTGAACAGCAGTTTTCTCCTCTGGTCCAAGATGGGACAGAAGGTTCAGTTGCCATAAGCCACGTCTGTGTGCTAAAGGCTTCGTCGCCTGTATTAGCCAGCCTGCAAGGCCGTGGCATCTGAGGCCTTGCAACCTGCCATTCTGTGGTTGCATTTGATGCCATTTCCTGGCTTCTGGGATGGACACAGGGAGAGAGAGTGGGGCCGACCCAGGTCCCATCCTGGGGCCAATAGTTTCTGGTGTGCCTGGGTGGGGTTGCAGGTTTTGAAACAAATAAAAAAACAGATACCCAGTTAAATGGAATTTTACATTAAAAATTTCTTTTTTGGTTAAGTGTATCCCATGCAATAACTGGGACATACTTACACTAAAAAGTCTCTGTTGTTTGTCTCAAATTCAAATGTGACCGGGCTGCCTGCATTTTACCCGGCCACCCTTCAGGGCAGACTGGCTGGAGCAGTCCAGGGAGGCTTGCTGACGGAGGCAGGTCTTGAGTGAGATGGAATGTGGTTGTTGAAGGGAAGGAGCAGATAGTGGGCCGGCCAGCAGGGGTGAAGGCCCAGCAGTGGGCAGGATGGAGAGGAGGGTGTGATGCAGAGGCCGACCGTGTGGGCCACGGAGCTCATAAGCCAGGAAGGGCGTTGGGGGTGGGGGGCTGGCAGGAGGCCGTGGCAAGAGCCCCGAGCCAGTGGGGGCCACCGTAGGTGGGAAGCGCCCGAGCTGGCCGGCCCAGCAGGAGTGAGGTGGAGTCCTCTGTGGACCCAGCCCAGAGTGTCCCCCGCACCCTGGTCCCTGGGACGTCGCGGGATCCCTGTGCCTCCCTGGAGAGCTGCCAGCCGGAATCGTGCTTCGCGCCACACTGGGGTGCAGGGTGTGTCCTGCTGGGCAGTCTCGCCTGAGGGTGCACAGGGCTGGCAACCAAGGCTCTGGGCTCCAAGGCCAGCGTCCCTCCACATCTCAGGTGGAGGCCCCCTCTTGAGACGCACTCTGACTGTGTGCCCTTGTCACCTGCCTCCTGCACTTCGCTCCCTCAGCTGCCCGGCTGCCCGGCTCCCCAGTGAAAGGGCCCAGGTCCCTCCGTCTGCCCCACAGCCTGCTGTCTGTCTGCTCACCGGGAGTGAGCAAGACCTGAGCCCACGCCCTCCCCATCTGTGCGTGTTTAGCGCATCTATAAAGATTCCTGAAGAGTATAACGACAGCATGAGGCTTCGCTGTGCCCTTCACCCTGCTTCCCCGGTGCCACGGCCCCGTCACCTGGGGCTCTGGTCGGAACCAAGAGCCCGGCACAGGCGCCTGGACTTGGATGTCACCAGCTGCTCCATTTGTGTCTGCCCTGTTCTCTGGTCTGTGCACGATCCCACGTGCCATTTGTCCTCACGCCCCCTTGGGCACCTCCCGTCTGTGAGCGTCCCTCTGTCCCTCCTTGCCCTTGGCCATCCGACTCTTGAGTCTGCCCAGGCTCTGGAGAAAGTCTGATGTTTCCTCAGGCTGACCCAGGACTCCATGTTTTAGGGAGAGGGTCCCTAATAGCTAAACGGTATCACCGTGACCTAGACCTTCATCATGTTGAGTGGGGGCCTTCTGCTGGGGTCTTCTCCTTCCCTTTCCCACGTTTTCTTCCTCAGTCATGAGGTCCAGCCCACACTCCACAAGGGAGAGCGCGGAAGGAGGAAGAGAAAAGGACCCGTGACGTCCATAAATGCCACCACAGTAATGGGTGCCCAGGAGAGGCTGGGGCTGCGCACACATCCACCCCCTCCTCAGATTCTGCCCCCTGATTTATGATTGTGTCTGGATGCGCCTACAGCACTTACTCCTGCGGCTTCTCACTGGCTTTTCTTGAACTCAGAGCCGTGTCACGTTGGTCCCCAGGGCTCCGTGTGCGGCGGCAGCCTGTTCATGTCCTCGCTGTGTGATTTCCAGCGTGTGCAGACATCTTTGTCCATCCACCCGCTGGTGGGAATCCAGGTCATCTTCACGGTTTTTATATGAAATATGCCACCGTGAGCATCCTTTCCTTGTGTTCTGGGGTAGGTGGGCCCGGAGACACAGTCTAGGACGCTCAGCTTCATTTCCCAAAGTCGTGCACATGGAATCTGCTCAACGCTGTCGGGCCATTAAAATGCCAATAACGAAATGGGTAGAAGGTGACGTCCCCAGTCACCTGACCCGTGTTTTCCTGACTGGAGTTCCCGCTTCTTCACCCCCTGCGCGCTCTTCCGCTCGCCTCTTCTGTGAAGTGCCTATTTGCTGCTTGTCTTTTCTCAAAGATTTGAGAAGCCGTTTGTTTACATTTTTCAACAGACCTTTGCGGGAGCCCCTGGGGCCTCTCCAGCCATCGCCTCGCTCACTGTGGTCCCAGCCCCGAGCCCCGCTTGGAGCTACCTCCTCATTCACTCGGTTTCCTGCAGCCCCGCTTCACGTCTCACCCCTCTTAGCTCTTCGGTGCTGGCACCCTCTCGGTGCCCGGCCTGGGAGGGTGCCCCACTTCAGGAATGAGCACCACCCTTCTCTACCCCAGGCTGAGGAGAGCCTCCAGATCCTGGTGGAGACTGAAGGAGACAGCATCCCGCTGATGGAGATCAATGCTGGTGACGTGAGTCTCCACTCGGGCCCCGTCCAGGCTGGGTCCCCCTCCCCCGCCCCCGGGCCCTGTGCCAGCCCCAGCCTCACACCTCCTACCTCCAGACCCAGGCCTCCGAGCAGTGGGATTTTGTTCTCGTGGCTGACCGCCGCACCCAGAGAAATCCCAAGCAGGCCTGCCAGCAGCGACGGTTCCTGGAGGAGCTCAAGAGGAAGGGCTTCCATTACAAGGTGCGCTGCCTGAGCGCCTGGCCTGGTGTGAGGCGCGGGGGAGGGGTGGCAGAGGGGCTGGGGTCACCGGGGACAGCGTGTCCTGGGGGTCTGGAGACATGGCTGTGGCCGTGTGCCTGAGGTCGAAGGGACAGGCCAGTGTCAAAAAAGGACAAAGGGGGTGGGTTCCAAAGCGGAGCGGGGGTCCCCCAACGCCCTCCCACCCCCAGATGAAGGAGGACCACGAGAAGGTGTTCTTTGGGGTCCGAGCCGACAGCAGGATCTTTGATCAGTACCGCACGCTCCTCATGGAGCCTCACGGTCCCGCCGTCAGAGTGCAGCCGGCCAGGCCTACTCCCATCCCAGCCACCACGAGGTGAGAGGCTGGCGAGGACGGCCCAGGAGGGCCCCTGCCCACCGCGCCCCTGGTCCAGTCGGGCTTCCGGGCATGGTCTTATGTCAGAGATCCCAGGGGCCGGGCTCTGTGACTCGGTGCCCGTGTCTGTCTGTGATAAGGGATAATTCAGTTTTGCATCTAGGAGAGTTCTGAGGGTTCCCCGAAGGGACCGCAGGGTTTGGACAGGCCTGGAGGACCCTCCCAGCCCGCTCTCCTAGCTCTGAGGTCATCTCCCCCAGACCTGGGATGTGGGTCCCCTCCTCCCCTCTCTAGACCGGCTGCCCCTCCCTAGACGTCTGTCCTCAGCCTCCCAGGCTTCCTCGCCTCTTCTCCCCAAGCACCTCCTTCTCCCCTGAGCCTCCACCTTCCACACCACTCCCCCCTCCCCCCTCATATCCCTCCTTGGCCCAGGTCCCTCTGAGCTTCAGTCTCCCCGTGTGCAAAACGGCTCACAGGGTGAGGAGGGTTTGTGCATATAAAGGCGTAGGTGTGCTCTGGATGTGTGGGGGCCCCAGGTGGGAGGTGTGATTACAGGTAGGGGCGTCTAGGCCCAGTATCTGGGAGCAAATGGTGCAGGACTGAGCACTGGGGTCCTGAGAGGGAAGGGCCTGCCCTTGAGAGAGCCCCATCCTGGAGCCATGGGGCGCAGGCCACTGGAGGACTTGAGAGGTGGGGGTCAGCTCCCAGGTGAGTCCTAGATTCTGGGCTCTAGTCAGGCAATCGAGGCAGGCTGGAGGCTGCACTAGGGACACAGAGGGGCCTGGGACTCACCAGACAGAGGATGGGGTCCCCTGAGGAGGTCCTGTGTTCCAGGATCCGGATTGTCAACTTTGTGCTGAACAGCAAGACAGCAGCTGGGGGTAAGGACTGGGGGAGGGAGCGGGGAGCAGTGTCCTGTGCAGCGACTCCCCCGGGAGGGGTGTCGATGTGGGGAGAGCAGGGCAGGCTCCCCCCTCCCTCCTCTCCCCTCTCCCCTCCGGACTCAACACTCCCTGTGACTGCCAGACACGTTAGAGGATTTGGTGAAGAATGGGGTCTTTGAGACCAGATTCGCCCTGCACAAGGTGAGGCGTGGGCCAGGGCAGGGAGAGCGCCCCCGGTGGGGCCGGAGGCAGGGAGCCCTCACCATCTGTCACCCGTGCCCAGGGAGAGGACGACCTGAGGAAGAAATGGGCCCAGTGGAGAAACATGGTCCACAAGCAGCCAATTGATGATATCAGGTGACACTGCCTCAAACAAATCACCCGTGTCCCCACAGACACACTCGTGTCCCCACAGACAACCTGTGTCCCCAGAGGCACACCTGAGACTCCACAGACGACGCACCTGAGACCCCAGAGGTCTCCCCACAGACACACCCGTGTCCGCAGCAAACAGATGTGTCTGTGCTCCTGGGCGGGACACACCGGTGTCACACAGTCCTTGTCTCCACATGTGGCACCCAGACCCTGGCACTGGCCCACGGGGTCACGTCCCGGGGGGGTGGTGGCCTCATGGGGCAGTGTCCCCACAGAGACTACTTTGGTGAGAAGGTGGCCCTGTACTTTGCCTGGCTCGGCTGGTACACTTACATGCTGGTGCCCGCCGCGGTGGCCGGCCTCGTCATCTTCCTGAGCGGCTTCTCCCTGTTCAACGCCAGCCAGATCAGGTGGGTTCGGAGGCGAGGTCGGGGGGGGGGACCCGTCCTCCCCGAGTCCGGGGAGAGCCGCCACCAGCCCAGCCCCTGCACCCTCAGCAAGGAGATCTGTGAGGCGCAGGACATCCTGTTGTGCCCCCGTGGGGACCACAGCCGCAGGTACCAGAAGCTCTCGGACACCTGCACGTTCGCCAAGGTCTGTGGCCCAGGGGTCTTCCACAAGCGGGGTGGAGGGCCTGCCCTGCAGAGCCGTGGGGTGGGGGCAGCGGGCAGCCGAGGGCTGTCCCCAGCCACGCGCTGCTCTCCCCAGCTCACCCACCTCTTCGACAACGAGGGCACCGTGGTCTTTGCCATCTTCATGGCTCTGTGGGGTGAGTCACTGCAGGTGCTGGGCGGGGGCGGGGGGACAGCCTGAGTCCCGGGTCCCTCCCCCCCCCTGCACCCCTGCCGCCGCCCCAGCCCCACCCCAGGGACACACGGTGTTGCCTCTTTGCCCCCCTGTCCGCAGCCACGGTGTTCTTGGAGATCTGGAAGCGGAAGCGAGCCAGTGTGGTCCTGCACTGGGACCTGTACGGGTGGGACGAAGACCAGGTGAGGCTGCCCGCCGCGCAGGGGCTGTTTCCAGGGCCCCGTGGGGCCCCACAGCCGCGTGCCAGGTGGGTGTCCCTGCGTGGGAAGCGGTCCCGGGGCTGAGGAGTGTCGCGTTGCCTCCACAGGAGGAAATAGCGCTCGAACTCATTAACTGCCCAGATTACAAGCTGCGGCTACACCAGCACTCCTACCTGCGAAGCACCGCCATCCTGATCGTGTCGCTCCTGATGGTACCCCTGGGGGGCCTCCCGGGGGCCTGTCCGCCGGAGACCTGGACCCCTGGGCCCCCCAGCCCCATGCCGGCCTCCCTCCCCACAGATCTGCCTCATGATCGGCGCGGCCCACGCCCTGGTGGTCTACCGCGTCCTGGCTGCCGCCCTCTTCAACTCCACCCTGCTCTTCCAGGAGGAGCAGGTGACCACAGCCACGGTGGTGACCGGGGCTCTGGTCCACTACGTGGCCATCGTCATCATGACCAAGGTGGCTGGGGGAGGGGTAGAGGGGGCGCAGGGGGGGTCTCCTCCGAGGCCCCAGGTAAGTTGTCTGGTCTCCCATCCTGCAGATCAACAAGTATGTGGCCCTCAAGCTCTGTGACTTTGGTGAGAGGGGAGGCCTCTAGTGCCTCCTGGCCCTGGGGGGGTGCGCACGGAAGGGACAGGACCATTCGGGGCTGGGTTCCTGGGTCCCTGGATCCTCTGTGTCCCCACCGCCTCTCACACCTGGCAGACAAGTGAGGGTTGCCGGTGTCTCTGAGTTGTCAGAAGAGGGACAGGTTGGGGACAGGAGAGGGACAGCCCCCGTCTCATCCTAGAGAAGCCCAGGACCTTCTCAGAGCGAGAGAGCAAGTTCACCATCAAGTTCTTCACTCTGCAGTTCTTTGCCCACTTCTCCTCCCTCATCTACATCGCCTTCATCCTGGGCAGGTAGGGGCGGCCACTCCCACCACCTCCCTCCAACTTGCCTTTTTCCCCTTTACAGGAAACACCTGCTCATCTTAATTTTTAAAACAATTCGTGCTCAGAGCAGTTGGGAGCCCAATATAAAAACATGTGGAAGAGCCCACAGTGAACCCCCTCTCTGCTCCCTGTCCCCAGAGGTGACCCTGTAACCGTTTGGTGGGTCTTCCCAGAATTTTTTACACATTGAAGCACACACACATATACACCTGTTGACATACATTGTTTTGTCCTGTAAATAATCGTATCTTCTCTTTATGCTTAAAATGTACAAGGGACATCTCCCACATCTACATGGGTGGTGAGGCCTCGTTTTTAAAATTGCTATTAGCGTTGTTTTGTGGAATGTGCTGGAATTTGTCTTGTCAGTTTAGTTGGTGGACATTTGCGTTATTTCCAATGTTGAGCTTCAACAAGCTTCATCCCGTATAATGCACATGCATTTCCCTTCCCTTTCTTTCTGGTGAAATGGACATGTTTTTGGTTCAACCAACATTCACTTTTCTGTCTTTTCTGAAAAAAAAAAAAATTGCTCCATTTGTTCTGTATGTTTGCTTAAATAACACAAGACACATACATATCACCCATTAATTCCCAACTCCAGCAGAACTTTGAAAGGAAACCAGCTCCTCCAAGTATGTTCAAAGACATCAGGCAGTGCCTGCACCTTGGCCGTCCTTGAGACGCCCTCCCTGTTGGGTCTGCCCTTCCCCTGGGGCTGTGTGCGTTCAGGCCGGGTCCAGGGAGCCCCTTGTTCTCTGCCCTGTAGGGCCCCTGGTGGCTTCCCAAGGAAGGGTACACAGAGGGAATCAGAGGCCTCTACCGCTGGAGGCAGANCACTGGACGGGCTTGAGCGGTTCACCTCTCTCCTCTGCCTCATCCACCTTGGTCTCAGTCCTGGCTCATCTCCACCTCCGCACAAGTATCTTGTCCTATTCCTTTCCAGGAGTGCTCTGAGCAGCACGTCTGGTGTCTGGTCCTCTCCCTCCCTGCCCTGCCCCTGCCTCCCCAGTCCTGCCCCCCCTTGGGTATCCGCTTCTCTTCTTCTCCCGACCCTTAAACATCCCAACGCGCTGGTATCTGTTCTCATGACCTGACGTCGCCTAGCCACAGCAGTGAGGCCCACGTTCCTGTCTCCAGCGCACGCTCCCTGGAGCCCAGACTCACAGGTCCGGCTGCCCCTCGGTCCCCTTCAGATGCTCCGACATCATGCCAGCCTTTCTGCGCCCACAGGCTCGTCCACGACCTCCTTCCCCATGGCGGCTGCACCTTCCTGTTGCTCAGCCCAAAGCCCTGCTCCCCCCTCCCCCCCGCCAGGTCCCTCACCTTCCCTGTGGCCCCATGCTGTCGGTTGCTAGCTGTCTCTCTTACGTGGACGGCAGCCTCCTGAGGCGCCTTTGCAGAGTTGGCAACCACAGCAGGCTTGGCCTGCAGAACTGACCTCAGTCAGATGGAAGGAAATGACCAGGCACTTGCTGGGCCTGGAGCCTTGGGCCCTTCAGTCCCTAGCGGATGTCATGCATCTCGTGTCTTTGGACACAAGATGGAATTCCTTTTATTTGGAAATTGGACCTTCTGAATTGACTGCCTAATTGTTTTGGCTTTTTTTCCTCCCATTTTTCTTCCAGCTTCTGGCAGTTCTTCTCAGCACAGTTTCCCAGCCCTTTGATTGAATGTTTTACATTCATTTCCACGCTCTTCACCTCAGGGCCCTTCTTCGGACAACCCTTCACAGCCTCCTCTTCATGGCCCTGGACGCCATGGCTTTTCTTGTCTGCGGATCTTGCCTTTTCTTTTTCCTTCTTCTGCTCTACGATTGCTTCTATCCCTTCCAAGTTTCCTTCACTCTTTTACTCGTTCTTTAATTGGTCTCTGACTTGGATGCTAGAGGCTCTCCTTAGATGCCCTCAGTTCTTGGCTCTTGTCCATCAGGGAGAAAGGCGCATGCCAGTGGCTTTGCTCTGGGCCACATCTCTCCCAAGAGGGGCTCTTGCTCTGTCTGTCTCTGCACTCCTGCCGGTGGCAGAAGGACGCTTGTCAGTGTTGCTGGGAGCTCAGTGGTGTGGGGGTGGGGGTGGGGACCGTGTGGGCTCTCAGTATGCAGTGGCCCAGCCCAGCAATCTGAGTCGTTGGTTGTTCAGCCCCCTTGAGGTGAGACTGTTTTCCCGACCATTGGCCAGGAGCCTGACTTTTGGTTTGATGTGGTTTGTATTTTTTTATCATGTAATGGAAAGCAGGTGGCTTTAAACACAAAATAATCCTATGTGCACAGTTTCAATGGGGAGAAACTGAGGCCACTCTAACGGGCCTTGTGTAGCACCTCCCTGCACCCGTGAATGGCCAGGCTTTGCTTGTGCATGTGTGTGAGTGCGTGTGGAGGGGCGTGTCTGGGTGTGGGCCGCGCATCCAGTACCCAGCCTCTGTTTCCCAGCCCCTCTGCTCCCCCATCCCCACGCAGTCAGAAGCAAGGTGCTGCCACTCTGCCAGCCTATCTGTCCTTCCTAGGATCAACGGTCACCCCGGGAAGTCCGTGCGCCTGGCAGGGATGTGGAGGCTGGAGGAGGTCAGTCTGTCCCAGACACTTTGGTCGTGCCGTCCCTGACCTCCGCCCCCCACAGCCCTCCCTCCCCGCGCCTGACCTCCCATCCCCCGCGCCTGACCTCCCCCTCTGGCCCCCTGCAGTGCCATCTCAGTGGCTGCATGATGGACCTGTTCCTGCAGATGGCCATTATCATGGGTCTGAAACAAACGCTCAGCAACTGTGTGGAGTACCTGGGCCCGTGAGGACCTCCCTGCTTCCCTAGGGCCCTCCTGCTGCCCCCTCTTCACCCCAGGGAGCCCCGTCTCCACATTTCCCAGAGCCAGCAGTCCCAAAGGGCCCCTCAGCCTATTCCCCACTTGTTCTTATCACCCCCCAGGTGGCTGGCCCACAAGTGTCGTTTAATACGGGCCAAGCTGAGCCACGCATCCGAGGACCCCGAGCTCAGGGACTGGCAGCGCAACTACCTCCTGAACCCAGTCAACACCTTCAGCCTGTTCGATGAGTTCATGGAGATGAGTACGTGGGTGGGGTTGGGGGGCACAGGCCTGACAGCAAGTCTCAGGGGCAGAGTCTGGGGGACTGGCGGAGGGGGTGGGCACTGGGGGCAGGCACTCTGGTGGGTGGTGCGCCCCACGGCACAAGGTGACATCTCCACACCCTTCAGTGATCCAGTACGGCTTCACGACCATCTTCGTGGCCGCCTTCCCGCTCGCCCCGCTGCTAGCGCTTTTCAGCAACCTCGTGGAGATCCGCCTGGACGCCATTAAGATGGTCAGGTTGCAGCGGCGCCTGGTACCCCGCAAGGCCAAGGACATCGGTCAGGGGCCCGACTCGGCAGCAAGGAACATGGGCACTCCAGCCAGGGGCGGGGTGGCAAAGAGTGATGGGACCAGATCATGCCAGTTCCCTTGAAATAATCCCAAGATAAGCCCCCCCACCCCCAGCCCTTTCCCAGGTTCTACCTAGGCTGAGAGCTGGCCTTGGAGAGTGATGCTCAGGCCCCAGGAAGAGGCAAGGCTGGCGCGCACCTGCAGGCGCTGCCCTCCCTGAGTAGGATCCAGCTGCAGGGAGAGGATCCCAGGCAGAGGAGTTGGGCTCTGAGAACAGGGAGCTGAGAAAGGGAGGGGTCCAGTAGCTGAGGGCAGGGACTAAGAGGTGGCCTCAGTCACCCAGACTGTCCTGGCCGAGATGGCCAGTTATCAGGGAAGAGCAGAGGGAACTGGGTGCTGGCCGTGGGCAGAGGAAGAGGTGGAGGGGAGGGGGCCCCACTCTAGGGCCCAGGCTGAGGCCTTCTGACCCAGGAGTGGGGCAAGCTGGGGGCAGCTGAGGGGTTCAGGTGGAAGATGAGGGTCTGGGGGGACCTGAGCCTCTCCTGGTCTATGTCCACCATGGCCCAGGTCTTCCTCATCAGTGAAGGCTGCCCACGGCGCCATGAGCAGAGGCACGGGCAGGCTGACAAGGCCCCATGACCATCCAGGCTCCCAGGCTTGGGGGATCATGGGTGGCAGTGGAGCGGGCAGTGCCAGAGGGCCAGGGCTTGAGGAGCCAGACTGCCTCACCCCACTGCTGTGGCCCAGGGACCTGGCTGCAGGTGTTGGAGACCATCGGTGTGCTGGCGGTCATTGCCAACGGAATGGTCATCGCCTTCACATCCGAGTTCATCCCCCGAGTGGTGTACAAGTACCACTACGGCCCGTGCCGACAGGGGGCCAACCCTGGAGTCGAGTAAGGGGAACCCAGAGACCCCTGGGAAACTGGCCCAACCACAGCCCAGCCCTAGAGGAGCCCGGGGGAAGGGCTTGAGTGGCCAGTGTTGTCTGTGGCTGTCATAAATCCGGCCCTGAGGGTGGCCCTGCCCTCCCACCCCAATCTGCTGGGAACCCACATGGGGAAATGAAGGCCCCAGAAGGAGCTGTTTCCTGAGCAACCACCACCAGAATGACTCCATCCCAAAAGTCAGACCCTTTGGGGTCTGCTCCACGGAAGAGGGCTGCAGCGGGGACCACTGATCCTACAGATGGGGTTTCCATGGGTCTCCCCCTGGAAGGCTCCCCTGGGTTCCTGGCACGGACAGCAGGTGGTGGCCCTCTGAGTCCCTTCAGTCACCCCCAGGGGCCCCTCTCCCACGCAGAGAAATGAAGGGGGTTCTGTGCTGTGTTCCACCCTAGCAGCCCCCACCGCACAGGGCTTAGCTCCAGGAAAGTACCCTGGGAGCCAGAAGAGGCCGTGCTCCGCAGCCCCCACCTGCCCCTGCCCTTCTCTCTCTCCCCCAGCTGCCTCACGGGTTACGTCAACCATAGTCTGTCCGTGTTCCACACCAAGGACTTCCAGGACCCCATCCGGATAGAGGGCTCAGAGAACGTGACTGAGTGCAGGTCTGGATTCCCCCAGCCCCCATGAGCCACCCCTGAATCCCTGCCCCCTGCCCTCTGACCTCAGGCGCTTCCCCACCCCAGGTACCGGGACTATCGCAACGATCAGGATAACTACAACTTATCCAAGCAGTTCTGGGTCCTCCTGGCCATCCGCCTGGTCTTCCTTATCGTCTTCGAGGTGGGCCAGAACCGGGGGTGGGGGGGGTACAGCAGGGGCAGCTCTCTCCAGCCCTCCTCCCTGGCCCCCAGCCCCTAAAATGCCCGCTCAGCCCTTGTCCCCTGCCCCTAGCACGTGGCCTTGTGCATCAAGCTCATTGCTGCCTGGTTCGTGCCTGATGTCCCTCAGTCTGTAAAGAACAAGGTTCTGGAGCACAAGTACCGGACACTCTGGTATGGGAGGCAGAGGCCAGGCAGGGGTGGGGCCAGGCCCCAGGGCCTTGGCCCTGATCCCCAACAATCCCATTCCTGCCTCTAGCTCCAGCCCCAAGAGCACAGATGTGTAGGAGACCCAGAGCTGGCCAAGAAGCACTGGTGCCCAGGAGCTGGGACTCAGAGCCCCCCCCACCACTTCCCACCCCCACTCACGGCATATGCGTGGGGTCCCGGGAGGCTGGTGTATACGGGGCGGCGGGGGGGGAGGTCTTGGAGGGCCCGTGTACATTCGAGGTGCTGGTGAGCAGCACGCTGTGGTCTAGGAGACCTGTTCCATCTGTTAGCAAGGCTCAGGTTTGGGGTAGCCTTGACTTGACCTCTGATTGCCCTCTGCCACTCACAGAGCTAGGGTACCGGGTGCTTCTCAGCAGTCAGAACACAGGAAAACTAGCCCAGTATCCTGAGCCCCTCTCTGACTTGTGGGACCCAGGTCCTCCTCCTCTCCCCCACCCTGGCTGGTCAGGGGGCCCTGATCCCACCTCTCTGGCTCCCCTCAGCCTATAGATCTTTCTATAATAAAATAAAAACTTCGTGTCAATTCTGGGCCTCTTGCGGATTAAGTCTGTCCTCAGGGCTGGATGGGAAATTGAGGCCCAGGTGGAGAAAGGTCTGCAATGTGGTGCTTCCTGGCCCTCCTCCGGTTTTCCTTGGGCTTCCAAGGGAGCGGCGGCTTGTTGAGGTCCTACCTTCCTGCGCCTGAGGCTTCGAGGCAGGCTTCCTGGAGAAGGAGCTGGGGAGGAGGGGCGGAACCGCAAGGGCGCCCCTGGGGACAGCCGGGACTCTGAGTCCCCCAGGCCCAAGACTCTGCGGCCGGGTGGGCCGGCTCGCCCTCTGCCCCCAGGCTGGGTGGCTGCAGCTCGGAGGCTTCCTGGCGTCTGAGAGCAGGACGGTCTTAAGCGCCAGGCTTGGGCGCAAACGGGACCCTTGGGTCCGCCCTCAGGCCCTGGCTGCTGGGCGGGGCTGCACCTGCCGCCGCCACCGGGATTGTCGCCGCTGCGCACCTGGCCCAGGTAAGCTGTCCCGCCTCCGCGATCGGCGCGATCCCCAGGTCTTGGAAGCAGGGTGAGTGGCTCAGGCCCACGGGGGTGAGCTGAGGTCGCCCTCTCCTGGGAGCCGGGACTAGGCTTGGAGCTTGGGGACCCTTGTCCCGAAGAGCCTCTGGGCCGTGGCGGGCGCGGTCCCGCAGGAAGTGGCTCGGAGTCGGGCTGGCTGCCCCCGTCGCCCGGAAGCCTGAGTTTGTCCGTGTCCTGGCCCCGTGGGTCTGGCGGCGGGGCAGGGGGTGGAGGGTGCGGGGACAGCTCCGGCCACGTTTCCCGCTCCGCCCGACGTGGGCAGTGGCTTCCTCGTGACCTTCGCCCAGGAGACGGAGGTGGAACGCCGAAGCGCGCGGGGCCCCTCGCCTCCGACCGGAGCTCAGATCCAGGCCGGAGGCCTCCCCGGGACCCGAGGGCGCACCGAAGAGCCCGCCGGGGCCGTGCGCGGCTCCGGTCGCCGGGCGGAGCTGCAGTCACGCGCGCGCTCCCGCCCTCGGCCCGCGTCCCCCACCTGCCGCACTAGGCCTGCGCGCCCTGCTCGCCAACTGTGCGCACCCCGACCGGTCATCCTTGGCCCCCCGTGCGCGCCCCCGTCTGCCCTCGGCTCTCGGTGCGCGTTCCCATTTTGATACCAGCGTCCCCGCCCTCTGTGCCTGCCCCCGACCCGCCTGCCCGCAGCACCTGGAGGGTGGGGACTGCTAGACCCCGCTCACCCCTAGCTAAGGCGGAGTGCCGGAGGTGGGGTGCGGAGTGAAGGAGAACTGGGCGTTGTGGCCCGTGGAGCAGGACAGAGCCCCTTGCCTGCGGGCCAAGACCTTGTGTGCGATTCTGTCCTTCAGGAGACGCGTCGGGGGCGCAGCAAGTCCCAGCTGAGCGGGAGATGCTACGAGACCGTGGGGTGCTAAGCAGCAAACCAGACGGCGGAGGGGCGGGGAGTGGGGGGGGGGCGGTCGCCTCCATCGCTTGCGCCGAGGGACCCAGAGCTCAAGCCAGAACACAGGCAGAGGAGCTGGAGCTTTCTAGGAACCACTGGGTGTGGTGGGGGGAGGGGAGGGGTGAGCTCGGATTCGAAGGGCGGTCCTAGATAGTGCCCGAGGCGATACGGGCTTGTGGGCTCTCCCCTTGGAGGGTGAGCCTGGGGGTGAGGGTGTACTTTAGCAGAAGAAGGGGGTGTCATGGCTGTGCGATGGTGGCCCCGGGGACGCACACAGAACAACAGGAAGTCTGGCAGGAACTCTGAGAGGCAGCAAGGCTGGTTGGAGCTCTGTCTGCCTGGGCACTCCCGGGCAGGTCACTGACTGACGACTGTGTGTCTGGGGCTTGCACTGTCCCTCTGGGCGTCAGGCCCCCTGAGACACCATCCAGGAGGGGCTGGTAGCCACACTCATCCCGGAAGCTGCAGCTCAGGGGGAAGGGTGCCGTCACGTCTTCCTATAGTTCTGTGGGACCCTGAGCCCTAGATGCACCATCACCGGAGGGTCTTGACAGCCACGGGGTGGGGGTGGGGATGATCAGGGCTGGGGCAGGGTCAGATCAAGGACACAGGAAAGCCAGTACTGAGGCTGACCCACTGGTGGGCCTCTGCCCCTGGGTAGGTGAGAGCAGGGACAGGGCCTGAAGGGCCCCCTTGTCCAATTTCTTCTTCTTTTCTTAAATTTTTTAATTTAAAATTTTTTTTAAATGTTTTATTTATTTCTGAGAGAGAGAGACAGTGTGAGCAGGGGAGGGTCAGAGAGAGATGGAGACATAGAATCTGAAACAGGCTCCGGGCACTGAGCTGTCAGGACAGAGCCCGATGTGGGGCTCGAACCCACGAACCGTGAGCCGAAGTCAGATGCACCCAGGCGCCCCCGCCCCACCCCCCCTCCCAATTT
>NW_027531894.1:514659-526134 GCF_008692635.1 Crocuta crocuta | reverse complement strand
ATTAGATCCCAGGAGTTTCTATCAAGGCCTTTTCTTGCTTCTTTATCTGAAAAAGGAGGGACTGCCTTCCCATCCCAGCCTGAAACTAAGGTCCATGTTATACCACAGCCCCTGTTTGGGCACTATATGGGGAAATGGACCAGGAGAGAGCCCAAAAGCTCTGCTCAAGGCTTCATTATTGGCAGGAATTTCCACAGGACTCCCTCACCTCAGCATGTCACAGGGCAGATGCACTTTGCGGCTGCAACCTGGAGGCTCTCACCATCCTGAGTGTCACATTGTAGACCATGTCTGGGACACAGCTGACCGTGTGTGTGTGTGTGTGTGTGTGTGTGCGCGCGCGTGCGCGCGCGTGCAGGATGGCCCTGACTGGGGAGGTCTCCTTAGGGCCCCTTCACGTCATCCCAGGTCCCAGCCTCTCTGAAACCTTCTCTCCATCCCCCAGGCCTGGCCTCGGGGGAAATATGCTGCCTGGGTGGGCTGGGGTGGGCCCCAGAGGAAGGAGCTGCTTACTCAGAGTTACAGGAAGAAGCATGCAGGCGGGGCAGGCGGGCGAGGGCCACCAACTGCCCGCCTGCCTGGGTGGGGTTTAGGGTTAGGAGAGGATGTGACTGCAAAGCCAGGAAGCTGCAGGGAAAGTTCTGATTAACACACACACACAAACAAAAGGCAGGTCCTCACTGTGCTTGGCGATGTGTTTTGGGGCTGCGGGGCTGCGGGCCGGGCCTGGGGCCCAGCTGAGCCGAGAGTTCCCTCCCAAGCAGGCATCGATGACCTCAATGACCGACACCACCCCCCAGGAGGAGAGAGCTGGAACCAGGTGACTCCGTGTACTCCCCCTGACAGCCTTGCTGCTCTACTGTCGTGAGCCTGTGTCCTTGCCCTCCGACACCATCCTTAGTCAGGCCCGGCTGAGGGGAGGCCCCGCAGCACGCATAGCCTGCGTGTGCCTGTAAGAGCAAGGGTGACAGGAAGCTGTGTGTGTACCATTGGGGGCAAGGGCTGGTGTGAGGGGCAGTGTGTGATGTGGGTTTGTGCAGATGCTGAGGGCTATGCGCCCTGTGGGAGCTGCTGCAAGTATGTGTGCACTGTGTGTGCGGCCGCAGGCGTGCGGGAGGTGTGTGTGTGGGGTGATGTAGTACGTGTGCATGGGGAGGGGTCTGTGTGTGCGCACGTTGTGCAAAACAGATTATGTAGGGGCGGGTGCGCCGGGGGAGGACCCCTGTCCCTGTTTTGCAGTTTGGCCTTAACTTCCAGGAAGGTCAGAGCCTGCCTCTCCAGGGGTAAAAATTCTTCTGAGTTTGAAGAAGCGGAAGGGCTACTGCCGGAATTTCCCTGGGACCTGCTGGGCTGGGAACACGGGGGAAGGGGTGCGAGCTGTCTCCCACAGCCTCCCAGTGGACTGGTGCTGCTTCAGGGACCTTCCCAAGACTGCCCTCCACCAGAGGGCTTCAGGAAGGAACCTCTGCACCCGTTCCCTGCCTGATACTCCAGCAGAATTACCCGAGGAAATTCCAGCCCAGCCAAACCCAGGGCTTCTGGCTGTGCGGAGCCTAGGCCAGGCCAGGCCCACGGTGGCATTGCCCACGCAGAAGGGATGGAGGGGAGGCTAAGAGATTTGGGGCCCTAGGGGTGGAGAGGACAGCCCCAGGCAGGAGTGGAGTGAGGACTCAGTAAATACCTGCCACTTTAGCTGGGCCACCCTGGGGGCCGGGAGGAGCTGGTGGCCCCAGGACTCTTGCTGTAGAGGAGGCTGTGAGGCGGGGGGAAGGCTCTGGCCTGGGGGTTTTGGCCCCTCCTTTCAGCTCAGGTCACTCTGGAGCTTTTTGTGTCAGGAGGCACGGGCATCTGCTCCTAGTCTGGGTTCGGAGTGGTCCCAGCCCCCCAGAGGAGAGAGCCACCTGTGGGTGGGGTGGGGGCCTCCCTTGGAGAACTAGACAATGTGTACAAAGGTCTTTAGTTTTGGACACGACAGATGGGTGGGGGAACACAGGTGTGGGACCCATAGGACCTGCTGGAGTGAACTCAGTCCAGCCAGGCTCCCTCCCTCCCGCCTTGAGGACAGTGGCCTGGCTCAGCTCAGGTGCCGTGTCCACACACACGTGTGCACACGGGACATGTCCGGGACCAAACCCTATAGCTGGGAGGATGGCTCCGAGTCCAGCAGCCCACACCCACCCCTTGGTGGCATGTGACCCTCGGCGCTCAGGGCCGGGAGAGGTCTGCACCGCAGCCCTCCTTGTCTGCGGTGACTGTCCCAGGGAATGGTGGGGACACAGCCATGTCCCACCTCATGAGGGTGCCAGGGGGCACTCCCTGGGTCATCACGGTGACACTTGGAGCAGGTGAAGGTAAGTCTGAGGGCTCCCCCAAGCCCTCTGGGCTGTGCCCACTCCGATGTGAGATGCCGAGCGTGATGCTGTGCTGGTGTGCCTGGCATCCTCGAGGTAACTGCTGCGAGGTTACATGTTAACTCATCCTGCTCTTGTTTAACTTTCTCCTTTGGGGTGGCAGCAGCCTCTGACCCCTCCTGGTGCCCTGACTGACCGGCCACAGAGACAGAGAGCCCCTGGGGGACCAGTCTGCTCAGCCAAGGATCCCCGAGGAGCCAGGGTGTGGCACCAGAGTCCAGCCTGCCCTGAGAAGGCCCCAGCCAGACCATGGCAGGTAGACGGGTCAGAGAGGGACAGGCGCAGACCCCACTCCCACCTCCTGTCCCTCAGGCCGGCTCCATGCTGTGATGTTGCCACCAGCCAGGGGTACAAAGGCCTCTGCTCACTCCCCCCACATAGCTCGAGGGCCTGACCCCACAGTCAGGGCAGGCTCTGAGCCATCTCCTTCCCAAAGCCTCTAGATTATGGTCGTGGGAGTCCAGAAAGCTGAGGAACACCGGGAATGGGAGCTTGTGGAGGGGGGGATCCCAGGGGCAGGATGGGTAGATGTGGGCTACTGAGAGACCACACCGCCAAGATGGTGGTGGTCTCCTCTCATGTCCCCCTAGGGGGTCCTGGAATCCCATGCTCCCATCCCAGGTGGAAGGAGTGGCACGCTCTGCTCCTGAGCCCCCCAAGCCACTGGTGTTTACACTTGCTGCAGGTCTCCTGGCGGAGGGGCCGGGTGAGGGTACAGTGCCTGGCCACTCACCTGGGGTGGGAGTTGAGCAGTGGGCAACAGGTGCACACAGAAAATGTGGGAGCTGGGCTCATGTACTGGGTGGATGGGCAGTCAGATGGGCCCCCCTGGGCTGGGGTGGGTCAGCTCAGCTATGCCTCTGGCCGCTGCCTTCCAATGTCCTTGAGGACAGAGCAGCCACATCAAAGGCAGGCAGAACACCCAAGGCCCAGCTGCTGCTGAGGGAAAGCATGCCAAGTGCCAGGCCCTGTCCCCTGTGGGACTTGTGCATGGACGTGGTGTGCCCACCAAGAACACATGCCACTGACCGTCTTGTTTTTTTCCTGGCCCACAGACCATCTGTGGTTGGTGGGAGCCCAGCATCCCAGACATGGCTAATCTCTGGGTCCTCTCTCTGCAGGTGTCTGTGATAGGGTCCCCAACTTCCTCTCTCCGTCTGGAAACCAGGCCCTGGAGCCTGCCCTGGGCAGTGTGGTCACTCTGAACTGCACAGCCTGGGTGGTCTCTGGGCCCCTCTGTCCCCTGCCCTCAGTCCAGTGGCTGAAAGACGGGCTGCCACTGGGCAATGGAAACCACTATGGCCTCCATGAAGACTCCTGGTAAGAGACTGGGGTGTCCAGGGTCAGGTGACTACCCTGGTTATACCCAGGGCCACCTATACCCTGGTCTATAACCACCTGGACATGGACAGAGTGCCACTTTTGACACGGACTAAGGGTCAGTGACTGCAGGGATAGATGGCCCCTTGTAGTCAGCCCGGGACCATGGGTGCCAGCACAGTCCTATGGTCTGAATTAGGCACTGATCCTCAAAATCCAGACCCAGGATCAGGGTGACTGTCCCCAAACAGAGCCTTACCCCCACCAGGTTTTGGCCACTTCTCTTAGCTTATGGCCCAAGGACTGCTCAGGAAGCCCACATCTGCAGCCTCTGTGGGGGGGTCTGACAGGTGGGGCCCAGGAACATCTACTGATGCTCTCAGGCCCCGGGTAAGAGGGTTCGGCCTGGTCTCCCTAGGGTCAAGGCCAACTCATCAGAGATGCTTGTGTCCAGTGTTCTGGGGGTCAACCTGACCAGTGCTGAGGACTATGGGGTCTTTACCTGCTCCATCCGGAATGTCAGCTCCTCCTCCTTTACTCTTTGGGGAGCTGGTGAGTGGCAGTACACTGGGTGGAAGGTGGGAGGCCTAGAGGGACCTGGGGAGCCTTGAGGCTTGGAGAATGCTGGGTGGGGGAGGCAGCGGTTCAGACTGCAGCTCTGTCCCCAGGCCCAGCTGGCCACGTGGCCGCGGTGCTGGCCTCACTCCTGGTCCTGCTGGCCCTGCTCCTGGCCGCCCTGCTCTATGTGAAGTGTCGGCTGAATGTGCTGCTCTGGTACCAAGACACCTATGGGGAGGTGGAGATGAACGGTGCGTGGGGCCAGGATGGACAACAATGAATCAGCTATGAGGCCTCCCTAGGCTGTTTTGGNGGGGGGGGGGGGGGGGGGTGGGGGGAGCTTTGTTGAGCACACAGTCCAGGAAAGAGCGCAGAAGCCTGGCAGGCAGCCCGCGTCCAGCACTGGAGGCGGGGTTGTGGGTGTGCATGCGGGATCTGCCAGGTAGGCAGGCCTGGTCCCCCGATGCTCGTGGGGAGGGGTTAGAGGACCCAGGGTGGGCGGGGGACAGCGGCCAGGGTAGCAGGCCCAGGCCTCGAAAACCTGGCGCTGACCCTTTGCCGTTCGCAGACGGAAAACTCTACGACGCCTACGTCTCCTACAGCGACAGCCCCGAAGACCGGAAGTTCGTGAACTTCATCCTGAAGCCGCAGCTAGNTCCCGCCGACGCCTGGTTTTCGCAGAGCCCTCCGCGGATCTCCTGGTGAACCTGAGCCGCTGCCGGCGGCTCATCGTGGTACTGTCAGAAGCGTTCCTGGGCCGGGCTTGGTGCAGCCACAGCTTCCGGTGGGTCCCGCGCAGGGTTGGGTGGGCCCCCGCCCCGTCCCCCCTGACGGTCCCGCCCCCGCAGGGAGGGCCTGTGCCGGCTGCTGGAGCTCACGCGCAGACCTATCTTCATCACCTTCGAGGGCCAGAGGCGAGACCCCGTGCACCCCGCGCTCCGCCTGCTGCGCCAGCACCGCCACCTGGTGACCCTGCTGCTCTGGAAGCCCGGCTCCGTGGTGCGGAGAGGGGCGTAGGGAGTGGCCCCTTAATAGGGGTGGTGGTACCGGGTTCCGGAGAGGGGCTCCTACATGGCCAGTTCTGTGGTTTGGGGACTTGTGAATGGAACCCCGTGGGGTGAGGGTCCTGTGGCCTGCTGCCCAGAAGAGGGGCCTCGTTTGAGGCCCCTGGAGCCAGGTGAATGCATGCTTCCAGGTGTGCTCTTTGGGGCCAAGGCCACCAGACTAACAGCCCAATCCTGGCCCCCAGGCACGTTCTTCAGATTTCTGGAAAGAGCTGCAGCTGGCACTGCCACGGAAGGTGAGGTACAGAGCAATGGAGGGAGACCCCCAGACCCGCCTGCAGGATGACAAGGACCCCATGCTGATCGTGCAAGGCCACCTACAGGAGCGTCGGACCCTGCACCTGGAGCTGGACCCTGACCCCGAGGGGGACCTGGGTATGCCCACCTGGTCCCACCCCTGACCCTGAGAAGCTTGGCCTGGGGCGGAGGGCGGTGCACAGGGCTGAAGAGCCCAGAAAGGGGTCCAGGTGGCGGAGACTCCTCCTTGCATAGGTGGGCTTGATGCCCCCCAAGCACACCCTCACTGCCCCTTTCCTGGAGGCACTCGGACCCAAGGCCTGCCTGGGAGCTCAAATACTACTATGCAGGAGGGTGAGCAGGGAGTGACCCTCATTCATGGGTCTAGCAGAAGTCATGCTGTGGGCAGCCCAGCCTCAGGCCTGGTGGTACCCTCTTCCCAGGTGTCCGAGGGCCTATCTTTGGGGAGCCATTAGCTCCACCCCATGTGAGTGGGGTTACCCTTGGAGAGGGCCGGGGCAGCGAGATGGATGTCTCGGACCTCGGCTCCCGCAACTACAGTGCCCGCACGGACTTCTACTGCCTGGTGTCTGAGGATGACGTGTAGCCTGCACCCACCAGAGCAGCGGGACCACCAAGGACAGCTGGGTGCAGGGTCGGGTGGGGTTTTTCTCCTCTCGGCAGGACCACCAGCCACGAGACCTTCAGGGAAGTGGGGGGACTGCCCTTATGCCTCCTTGTGCCAGAAAATAAAGTCCTTTTAGATCCTGCCTGAGCCTCAGCCTCTCCTCTCCTGGGGCAGTAAGGGGCAGTTCCATCTCAGGTTCTCCATGGCCCTCAGCTCCTCCCCTTTCTAATCCCCACAGCCACCCAGCCACAAGTCTGGCTGTCCACGTACTCCCACTCTCTCCATCCTCCATCCTGAGCCAGCTCAGACACATCTCTTGTAGTGGCCTCCTTGGGTCTATCTGCTTAATGGCGTGACTGTCCCCAGCCCCCTCTGATTCAGACAGGTCCTGGGTGAGGGGCAGGCCCCTTAGAGTCTGCAGGTTCTGAGCTTTACAGAAGAAGCCTTTTGTTGTAAAAGTATGAGTGGGAGGGAGTTTCACCACCAAATGTCCTGGTTTGGTGACATGGGTTCCCGGAACTCAGTCAGACAGTGTGAGTCCCTGGTCAGGACACCCCCAGGCCCGGTGAGGCAGGGCAGAGAGAAGTGTTGGGTGCGTCTGCCCTATGGGTACAGCCCAGCAGGGCAGCACTGAAGCCAGGAGAGGTCACAAGCTCTCCCAGGAGTGGCCACCCCTCTGTGCACACGGTCCCCAGGTCTGTTGTGTTTGTGCCTCAGTTGGCCTCCGGGCTGCCCCTGCTGTGTGCCCCATTTCCTCTTCTCCTTGTCCTGGGCACCCTGACCTGGAGAAGCCTCTGAGTGAGCTCTGGGTGTCAGTATCGTCAGGGGCAGGCGCTGCTGTGCTCAGGGACACTGCTGAGTTCCCGGCTTGGACCCCCGTGTCGAGCCAGCGAAAGAATCTTGCAGGGATGTGTTCATGGCTATCTTTATTCCCAGCGCCGGCAGCTCACCACCTCTGCCCATGTGACTTCGTCACCACCCCACACACCTGAGCAGCCTCAAGCCCCGCCCCACCCCCTGCCCTATAGAATCCAAATCCCTGAAACAACCCCCTCGTCCCCTCCCTGGTGCCCAGGCCCCTGCAAAGTTGCACACGGGACTCCCATGAGCAGCCCCAGGCCATCAGCCTTCTCCCAGGCTGGCCAGCGAGCAGTGCATAGCTGAGCCTGTCCCTTGGAGGCTAGGCCATGTTGCATCTTCCTCCAGGAAGGCCCCTCCTATGGGCCCAGGAAGTCCTCCTTCCGATAGCCTTTCTGCAGTGGAGAGGGGGCCCAGAGTCAGGGTTCATGCCCGCGGNTCTCCTTTCTCATGTTCCCCACTTCCCGAGTCTCCTATTCCATATGAGTTCCCGGGTCCCTTCCCTGCCACCTGATGTCCAGCCCCGGGTCCGACACCGGCCGCCCTGCCTGCCCTGGATCGCCAGAACATACCGCCCGGAAGTCTCGGTGGAGCTTGCTGTACTGCCACAGGTTGGCCAGGAGGCTGGAGGCTGCTCGGGAGGACTTCTCACTGTCAGGGCTTGGGGGTGGGTGGAGGAGCAGGGGTCAGCAGGGTGATCAGCTAGGCCGCCGGTGGGGAGAGGGTGCCGGAGGGGCCTCACCTGTCCTGCTTCTTCTTGATGAAGACCAGCTTTCGGAGCCCGTCAAAGTAGAGCAAGTCTCGGGCGGCGATGGGACTGGCCACCACCAGGTTGTTGAGCACGGCTATGATGTTGACCAGCACGTCGGCAGGGGGAGACTTCTCGCCCACGCTGCCGGGCAGCTTCTCAATCAGGTGACTCACCACCTTCGTGGCTGCCAGGAGGCCAGGATTGTGGGGAGGTCAGGAAGGCGGCCTCCACATCCACTTCTGGCTGCCTGCCCACCCCCGAGCCCTCCATCTAGCCCAGCTCTAGCTTGCCAGAGGGCCACCCAAATGGGCAGCAGAAGAGAGAATCCAGGGGTGAGCCCAGCTAGGCAGGGTGAGGGCAGAGCCCAGGCTTCAGGATGGCCCGACTCACACATCTCGTCCTTGTTTCTGGCGTTCCGAGACAGGTTTCGGATGAGGCCGGTCAGTGAGCGGAGCTGGTGGTGGTCCGCAGTCCGAACCCGGTCCAGCAGTGGGTTCAGGATGCGCTCCTGCTCCAGAGCCAGGCGGCTCAGCACGCCCGCCCACTGCGCGTAGGAGCGGAGCTGGTGAGCGCGGGTGGAGCCCCAGCCCCGTGGCCCAGGCTCCAGGTTGGGTCTTTTCTCTGTCCCTCTCCCTCTCTCTCCCCAGAATCCTGAGACAGGACTGGGCCCCACTGCCTCTCACCTGCTCTGTTCACCCTGTGTCTGCCCTCACAGCCCAGCCAGGAGCCTCATCACAGGTGACTTGGGTCGGCCCCGCCTCCGCTTACGCCTCTCCCTAAATCCTCAGGGGTCCCTGGGGCCTGTACCCTCTGGGACACTGGCCTCACACTCCCGGCTGCCCCTTCTGTCCCCGGCCCCTCACACCTCTGGCGGCATGTCCTGTCCCTCCCTCTTGGGCTTTGGCTCCTCCACCTGGGTGTGTCCATCCTGCCCCAACAGACTGAGCTAGAGAGCTCCTCACTCTTCTCATTCCCTGTCGTGTCCCCAGGGCAACATGGGTCCTCACCCTGCGGTCGCCCGCGGTGATGTTCTGCAGCGCCCCCGCGGCTGCCTCGGTGGTGTGTGGGTTGAGTTCACAGCGCTGCAGCAGCCGGTTGTACAGCCCCACGATCTGGGGGCTCCACAGCCACTCGAGACCCTTGGGGTCCTTAGACACCTCGGCGAAGGTCAGTGCATCGGCCGTGAGGGGCAGCTGGGTGGGAGGTGTGGAGGGTCAGCTGGGCTCAGGCCAGGGGCCCTGCCCCCAGCTGCCCAGGCCTGTGCCCACCTCTCGAAGCCTCCGGCTCTGAGGCGTGAAGCAGCCCACCACCTCACCGGGCGGCGCCCCAGCTGTGTCCCTGCGGCCCCGGCCCTCGAGCCGCTGCAGGGCAGATGGCGGCATCTCATCATACAGGCGGTAGGACAGGTTCCTCAGCACGCACACTGCGTTCTCCACGCTCTGCAGAGGGCGGACCATGGTCAGAGTGGGCCAGAACCCCCCAGGACCTTTTGGCAATGGCCGCCCCTCACCTTGTCCTCACACTTGCCCACGTCAAGGGCGTGGTTGATGTAGGTGACCAGGGCGTCCACCAGCCCATGGCACTCACGCATCTTCTGTCGAGTGGCCTGGGAAGCTGAGCTGAGGTTCCTGTGGATGGAGGCAGACCAGAGACCCCCCCCGGTGGGAACCCAACCCGAGGGGCGAGCCCCTGGCCCCCAGTCACCTCCTTCCCCTGAACTGGGCCCCACTCCTTGGCACCTGCTGCTCCTCTGCCTGCCCATCCCCCATCCACCCTTCCAAGTCCAGAGCGGAGGTTATGATTTAACGAAACCTGAGCTTGCAGCCCCCAGGGCCTGTTGCCGCCTGACGAGTCAGCCACGCCCAGCTGCTGTCCCACTTCTGTGCCAGCACCCATACCTGGCGTGGCCTGTCTGCTTCTGCAGCCGCCCTGGCCAGCTCCGCCTTGCCACTCAGACCTGGCACTCAACATCCCCCTTCTCCAGGCCTCCCCTCCCCCTTCCAGGCACCCAGTTCTTTCCCCATGGCCACCGTCTTGGCCTCTCCCAGCTCGCTGCCCCCTCACCCAGCGCACCTGAGGAAGCCCGTGGCATTGTAGAAGATTTCAGCCTCAGAGGCATTCTGCTGGATGAGGGGTGGTCCCCCGGCCCCCGAGAGGGGGCTTAGCACCAGGTCTGTGAGTTGTTCCAGTGTGTCCCTGGCCAGGCGGTCCTTCAGATGGTCACTGGAGGACAGGTTCCACAGGATCCCTGGGGCAGGAGCGGCCGTGGCCATGGTCAGCGATAGCCCACTAGCCGCCCCCCAGCTCCTTCAGGGAGGGTGGGGATGAGGCTCCCAGCCTCTCCTAGGGCCCCACCTGGCATTTGGAGCCTCACGCAAGAGCCCCATGGAGAGAGCCAGCCTGCGACCTGCAGGTCACAGGGCTGTGACACAGCAGCAAGACAGTGCTTGGGGACACAGGGCCTGGGGGCTGGAAGCCAGCTGCAGACACGTGCCACAGGAACAGTCGTGGGGACCAGTGGAAGGGGGGATGAGGAAAAGAGAATGGAGAAAGGGAAGGCGTGGGGTCGCAGGGCACCTGTGACGTTCTTGCGCAGCTCATCGTCATGCTCGCGCAGCGTGCGCAGCAGCTCGAAGATGCCATTCTCCTCCACGAGGGCCAGCTTATTGTCCGCGTTGTCGTAGATGAGGTTGCGCATGGCACCCGTGGCATGGCGCTGCACCTCCTGGTTGGCATGGTTGAAGAGCTTCACCAGCCTGGGCACAGCCTGAAGGCTGCGGGCCTGCACACACAGGCATGTGGGTGTTAGCACATGTGTGCACACCCCACAGGCATGTGCAGATGGGTGCAAGCATGTGAGGGCGTGTACTGATGATAGAGACATGCAGGTGTACGCAGGCATGCGCAGGTGTGTACAGATGTATATAGGTTTATGTGGATGTGCAGATGTGCACAGGTGTAAGTGTGTGCAGTTGTACACAGGTGTGTGTAGATGTGTGCAGGTGGATGCACAGGTGTGTGCAGGTGGATGTGTAGGTGCGTAGAGGTGTGTGCAGAGGCACACAGATGTATGTAGATGTGTGCAGATGCATGCAAGTGGATGCAGGTGTGTGCAAATGTGCAGATGTATGCAGGTGTGTACAGATGTACACAGGTGTATGTAGGTGTGTGCAGATACTTGCGTGCGGATGTGTGCAGGTGGATGTGCAGATGTGTGCAGGTGTGTGCAGAGGTGCACATACAGGTGTATGTAGATGTGTGCAGATGCGTGTAGGTGGATGCAGGTGTGTGCAGAGGTGCACAGGTGTGTGTATGCACATCTCTTCCTCCTGCCCCTCCTCTGCTGGGGAGGCTCTGGGCCAAATGGGGGTCTGCCCGCCCAGTCAGTGTGGGGACCAGTGAGGGGTTGTTGGGGACCAGAAATTAACGACAAGTGGGGGATCAATGAGGGTGGTCACCAGGGGTGTCCACAGACCAGCAGGCCACAGGGGGCACCAGCAGGGGCATCTGGTCACCTGCTTCTTGGCTGCTGCGTCGCTATAGCACTTGTGCTGGATGTAGGCTGCTCCCAACACCTGCAGGTTGGGGTCTGAGGCCATGAGGTACTTGACTGCTGAGGGCAGGTCGATGTCATCAAATCTGTAGAGA
>NW_027531894.1:500557-514621 GCF_008692635.1 Crocuta crocuta | reverse complement strand
GGAGGGGTCAGGCTGATCCTGGGGACGGGCCAGGGCTGTGGCAGAAGCGCCCTCCCCAAGCCCAGCTCACCCGCTGCTGAGCCTCTGCAGAGTGCGGTGGCTGCCGTAGCTGTCCAGTCCACGCACATCTGGCAGGTGGCTGGAGTCGGCCAGGCTCAGGCTCAGGCTGCGCACAGATGGTGCTCGCGCCACAGGCTCCACCCCGGCCCCGCCACGGCTGCGGTGGCTGCTCTGGAATCGCTGCAGGGTCCGCATGGCTGGCGCCCGGATTGTCCGGCTGGGCGGCCCCTCAGCAGCTTCCGGCCAGTCCAAGCCCCCTGACCGGCTGGGGCTGGCCTGGCGCTCATAGGCAAAGGCCCTGGAGGCTGAGGCAGCCGGGGGCTCCAGCTGCTCGGATACCACGCTGTAGCGGTCGTCCAGGCCCCCGGCCCCAAGCCTCAGCGAGCGCAGGGACAGGGTGTCATAGTCCACCCGGCCCCCTGCCCCGCCACGCTCGTGGAAGGACATGGGCCGGGTGGGCATGGGCACGGCGGGCTGGGCTCCCCCGTACCCTGCAACCCCAAAGGTGCTGCCCCCGTTGTGGGCGGAACTCAGCCTTCGACTGGAGCTCACATCCACAGCTGAGCGGGAGGACCAGGAGGCAGGGCTGTAGGCAGGCTTGGCAATGGGCCGGAAGGTCTGTGGGCAGGGAAGAGAGCAGTGAGCGGGTCCTGGAGGCTCACCTGGCACCAGCCCCCCCAGCCCCCCCGCAGCCCCCCCCTCCCCCCGAGAGCCTCCCCCAAGAGCCCCTCCTGGGGCTGGAGACGATGTACTCACAGAGGTGTTGTCTGCACCGAAGCTCTGGGAGCGGGAGCTGAAGCCAGCCTGCAGGGTGTGGTACTGACCACGGGATGTGCCTGCCGACAGGGACAATGGTGGCCTGGCTGGGCCAGATGGGTCCCCTCCACCCATGGGCCAGCCCCGGTTGGAACTCTCCCACAGACCCCTGGTCCTCCAGATAACGCTCACCACCCCCTCCTGGATGCCTGGGAAATGTTCCAGGGACTCCATTAGCTCTTTGGTCCCTGCCAGGGCACATGCCTGACCCCCTCCTCCAGGAAGCCACACTGACGCCTGTGAGCCCATCCTCTGCTGTGGTCGCACGGGAGTGATGCTGCACTAGCCAAGGACACACAGTCCCCCGTCCCACCTGGAAAAGCCATGCCCGCCCCATCCAGCCACACAGAAGTTGAAGGTGTTGGTGCCAGCCCCACTCCGTGGTAAGTGGACAGACGTGGGTGGGTGAGGGATGGGGAGGTGGAGGAGGAGGAGGGAGGGCTGGTCAGACCATTGCAAGGAGAAGCGGATGGACAGATGGGTGGCCGGTTTGATAGACAACAGGTGCATGAGCTGGAAACACCAAGAATAGTTGGGTGAAGAGCAGACCAAGGCGAAGCAGAATGGACTGAGGTGAGGCGGACCCTGGCATCTCCGGAGGGCAGGGAGGGGTGCCTTGAGGGGATCGGCCTCTGCCAGGGTCCCTGCTAGGGCCATATCTTGGGGGAGAAGAGTCACGTGTCCCCAGAGAGCCTGGGCAGGGTGAGTGGCTGAAAGGGATCATGAGGCGGGTGAAGGGAGGGGGGCTCAGCCCCTCCCCCAGTCTCTTCCAACTAGAAGGTCTGGGGGGCTCCCCTCCCAGCACATTCCTCAGACCCGCCCTGGTTAATGAGGCTTCTGGGCAGGGGCTATTAACCCTTTGACGCTAGTGAGGCTCAGCCTGGGGGACACACCTCCAGCCTGGGGACCTTACTCCCACCCCCAAATTATAATCCTCCCCCTAACTGGCAGGGTAGCCAGGGTGGTAATTAACCCCTCCCTGCTCCCTCCTCCACCCCATGACCCCTGGGCACCCAACTGCTTAGCCACCAGCAAGGCTGAGGCCCAGGGAGGGGAAGACCCAGGGACCCAGGCTGCCCTGGCAGCCCCTATGCTAGCTGACCCTTCCCCCTAACCGGCCAGCCTCTGGAGACCTGTCCTGGGAAAAGGCCCTCTAAAGGTCATGTGAACCACTGTGAGAACTGGTGTCTTGGCTCCTGACATCCTGGGAAGTTCACCTTACTATCTAACCTTGATCCCTGTTGCTGCAGTCTGGCAAGGGAGGAAATGGCATTTCTAGAACAACTGTTCTGAACTTCCTGTGTCTGCGGGATCCTTTAACACACATGTGCCCACAAGCACACACACATCCACACACATGTGCGCTCGTGCATTTGCTCACGCATTTGCACACGCGCACCCTGGTGGAGCCAGGGTTCCCACACAGTGGGCCTGCCTGCACTGAGGGGCACCCCCCCACCTGATGTTCTCATCAAGAATATCTGGGTCACTCCTCGGGGCGCCTGGGTGGCTTAGTCGGTTAAGCGTCCGACTTTCGCTCAGGTCATGATCTCACGGTTCGTGGGTTCGAGCCCCGCGTCGGGCTCTGTGCTGACTGCCAGCTCAGAGCCTGGGGCCTGTTTCAGTCTGTGGCTCCCTCTCTCTCTGACCCTCCCCTGTTCACGCTGTCTCTCTCTCTCTCCTAGAAATAAATAAAACATTTAAAAAAAAAAAAAAAAAGAATATCTGGGTCACTCCTGCAGGGCCCTCCCCTGCAATTCCACAGGGGACCCTGGTCCAGACGGGCAGGTGGCTCTAGTCCAGGTTTCCCAGACCCGCCCCCTCACGTTTCTGTCTGCTTATCCCCTTGGGGCCTGGAGGGCGGTGGGGAGGGACGCTGGAGTCTGGGTGTCTGCGTCTCAGTGTGTTTGTGCCTCTGTGAGACTGACGTGTATGTCTGCGCGCCTGCGACCGCGTGTGAGCCTGTGTTATCCGGGCCGGATGTGTGCGTGGCCTGTCTTGCTGATAGAGGTAGGCCCGGGGGGCCTGCTGTGTGCCGGATCTGCCATGTGCCAGTGCTCGGGGCTGAGGGGGTGGGGAGGGGGGGACCTCAGCTTTGCTTGGCCAGGAAGGCCCGGGGGGTCCCTTCTGGGTGGGAGGCCACACCCATGGCTTCTCCCACACCGGGCGGGGCAGGGCGGGTGACTCAGTGCAAGGCCTCAGTGAGTCAGGGCGCTGAACCCCAGTGCCTGCTCCACCACGGCCTCTGGCCCTCGTACCACCACACCCACCGGGGCCGCCTGCCCACCGCCGCCGTTCCCACCGCCCGGCACCCACCCTGCAGGCATCCGCTTACCTCTGGCCACCTCGGTGGCTCCCTCGGGCTCCGCCGTCCCATTGTGCCGAGCCTGCTGGCCGAGCTGCAGGAGGCGGGCACGGACCTGCTCCTGGACGCGGGCTGCCCGCAGCCGCTCAGCGTCCGGCCCCTCTGCACCCCGGCGGTCCAGCTGCAGGTCAGAGGGCAGTGCCAGGGAGCACACGCCAGCCTCAGGCTGCAGGGCCGACAGCAGGAAGTTACCGTCCTGCATGGCGGCAGACACGCGGGGCTGGGTCTGCGCCCGGCCTGGGCCACTGCCGGGGCCTCCTCCGGCCTGAACTGTCTTCACTGTCCTGTGCCTGAAGTCCCCTCCCCACTGGCCTCGCCCAGAGCCAGCCTGGAGACAGACGCCTGCCCAGCCCTGAGCTTGGCTGGGGGCGGGGACACCTGGGCCAGGTGAGAGGGAGGGGCCACCACCTGCTTAAGGTGGAATTTGGGTGGAAGAACAGGCCCCACGTCCTGGCCTGGCCTCCCCATTCCTTCTGCCCATCCTGGGACAGGGAAGCAGGGGTCCGGGCCCATGTTAGTTCTCAGCCTTGGTTTCCCAGCCACAGGGGGGCCTTTGGAGTAGGGGTGGGCTAATCAGGCCCCGCTGTCCTGAGTGTCAGGGAAGGGCCCGGTTAGGTCACTAGGGAGCCTATGGCCAGCCACCTCCAGGAGTCTGAAGGGGAGGGATTTTCCCTCCCTGGGTGACCGGGGGCTCTGGGTAGCCCCTCGAATCAAGCCGCTAACCCTGAGCCAGGCAGAGGTCAGCATCCAGGGTCACTGTTAGTAATCAGGGGTCAGTGCTAAGGGTGAGGGTTGAGGACAAAGGGCTTGGAGTGGGGGAGCTTTCCGGTAGAAGAGGCGCCTGTGGACCTTAATCCTTGGTGCCCAAGAGACCCCAGAAGCATATAGATAGACTGCCCCATTCCCTAGGCTCATGACCCTCTAGATCTCTGTCCTGTAGACCCCAGAAGTTGCCCCCATCTTCCCAACTTCTGCAGAGGCCTCCAAAGGGCTGGCTTGGCCCTCTCCGTCACCCCTCCCCGGCTTCTGCCCCCCAGGCTGTGAGGTAGAAATCCATTCCCTACATGTGAGTCAGGGCTCAGCTCAACAGAGCTCTCTGACGGGCAGGGTAGGCAAGACTGCCACAGGGCATTGACTCAGAGGGGCCTCTCCGCCCAGGCTGGGGGTGCAGGAGCCAGGCTGTGTGTCAGGGGAGGGAGAAGCCAGGAGGCCGACAGAACAGTGATCAGGAGGGGTGGGCATCAGGGGTGGGGAGGGGGCCCAGGCCTTTCAGGGCTTGTCCCCAGAAGGTCTCCCGGGGCGCTCCCATCCAGCTGGACCAGCACGCTGCAAGGCCTCCTGGGCAGGCCTGGAGTGAGTCCAGGTTAGGCCCCTGGTGGACAGATAGGGGCGAGGGGTGAGCCGGGCAAGGCTGGAGGGGCGGGGGGCTGAATGGCCTCAGGTACCGCCTGGGCCCCCCTTGAGGAGTCACTGTGAGACCCACTCTAATAGCCTCCTCTCTCCCGCGGGAGTCCTTTACCCTGGTCCCTGAAGACGCTTGCCTTAATCTACAATCAGTCTTTTCAGGGAACGTGGCCCCATGTGGCAATGGTGACTGGGGGGTCTGGGGGTGAGGAAGGGGGTCAGGGGCAGAAGGCAGGTCTAGGAGTGAGGTCAGAGCTGGAGAGGAAGGGGCAGGGTGGGGATGGGCTCAAGAGGGAGGGGAGGGTCCTTGGAAAGGTCAAGGTGAAGCCTGAGGGGACTGCTGGGCCGAGGAGGCTCGTGTGATGGGAGACCTACCGTGATGGGGGTCCGGATCCTGCTGGCTCCGTGGCTCAACCCAGAGGCCACTGCTGCAGGCTGAGGGGTCCTGGGCTCCATCCCAGGCCCGGCGCGTCCGTCTGGGGAGGCCTCTCACTGCAGGACAGGACTGCGGGGGCACCAGGAGGGCGGGGTGGGAACGCCCGCACGCCCAGCTCATCAGACCGGTTGCTTCCCTGGGAGACGTGTTTTGTGTGGAAAAATCCTGGGAGACAAGTTTGTGCGGCGCTGAGCTCACCTGGAGGCACACGCCTGGCACGGGCCTAGGCCCGCCCTCCATTTGGGGTCTACCTGGGGCCCTGCCTCGGGAAGCCAGCCTCGAGGCTGCAGGCTGGGGTTCAAAGGGCTTGTAGGGTATCCCCAGAGGTGGGCTGGGGCTGCAGAGGGGTGGAGGGGGCTTTGCTGGGGTGGGACGGCCTGCTGCACTGCCCCAAAGCTGTGCCGAGCCTCCCTCAGGACATGCGGACCCCTTCCCCACCGTGGACCTCTTCTGTGGCTCAGTGTTCCTGGAAAGTCTGGGATTCTGGGCGTACTTTCTCTAACCCCTGCACAGCCAGGGGGACTGGCCATGGCCCGGACCGGTTACCAGCACTCTCGAGCCCAGGCTAGGAGTCACGTCTGCCTCTGTGACAAGCCTTCCGCTCTGTCCTCCCCAGAATTCCCCTTTCCCTGTAGCACAACGAGGATTCAAGCCTGAGGTTTGATGCTGGGCTTCCTGGAGGAGGTGGGTCTGTAGCAATTGGAAGATACATCCAGGGAACCTAGAAAACAGACAGTAGGGGCATCTGCAGGGCAGGGCCTGGGAACCCATGTTTAACCCCTCCAGGGGGCTTTGGTGCACCATCAGGTTTGAGAAACTGGGGCCGCCGTGGGTGGGAAGTTAGGCTCTTACTTGGGAGGTGGGCGGCTCCTGGGGGGAGCCTGGACTCTGCCCTGCGGAGTCTGAAGGAAAGGCTGCGGCAGCTTGAGTGGGGTGCGTTAGCATTTCGCTTTTATACTCCTGTTGGGCTGGGCATAGATGTGCTGGGTGGTCAGCTGGAGGTGGGGACCCCCAGGCAGCTATTAGAAAAGTCTCTGAAAGAGGAGTTGGGGACAAAAATCAGGGGGCAGGGGTTGGGGGGGACCTTCAGGGCTCAGCGCCGGAGTTGAGGGAGGGGAGGTAAGGAGGGTCCCTAGTACGGTTCCAGTGGCCTGGAGCTGGAGGAGGGGCACAGAGGGGACCCCACCCCCACCCCACCATCAGGTGTGGGGTGGGGGTTACTGAGGAGCAGACAATGGGGAAAAGTTTGCAGATATTACAGCAAAATAATATTGACAACAAAATTTAGGAGCAGGCGCTGGCACACGGAGAGGTTAAGCAGATTGTCTGGGATCACACAGCCTGCAAGGGTGGGGTTAGATTAGCGAAGCCCTAGCACAAATCGACGGGGCTAGAGGTGAGGGAGCAGGAGCTGACTAGCTGGAGGGCCCAGAGGCTCAGGTCTTGGGGTCTTGTTTCCTCTCCGCTCCGGGTGGCGGGGGGCGCGTAGCCTCCCAGGCACTTCCCGTCCATGAACTTGTGCCCACGTTCACAAACCTTCCAATGGCCCATGGTCTGCGATCCTGCCAAATCCAGCCCAGGCCCCCATTGTCCACGAAACCTACCTGGATTAGTGCGATGGCCACCAGCCCTCTGGCCCTGTGGGCAGCGTGGCCCCCACACCTAATTCCCGGGGACTCTCGTTGGGATACTTGGAACCTGGCGTCCTCTGTGACCACAGCTCTTGCCTCGAACCTTTGGTGTGGAAGGTAGCTAAGGGAGCTATATGGGCCCCAGGGAGCAGGGTGGCGCTTTTACGCCCCATCCACCCAGCTGTTTCCCCACATCTCTCTGTCCATCCATCCCTTGACCAACTGTGTGTTGGTCAGTTGTGTCCTGAACTCTTCTACACACTTGGGGCTGTCCTGGGGAAGCAGGTGCGACGCAGATGCGCATGCACGCGGCGTTCCCCAGGAGCTCTCCTGTGTGCTGACCTGACCGGCCCCAGGCCCATGTTCTCAGGGGTCTTCACCTCTGAAGCCTGCTGACTTCCTGTGCACATGGATTGGCTAAGTTTCAGGCATCAGTTGTTTCAAACTTTTGATCCTGGCATGTATTTATTTCAGAAAAGTTTTCTCCTGTGATATCACTCACATCTCTTGTCTTCTGGCTTGTCTGTGTTCCTTTTCTCTCTTGTCTTCTCAGAGATCGCTTTTAGCTCTGTTCTTTTCCATTTCATTTTGTGCGCTTTTCTTGAACTTGTCTTTTGTGTTCCTGAGCCATGGTTGTTCTTATTTTTTGAAGTTTGTAAGGTGGCTTTTATTTCTTTTCTTTTAATGTTTTATTTATTTCTGAGAGAGACAGACAGACAGATAGACAGACAGACATTACAGGCAGGGAAGGGTCAGAGAGAGAGGGAGACAAAGAATCCGGTACAGGCTTCAGGCTGTGAGGTGTCAGCACAGAGCCCAACGCGGGTCCTGAACCCACGAACTGTGAGATCATGACCTGAGCCGAAGTCGGACGCTTAACTGACTGAGCCACCCAGGTGCCCCAGGTGGCTTTTATTTCTGTAAAGGTTTTATATTTCTCTTCCATTTCCCACACCCCCCCCCCCAAATGTTGTCAGATTTTAATTTTCTTTGTTTTTATCATTGATTTTTAAAGAAGACTGAATTTTTTAGAGCAGTTTTAGGTTTACAGCAAAATTAAGAGGAAGGTACCAAGATTTCCCTGCCCCCCTTCATAGATTCCCCACTTCGCAACACCCCCACCTTCGAGTGGTAGATTTGTAACAGTTCAGGAGCCTACATGGACACACATTATCACTGAAGTCCACAGTTCACATCAGGGTTTGGTCTCGGTGGTGTACACCCTGTGGGCCAACGTGTAGTGACATATATCCGCCGTTATGGTATCATACAGAGTGGTTTCACTGCCCTAAAATCCTCGGTCTAGTCATCCCTTCCCCCACCCTCACAACCCCTGGTGACCACCGGTCTTTTTAGTTGTGTAAGAAACCGGCAAGTGTCTTCCAGAGCGGCTACACTATTTTGCACTCCCCCCAGCAACGACAGAGTTCCCGTTGCTCCATATCCTCATCAGCGTTTGATGTCAGCGTTCTAGATTTTGGCCATTCTAACAGGTGTGTAGAGGGAGCTCGTCGTTTTCACTTGCATTTACTGACAACGTAGGGCCTGCCATCTGTGTACCTTCTTTGCTGAAGTGCCTGTTACGGTCTCTGGACCATTTTTTGTTGTTTAAAAATGTTTTATTTTGGGGGCGCCTGGGTGGTTCAGTCGGTTAAGCGTCTGGTTTCGACTCAGGTCATGATCTCATAGTTTGTGAGTTCAAGCCCCGTATCTGGCTCTGTGCTGACAGCTTGGAGCCTGGAGCTGCTTCAGATTCTGTGTCTCCTTCTCCCTCTGCCCCTCCTGCACTCACATTCTGTCTCTCTCTCTCCCTCAACAAGAATTAAACAAACAAAAAAATATTTTAAAAAATGTTTTGTTCTGTTGTTTATTTTGTTATTATTGAGTCTTAAGAGTTCTTTCTGTGTTTTGGATAACAGTTCTTTATCCAATGTGTCTTTTGCAAGTATGTTCTCCCTGTCTGTGACTTACCTTCTCATTCTATTGATAATGTCTTTCGCAAAAGTTTTAAGTTCATGAAGTCCTGCTTACCAGTTATTACTCTCATGGACCATGCCTTTGGTGTCATGTCTAAAAAGTCATCATCACGCCTGAGGTCATCCAGGTTTTCTCCTATGTTATCTTCTAAGAGTTTTACAGATTCGTGTTTTACACGTAGGTCTGGGATCCATTCTGAGTTGGCCTCTGTGGAGGCGTGAGGTCTGTGTCTAGATTCACTTCATTTGCACGCGACGTCCAGTTGTTCCAGCAACATTTGTGAAGACATGACCTTTGCTCCATTGTTTTGCGTTTGCTCCTTTGACAAAGAGCATATTTATGTGGGTTGTTTCTGAGCTCTCTATTCTATTCCATTGATCGATTTGTCTACTTTCCATCAACATCACAGTCTTAATCACTGTAGCTTTTCAGTCAGCCTCGAAGTCAAGTGGCGTCTACCCAAGTTTGTTCTTCTCCTTCAATATCATGTGGGCTATTCCGGGTCTTTTGCCTCTTCATATAAACTTTATCATTTATTTATTTATTTATTTATTTATTTAAATTTTTAAATGTTTTATTTATTTCTGAAAGAGAGAGAGACAGCGTGAGCAGGGGAGGGTCAGAGAGAGAGGGAGACACAGAATCGGAACAGGCTCCAGGCTCTGAGCTGGCTGTCAGCACAGAGCCTGACATGGGGCTCAAACCCACGAACCATGAGATCATGACCTGAGCTGAAGTCGGACGCTCAACCGACTGGGCCACCCAGGCGCCCCTCTTCATATAAACTTTAGATCAATTTGTTGATATCCACAAAATAACTTGCTGTGATTTTAACTGGGATTGCATTGAATCTATAGATCAAGTTGGGAAGAATAGTCATCATGGTAATATTGAGTCTTCCTATTCACTAACGTGGATATTTCTCCATTTATTTGATTTTTCTATGCTTTTGTTCATTGGAGTTTTGCAGCTTTCCTTGCTTGTGCATATTTTGTTGGATTTATACCTAAGTAACTATTTTTTTGGTGTTAATGTAAATGGTATTGTGTTTTAAATTTCAAATTCCAATTGTTCATTGCTGGTGTATAGGAAAGCAATTGACTTGTATATATTAACCTTATATCCTGTAACATTGCTACAATTGCTTATAAATTCCAGGAGGGTTTTTTTTTTCCCTTCGGTTTTGTTTCTTTTCTTTCTTCCTTCCTTCCTTCTTTCTTTTTGCTGATTCTTTTGGATTTTTACATAGATGATCATCTGCAAACAAAGCCATTTATGTGTGTGTCCCTTTTATTTCCCATATGTTTACTTTTTTATTTTCTTGTCTTATTGCATTAGCTAGTACAACTGACCCATGAACACCATGGGTTTGTACTATGCAGGTCCACTTGTTTGTGGATTAAAAAAAAATACAGTACTGTACTGTTTTCTTTTTCTTAATAACATTTTCTTTTTTCTAGCTTATTTTGAGAATACAATATATAATACACATATTTAAAATATGTCTCAATTGACCATTTATTTTATCAGTAAGGCTTCAACAGTAGGCTATAAGTAGTTAAGTTTTGGGGGGAGTCAAAGGTTATACATGGATTTTTCACTCTGCAGGGGGTTTTGTCCCTAAGGCCTGTGTTGTTCAAGAGTCAACTGTACTTCCAATACGATGTTGAAAAGGAGTGATGAGAGGAGTTTATTGTTAATTTAAAAAATTTCCTCAAGTGTCACCTCTGAGCTCTTTTACCCACTGGCCTCCCTGGTAGCTTTACAGGCTTCAGATCGTTTCTGGGATGTCACCTTTTCAGATTTGCTTTTTCTGACCACTGTTTACAACTGCAGTCTCAACTCAAGCTCACTGTTCTCTTTCCTGGCTTAATTTTTTTCTACAACAGTTGCCACCACCTAATATACTAGACATTTTCTTTATTCTGTCTATTATCTGCTCCTCCTCACCCTTCACCAGAACATAAGTTCCATGAATGTAGAAGATTCTTGTCTCTTTCGTTCAGTTTTCCTTTAGTACTTAACATAGTTGGTGTTCAATGAATAGTTGTTAAAATGGATTAATAAATTATGTTATATGTATAGTCCAGATTACATGTGATTTTGTTTATAATTTTCTTCTGCTTCCAGAGGTAATTGTTTTTCTGATGTGTATGCTTCACCTGCCTGTTGTTTGCCTCCCCCCTGCCAACAGCCGCCCCCCCCCCCCAATTTAGAGAATGTATTCCTAAATCCAGCACTAGTTCTTTTCTTGTTATGAAATATGTGAGTGGAGAAAGTTCCCTCTGAATGAGATACGTGGGGAGAAGTGGGCAGTATGAGCTACAGGCACCTGGTAGCTCCTGAGCAGGAATGTGGCAGGTTGGTTGTCGTCTGCCCTGTAGGCACTTATGCTCTCTGGACCAGCAGGATTTGCCATGAAGCCCGCGTATTACAGGCGACTTTGTGTCTACACACATCTGCTGGCTACTCTTGTCAGCAGTGGCAGTGGTCAGTGTCCCTTCCAGCAGGGTCATTTCTAGAGTCTTCTCAGGGCCAGATGGTGGTATCCATCTGGTTCTTTCATTGCAATCCTTCCTGCTGCCTCATGTTCATGGTGAGGCAGGACCTAAGAATACAACTTGGGTCAATCTCATGAGGATTATTTGGGCTTCTAGGTGGACATACTGCCTTCCCACTTAATGTGAGTGAGAAAGTACAGAGCATTGTGGCCGCAAAGAATCCAGGCCCTAATCCCTGGAACCTGTGACTGTCACCTGACATGGCAAAAAGGACTTTGCAGGTGGGATTACATAAAGAATGTTGATTGAGATGCGGAGATTATCCTGAATAAGGGAGGGAGCAGTATAATCACACATGTCCTTACAAGAGGAGGCAGGAGGGCCAGAGAGATGTGATGAAGGAAGCAGAGGTGACAGACACAGGAAGGGAGGGCTCTGAAGACAGCAAGCCTTTGGCTTTGAAGACAGAGGCAGCAGCCCTGAGCCAAGTGGCCTCTAGAAGCAGGGAGAAGACAAGGCAGATTCAGTCCCAAAGCCTCCAGGAGCTTGAGCTGCAGAAACCTTGGTTTTCGGTTCTGACCTCCAGAACATGGTCACACATTCTACTGTGTTCCTGGAAATCTGTTAGGCAGCCACAAGGGACTCATACAGGCAGCTGCCTAGTACCAGGCAGAGCACCAGCCCTCCTCCATCACTAGGACCCATCTTGAGATAGCTGAGACCCCCAGGGAGGAGCTGGGCCTTGACAGCATCATCCAGCCTCTGGGTCAGTACTCTCCAAGTGTTCTCCTGAACCTGACTTCCACTTATATGAACAGAAGTCAAATAATCACCCCCTCCTCCCATTATGGCATAAACAAGCTTGAGTTGGGTTTTCGGCTTCTGGCAGCTCAGCCCGAGTGCTACTCAGGTGGCCATAGTCAGGTGCCGAGTTCACCTTGACCTTCTAGGAAGGTGGGGTAGGGGTAGTTCTGTTTTCAAAAGGAGTGAAATGGCTGAATGCGCTTTTCTGAAAGCTGTGCAGGCCCTGCCTCATGTCTGTTACTAGTGGCCACATGAGCAACAGGAAAGAGGTCTGAAGCCCTCTCACCTCCAGGTCTCACCTCTGAAGCTCAAGGGGAGAGGGCAGGAAGAGAGTGGCCTTGAGGGTGGGAGAAGGTGGGGTCAGTGTGGCTGCTATTGCTGTGAGTCAGGAAGGGGCCTCAGGGGCAGAGACAGTGCCCAGGAGGACAGGGCTCTCTGGCAGTCACTGAGGCTGATCTCTGCCCTCCCAAGAAAACGAGGCACAGGACAAGTCAGAACTAAAAAAAATATTTCATTTCATTCTGAATAAAAAACAGAACAGACAGAACTCTCGGAAATCCTGAAAACAATGTCATCGCTACGGCAAAATTTCACAGAAATCATCGCACAGAGTATGGAGACCAAGTCCAGGCCCCAACCAGCTGTGAAGGCTGCCTCTCTGGGGAGGGGCACAAAGGGGGCAGCGGCCTCGCTGGGCCAGGCACCGGTGGTGGCCATTCCCCTGTGATGAACCCTGCCGGCTTCCCAGGGACCAGGCTCAGGGCCCGGCCTCCAGCCCCCACCATGGGCCTGTGGCCAGGGGCTGGGGGGTTGGCCTGGTCTTCAGGGTCCCTCCGTGCGGGAGCCTTTCCGGCCACGTGCGCCCCACATGCCCCGCTTGGAGTGGTAGTGGTGGTAGAAATTCCGCAGTCGGAGTCGCTCCACCTCCAGCCCTGCCTGCAGGACCCTGGGTGGGAGGGAAGTGTCAGGACCCTGGGGAGCAGCGCCTACAGGAACTGGGTGGTAGGGGATACTTGTGGCTGCCCTGGTTCTCCTGGAGCCCGGGGACAGGGCAGCAGGGAAGTGGTCAGGTCCCTGGCCCAGGGGCTAGGGGTGTCAGGTCCTGTGGCACCCCGGTGGGAGATGGGGACTCAGGGCCACCACTGGGCCTATAGGACCTGGGGACAGAATTGGTTAAAAGGCTGTTCCTGCAAAACCCTAGCCGTAGGAAGAGGTTTCGGGGGTGGGGTGGGGTCACAGATCCCGGGAGATGAAGCAGAAGGACTGAGCCCTGCAGCATGTGAGGGCCTCCGGGGCTAGCCCTCCCCACTTCAGCGGAAGTACGCTCCGGCCCCCTGAGGACGGGGAGGCGGTCACCTGTCCAGGAGCTCCCAATCCTCGCCCCCCCACTGGTCCCGGAACTCCTCGGTGTTCATGCCTCCGACGCGGTCAAAGTCTGACTTGTAGATCCCAAAGAGGCCAAAGCCGTTCACCTCCCAGTAGCCTGGGCGGGGAGACGCCTGTCAGACACCAGACCTGCAGGTCTCCCTCCCCAGACTCAGAGGGGTGTCAAGGGTCACTCTTCTGTGTGCGGTCATAACCGGGAGCCCTGCACATGACCGGGGTGCTGGAGGAGGTTCCTCCCCGGGAGCTTCTGGGGTCCTAGGCAATAGGAAGGGCACTGACGGGCCCTTAGGCCTACCTTGGGGGGTTGGGAGAGGCCCCCAAGGGCCTGGGTCTTACCCTGGCATTGGTGGGACTCCTGGGGTTAGCGGGGCATGGGGGGCATCCAGGGCATTACCATGCGGGTCCCCCGGCGAGCTCCCACAGCCTAGGCGCATGACCACAGGCGCAAAGGCCAGCTTGCCCTCCACACAGTGTTTGCGGATGCAGTCCAGGATGTTGGGGGGGAAATGGATGTGCAGATCACAGAGGAAAACGATGCTGCTGGCGTCCTGGAGGTGGAGGTCATGGGGAGGTCTGAGCACGCCCCTCCCCTCCCCAAGCTGAGCTCCTTCCCTGGCTCCTCGCCTTGCTCATCGCGCTCACCCACCCCTCCCACGCACCTCCACCGCATCCACTCCAGCTTGC
>NW_027531894.1:497807-500509 GCF_008692635.1 Crocuta crocuta | reverse complement strand
GCGGGTGCGGTGGGGGGGGGGGGCCCGGGGGGGGGGGGGGGGGGGGGGAGGGACGGAGAGCAGAGGGGTGGGAAGTCACAGGCACTCATCCCCGCGGGCAGGGGCTGGAAAACCCACATCCCCGGGGACACAAGTACGCTCAGTCCCCCCTGGTGGGAGTGGAGGGCTGTTACCGGGGCAGCCGCGCAGAGCGCAGGGCCCGCTCCACGTCCATGTCCTCGCTCTCGAAGTCCACCAGGATGACGCTGAAGCGCGAGTCGTCCGTGCGCGCGTGCAGCGCAGCCATGTCGGCCAGGAACTGCGCCACNCTCCCACCTGGGCTCCGGGCAGTCGCAGGAAGACGTACTCGGACAGCCGCCGGCGGCCAGCGCCGCGCTCCTGCAGCTCCAGCTCCAGCAGGAAACGGCTGCCGCGCGCGGAGTCCCGGCGCTTCTCCACGTTCACGATGCGCAGAAGCGCGTAGCGCCTGGGAGGCGGGGCTGGGTCGGCAGCCGCTTCGCTGCCCCCACCTCTCGGCCCTGCGGGTCGCCCCCAGCCCCGGACACCAGGGGGCCCCTCAGAGGACTGGGGCCGAAGTCCCTTGTCTCCCAGGCGGCCACAACCCCTCACACCGCCTGTCCCCCCTGCGCAGCCGCCTCTGTGGTCTCGCCACCACTCACACATCCAGGGGTGTTCATGGTGGCGCCTCCCACTGTCCACAGGACGCGATTCGCTTGTCTTACCCTGACGTCCTAGGACCTTAGGCCGAGTCTAACCTGCCTTCAACGTTCCCCGTGCTGGGTGAGCAGGCGTCCTGGCCCATTGTCTCTTTGTTATGGGGCATCCAATCGCAAGCTNTGGGCTCCGGGCAGTCGCAGGAAGACGTACTCGGACAGCCGCCGGCGGCCAGCGCCGCGCTCCTGCAGCTCCAGCTCCAGCAGGAAACGGCTGCCGCGCGCGGAGTCCCGGCGCTTCTCCACGTTCACGATGCGCAGAAGCGCGTAGCGCCTGGGAGGGGGAGCTGGGTCGGCAGCCGCTTCGCTGCCCCCACCTCTCGGCCCTGCGGGTCGCCCCCAGCCCCGGACACCAGGGGGCCCCTCAGAGGACTGGGGCCGAAGTCCCTTGTCTCCCAGGCGGCCACAACCCCTCACACCGCCTGTCCCCCCTGCGCAGCCGCCTCTGTGGTCTCGCCACCACTCACACATCCAGGGGTGTTCATGGTGGCGCCTCCCACTGTCCACAGGACGCGATTCGCTTGTCTTACCCTGACGTCCTAGGACCTTAGGCCGAGTCTAACCTGCCTTCAACGTTCCCCGTGCTGGGTGAGCAGGCGTCCTGGCCCATTGTCTCTTTGTTATGGGGCATCCAATCGCAAGCTTGCCCCAATCCTCCCCTGCTCACCCCAAGGCTCCTCAGAGAAGCCTCCCTGTACCTCTGCTGGCACCAGCCCGGGGCTAACCTGACACAGGGCAAGATGCCACTGGGCCTACCCTGCACCTCCTCTGCCCTTCCCCTCGCTCCCCGGCTGGGTGTCTTCCGTCCTCCACTGTGTTACCAAGCAGAGGCTTCTCATCCTGGGACAACAGGGTGCCCTGCCCTTGACTAAGGTTGCTTCTTTCTTTCGCTGCATGTCTTCCCTTTGCAGCCCCCTCACCGTGGGAGCCTACCTGTGTGACCCCCAAGGGGCCCCAACTCCTCCCTTCAACCCTGGCCATCCCCACCGTGCTCTCCCCGAGTGTCAGGAACTTTCTGCCCCAGACACTCGGGGTCTATCTGCACTCGCAGTCCGTGGGGCAACCCACGCCCTACTCTCAGGAAGCTTGGGGCCAAGAACTCAGTCTCCCAGAATCAAATCCTTGCTGTTTCCACACCGTCTCATCACTGCCTGGAAGAAGCGTGGCAGTCATGGCCCCTATGGGTTCCCCATCCCGTCCACTCCCCTCCAAGGCAGCGACGGGCCTGTCTTCAACCTCAATAGGTCAAACCCCTGTCCTGCTCAAAACCTGCTATCGTAGGCTGGAAAAATGAGTCCTGAGCAGGTGGCTCACGGCCCCTAACGGCCCCTTCTCTGCTCTCTGCGCGCCAGGTCCCCGCCCCCTGCCCCAGGGCCTCTGCCTCTAACAGTGGTATGTGCGCGGTTCTGCTCCTCTTTCAAGGTTCACAGAACTCACCAGTGTCTCCTTTGGGGCCAACTTGGGCCTCCCATTCTCCACCCCACTTGTGTATGTGAGGTGGAGACAGGCCTGGATTCCTGGGGCCTGGTGGGGGGCAGAGGCAGCAAGGGGGCAGGAGCCGTGCGCTCCCCTGGGTCAGAGGAAGACCCCTTGGAAGACCCAGCAGCCCTGCGCCTGAGCAGGAGGGAAGGTCCCGGGACTCCCCACTCGACCTCTGGGTGTGTGTCTAATTGGAGGAGGGGCCTGGCTGGCTCAGATTCATTCTTGGGTTCAGGCCCAAGGGGACAGGGTGGGTTTGGAGGCACAGGACAGGAAAGCCTGCCCTGGGTGCCTGTGAGGAGGTGAGGCTTTAACACTGGACAAGTCCCTTGGACAATAAGAGGCCCCAGGACACAGGCAAGAGGCAGGGAGAGAAAACTCTTCCCTATGGGGGTGCGTGTGCCGTGCCCAGACCAGTGCCCTGTTAAACCTGGGAAGGTCTGAAGACACCACAGAGGCCAGGACCTCCCCTCCCCCTTACACGCCCCCTCCCCTTCCCACACACCCCTT
>NW_027531894.1:497223-497750 GCF_008692635.1 Crocuta crocuta | reverse complement strand
ACCCTCGTACCCGCCGTGCCGAGCATTGAGCCGCTCCATGTACTGCGCTACCACGTCCACGGCCTCGGCCTCGGGCAGCTGCAGGTTCCCCGACACGTTGCAGCGCAGGTCGTTCCAGTCGGAGCGCAGCAGCTCGAAGTCCACGGCGCCCACGCTGAACGTGCGCTGCCAGTCAATGGCGTCCTCGCGCCAGCGGCCTGGGGGGGCTCCCGCGGCCTCCTCGCTGTCCGCGTCCTCGCCGCGTGCGCGGTCGTCGTCCGCCTCCTCTTCCTCCCCGCGCGCCCCAGGCAGCTGCACCCTGGACACCTGGGACAGGCTCAGGAAGGAGGTCACGGGCTGCGCTTCTGCCGACAGGTTGGAGGCCGCGGTGGGTGCCCTGCGTCCCAGCATGCGTGGCTGGCCCTCCCGGCTCCCCTGGGTGGCCTGCGCCCAGGCTGGGGGCCTCGGCTCTGGGGCCTGGGAGCCACCGGTCCTGCGGCCCCGAGGCCGGGGCGGGCGTGGGGGCGCCCGCAGCTGCCCCCGGGGAA
>NW_027531894.1:494160-497099 GCF_008692635.1 Crocuta crocuta | reverse complement strand
GGGAAGGGCGGCCAGGGGGGGCCGCGGGGGCTGAGAGGTGGCAGGGCCCGCGGGGGCGCCCGCAGCCCCGGCCGCACCCGCGTCACATACACTTTCGGGGGCGGCTGGTCAGCGGCAGCAGCGTGGGGGCGCAGGGCGCGGCCCAAGAAGAGGGGCAGGGGGCGCGCGGCAGGGTTGGCCCAGCTCAGCGCCCGGGAGCGCCTGGGCGCGGGCAGGTCTTGGGGGCTGGGAGGTGCTGGCGGGGTAGGCGTGGCTCCGGGCACGGGGGCAGAGAGTCGGCTCTGCAGGGGGGACGCCTCGGTGGGCTCCAGGCTGTCTAGCAGCTCGCCCTCGTCCTCGTCGTCCAGGAAGTCTGCAGGAAGCACAGGTAAGCCTGCCAGCCCAGGTGCGCGCAGGCTGGGGGGTGCTGGGGGGCACTCACCGTCCGGGTTGAGGAAGAGGAAGGCTCGGCGCTGCACCTCTTCCTCCTCATCTTCCTCTCCCTCCTCCCTGTCCATCTTCATGTATTTATAGAACCCAAACCTGGGGCGGTGCGGGGCATCAGAGAGGGGGCACCCCCCCGCTCCGCAGAGGCCCCGCCCTCGCCCCCCGCCGGCCCCTCCTACCTTTCCAAGTACAGCGGTGACTCGCGGTAGAAGCACTTGTTTTCTGTCTCCATGTGTGTGAGGCGCGTGTGGTCATTGGGGTAGACAAAGGACAGGTACACCTGCGGGCAGGGCAGAGGGTTCAGGGGACCCTGGGAGGGAGGCCAGGCCTCAGAGAAGGTGCTGGTGAAAGGCACTTACAAACTGCAGTCCCTGGTATCTCGCAATGGGAAAGTCCTTGACGACATAGGTGGGGGCGTAGGCGCAGGGCTCCAGCACGTTCTCCAGACTCGAAGGCTCTACCCGAGGTGCTGTGGGAAGGGTGGTCACAGAGTGGCAGGGTGGGTATGCCCGCCCCGGCGCATCCCCCTCGGTCCCCTCTTACTGAGGAAGAAGGTGTCTCGGGGGTCTGGGCGCAGCATGTCAGCTCTGGGCTCCTCCTGTGGCAGGCGTCCCCCCACGTGGCTGGCTGGAGACTGGGGGACATGGGCCACATGGTCCATCTTCAGGGATGATTCATCTGGGGAGAGAGGAATGTGGGGGGTCCTCAGGAGCACCCGAAGACCACTCCTCATTCCTCCCCACCCACGTCCAGAGACTATCCCAGAGACCCAGGATCAGGAGCCCGCCCCCGTCCCCAGAGAGGCACTGGGCTCCACACCTGTGTACAGGGAGATGTGAGCAGAGCCTATGACCTCAAACTTCAGTCCCGGCAGGAAGGCTCGCCACTAGGGAAGGGAGAGTGCGGTCAGGGCCAAAGCTCTGTGTCCTGGAGCTGGAGAGGAATGGGTCTTTTCTGATGTGAGCATGGGGAACGAGTGGGGACGGCCCCTTCAAGGGCACAGGGAGCAGCTTGGAGGGTGGATGGGAGGCCCCTCCCCCCATGTTCCCTCCACGCCTTTCCTGACATCCTGAGCACTTCCCTGCCTGCTGGTTATGGTGCTGCCGTGGGCTCCTCCATGCTGCAGCCGTTGCCCTCCTGGTGGTCACAGGTAGCCTTCCATAGGCCCCTACCCCTCACCTCACAGGACCTCACCCTCCCTGTTTCCCCATTTCTGTGGCCTCTCCTTCTCAATCTCCTTCTCTTCTGCAGCTTCTGTCCCTCCCTCCCTCAGGTTGGGGTTTCTGGGAGCTGTTCCAGTCCCTCTTCCTTCCTAGCTCATTCTGGGTCTTCTTGGCACCCCATGGCTTTCACAAGGTCACCCCAAACCTGCGTCTCCAGCCTGGACTCCCTGCCAGATGAGCTGGGTTGATGCCTGGCACTCACAGCACACACATGCCNTCACCCAGCCAGGTCCAGGCCCTCTATCTTATGCACCTGCCACTTCTTCCTTTCCCACCTCCTTGCTTCAGGGACCACGCATAAAAGATCCCTCCCCCAGGCCCTCTGCAGCAGTGGTCAAAGGGTGCTTCCTAAAATGCAAACCCAATTGCTGTGGGCTGTCCAGAGTTGTCCAGGGTTGGCCCCACAGGCCTGGCCCCGGAACCTCTGGAGTTCTGGAAGAACTCTGGATGGTTCCATTCCTCTGCTGTTCTCAAGATCTGGAGTTTACCTGATGCACCCCCATCCCAAATTCTCTCCTCATTGGATCTCCCTATGAATGTCTCATCTCTCAAGGCTGTACTCAAGCACCACTTCCTCCATGAAGCCTCCCTGAGCAGACAGAGTTGACCTTGGACCCCTGTCCCTGAGCGTCTGCTTTGCTAACTAGATGGGAACTCCTGGGATGGGGGGGGCAGGGTCCACACCATTGTCCTGCAGGGAGTGTTGGGAGCAGAGAGGGCAGGGGAGGGGACATGAATTCTCCAGAAGCCCACGGATGGCAGGCCACACTCACGCCCACTTCCACGTGGTCTGAGCCTCGGTCATCCTGCTTGTGCAGCAGCTCAAAGTAGTACCTCCGGGAGGCCATGAGCCTGGGGACACAAGCAGTCAGCGGGGCGCGCCCTTACCATGTGCCAGGAGTCCCAAACAGAAAGCCCAGAAAAAGTGGGGTGCTCAGCGATGGTCCCTCAAGGGGGATGGCACTGTGGCCGGGACAGTACAGGTGCGTGGTTTCCTGTGTGCTAGTGCATGTCTCCCTACCCCTCCCATACACACTTGTGCACACACACTCCTAGTCACTCACCGCTTGGGCTTGGACACCTGTGAGCTGAACTTGGTGAATTCCCCAGGTGCCGTCCACTCTGAGCCAGTCTGGGAAGTGATACAGAAGGGTGGGGGGGGTTCACTCTCTCCTTGGGGGCACCAGCCTCATCCAGTCCCCGTCCCTCAGAAGCTGGAGGAGACAGGTGACGGAGGCGGAGGCGGCCCAGTGAAGACAGATGGGGGTGGGGGTGGAGGGGCTGGGGTGG
>NW_027531894.1:488473-492572 GCF_008692635.1 Crocuta crocuta | reverse complement strand
TTTCCCACCAAGGCCACCAGCTGGGCACCCGCCGGGCTCTCATTTGGGCTCAGCCAGAACTCAGAGTTGTCATCCGAAGCCACAGAGAACTGGACATCTCCTAGGCCACAGGACAGGGGCTCAGGGGAGGGGTGTGGGCCCTTCATGCTGCCCCCTCCCTGGCACATCCCCACCCCCGCACCATCTCTTGCTGGGTGGATGAAGCCGAAAATCCGTAGTCCATAGTTCTTCCACTTGGGGGACACAGCCAACTTCTTCACGGTGGTGCGAGTCTGGTGGGGGGCAGTGGCCTCTGACGTCAAAGCCTTTCCACATTGAGGGGCCAGCCCTGCCCTGTCCAGCCCCCGCCCCCACCCCGGCCCCGGCACTCACGTGCGGGAACAGCGGGAAGTGCAGGTTCCTCCTCAGATGGCCCACGGCGCCTCCACACCAGTCCTCAAACACATGCAGGTTCACCTGGCCCTTGTACTGGGGGTGGGAGGGGGGCCTTACCTTCTGCACAGCCCTAACCCCAGCCCTCCCCTGAAGCCCATCACAGCGGAGCAAAGCTCACCTCTTCCCACCACGGGGGCACCTGATGGGTGAGGTTCAGAGGGGGTGGCTTTCCAGCCCCCACAGGAAACAGCATGTTTGGGTCCTGTCCTTCCGGCTACAGGACAGAAAGGGCACCGGGATCAAAGCGGAGCAATGGGAAGACAGGGAGGGGTCACACACCCACACACACCGGGACACAACCTCACAAGGACTCCCTTGCACACATCCAGCCAAAAAACCCCGAATCCATTGTGCCACAACCACACACACCCAGAGGACGCTCACCGCACCTGCCCAGGCAGGCACTGGCCAGCACACACGTGCACACCCATACCCGTCTGGACGTGAACTGTAACTGGGCCATGCTGGGTGCCTGTACCCGCATCCATCCACGCAGCCCACACGCCCCGAGGTCACTGTGTGGACATGAGTGTGTGCGCTGCACACATGCGTTCTTTCGCACAGCCCTGCTCACCACCTGCTCCTCCTCACGACTCTCGCTGGAGTCCTCTGCCCTCTGTGTGGACAGCGCAGCCCGGACGCCCCTGCCCTCTGTCACACCGCTCAGCTTCTCACCATCTGTGGGCGGCATGTGGGGCATGACTGGGGCCCAGGCTCTCTCCAAGGCACAGCCCCTGCCGCTGTGGGCCAGGTGGGGTCAGGGGGGTCTCCTGCTGAAGCCTCTCCACTTCAGGCCGCTCCCTGCCCTGCCCAGCGCCCCACCTGTGGCCGTGCAATTGCTCTCTGGGCCCTTCTTCCACGTCCCGCCTCTGGAGTGGGCAGCCCCCCGCCCCCCAAGCCCTCCACCCGGCTTTTCCTAGCCCCTGACTGGTGCCAGGGAGCAGAGTTACGTGCATGCACATGCTAATGTATATGCACACACACTTATCTGATCATCCTCACCAGCGGCTCCGCCTGCAGGAAGGCCCCCAGGACTACTGCGCCCTCAGTGATTTCCCTCGTCCTGAGGGTTCTGTCTCCCTCCCTCATCAGAACTGAGTGCTATGGGTTAGTGCTGGAGCTTGTTATTGCAAGGCTGGTGCTTTCGTCCTAAGGCTAAACCAGCCCCCACTCACAGCACATGTGCCCCCTGCTGGCCTTGAGACAGGGGTTCAGGACCAAAGGAGCCCTGGCACCAGACAGAACAGGAACAGACACACCAGTCTGGCTGCTGGGGGTCTGGGGGCCAATGTGGCTCCGGAGAGAGACTGTGCCTTTGAGGAACCCTTCCTAGGTCTGTCTGTGGGATCTCCAGAGCTTGGCACCCTTAGAAACACCTTCTATCCTGGGGCAGACTGTCCCCATGCCCCTAGATCCCTCAAATTCCCAGGCTTCTTGCCTAAGCTGTGGACCTGAACATTCCACCCTGTCCTCTGTGGGTGCCACACCCTGGGACCCAAGGCTCTTGTGGGAGGCTTTATTATATCCCGCCTCTGCCCCTCCTGGTGCTCTCTCCCATCCAGGGATACCCAATCCAGGAGCACCCCCTCTGCTCCAGGACATGCCTGAGTTTCGACATCCATGCCCATCCTTCAACCCAGACCCACAGATTCATGTGTGGACACAAATCGCTTGAGTCCCTTCTCCAGGGGAGGGGATCTGACCTTAGTCTCCTGCCTGTAGGACCCCTGTGGTACCTGCCCACCTGCTCTTTCTTCTGGGTTCCTCCTCCACTGTCCTCTGCCCGGCTGAGAGATGAGCCCCTAAGAGGCTCCTGGCCAAAGCCCCCCAGCCCGGCCCTGATGTTCCCTGCCCACCAAGCTAAGTCCATGGGTACAAGGAGCCTTCTGTGGTGGGGTCCCAGCCCAGGCTGCCTCCACTGTCTAGCACACTGAGGTCTCTAGAGGCCTTCTGCCACATAGGTATCCTGCAGGGCCACGTGCCAGCCCTCCCCCCCCCCATCCTACCCCAGTTGGAAGTGAAGACAGCACTGACCCAAGAGTCAAAAAAGGCCTCAGGTGTGTCCAGCTGCTCAGATTTTCAAAAGCCTTTCCCTGGTGGGAACCCAGGTGGCTGGACAGAAGGTGGGACTGCAGCCCAGAGCCAAGACTGGTGGGCTGGGGCTGTTCCCGGAGGGTGCCCCACGAGAGTGTGACCTTCCAGGACCCTGAACAGCTCCTGCTCACCCAGGAGTCTGGTGAGACTCCCAGCTCCTCTGCTGGGCCAGCTGAGAGCGGAGAGGGCCTCAGAAATGGGGTTCCCACACTTCCACCCCCTCCCAGTTGCTGAGCTAGACTCCCCAGCTACTCAGGAAGTCAAGTTGGTGAGGACTGTGGTTGCTCGGAAAGCCACAGAGGTGGCTGGGAATGGGAGGTTGGTTTTCTTCTGTGTCACTGGTCACGCTCCAGGGTCCTGCCTTATTTGCTGACAGCTGGGGGGACGGGGGCTTCTTTTAGGGACTGAGCAGTGCTGGGGGCCCCTCATGGGTGTGGTGGCTGTGAGGGGTGTAGACTCTGGGGGGTTGGGACAAGCTCCAGACCCCTGGCCTGGGAGGTCTGTGGAGCCAGGTACCCAGGCACATGGAGGGGAGGCAGGAGTGGGACTCAACAGGGTGGCCCTGGGCGCGGTGAGCCAAAGTCATTGTTAGGAAGGGGGGTTAGGAAGCAGGACCCTCGCCCCTGACCTCCCACCCTAAGGAGATCTTCCTTAAGAAGAGGCAGTGGTAGCCTGGCTGGGAGCTCCCCCGCCCTGGGCAGAGGCTTCCACTCTGGCCTCTGCTGGGAGGTTTGGGTAGGTGTGTGTTTTGAGGGGGGGGGGGGTTACTCCTGCCCTGAGGTGCTTCTGTTTCTCCCATACCCTCCCCCAGGCTCCAGGCTCCCTGGCTCTCCCCTTCGCACCAGGCTGTCAGAGTCTCATCCCTCCTGCCAGGCACACTCCCTCCAGATGTGTGTCAGCAGCCACCACCTTCGAGAGGCCATCCACATCCCCTGCCCTGGCTCTTCCGCACAACACTCACCAGGACCTGATTTGCTTTGTGGGTTCATTGTCCTCACTAGAGTGTGAGCTGGAGGAGCCTGGAAAAGTTTACTCCAGGCAGTTCAGGGGGCCCCAGGCTGGATCCCCATCACTATGCTTCCCCACCCCCACCTCCCAACACGAAAGCCTGTCAGTCCCTGGTTACAGGGTTACCTAGGGCACCCCCTCCAGGAAGCGTTCCACAGCACCAGTCAGCTCCCTCCAGAGCCTCCCCCACCCCACCCCATCTCTCCCTTTTTCCTCAGCAGATGGGTAAACTGAGGCTCTGCTCAGGAGACAGTGGTGGAGGTGCAAGGCCTTGAAAACCCCAGCTGCAGGGCCTGGGGGCGCTCTCTCTGTTAACCCCGTCACTTCTGGCTCCAGGTCAGATCCCGGAGTCGGCCCAGGTTCGGGGACGCTCCCCAAGAGGGTCGCGCACGTCACTGCTGACGTCATTGGGCTCCGGGCCGGGCCGAACCGCGCCCCCTGCCCAAATATAGCAGAACTGGGAAGGGCGGCCGGGGTCTCCGGGCGCGGTGAGAAGGCCCAGTACTCGCGCTTCTCGGGGTCCTCACCGCCCCCACCCCAGCCCCAGGGCTCGCGCCCCCTC